>NC_057736.1:5305776-5394676 GCF_004010195.1 Chiloscyllium plagiosum | reverse complement strand
GCTGGGGGGAAGGTAGCTGAGATTGCGATAGGTAGTTGCGGTTGGTGGTGAAGGTGATAGGTCAGAGAGGAGGGTGGAGCAGATGGATGGGAAGGAAGATGGACGGGAAGGTCAGGTCATGAGGTCGGTGCCGAGTTGGAGCTAGGATAAGGTGGGGAGAAGGGGAATTAGGAAGTGAAGTCCACATTGATGCCATGGGTTTGGAGGGTCCCAAGGCAGAAGATGAGGTGTTCTTCCTCCAGGCGTTGGGTAGTTATGGTGTGGCAATGGAGGAGGCCCAGGACCTGAATGTCCTGAGCAGAGTGGGAGTGGGAGTTCAAGTGTTTAGCCACGGGGCTGTGGTTTGGTTGGTGGGTGTGCCCTGGAGATGTTCTCTGAAGTACTCTGTGAGTAGGTGTCCTGTCTCCCCAATGTAAAGGAGACCGCACCGGGAGCAACGGATACAGTTGCCCCACCTCCATCTACCTATCGCAATCTCAGCTACCTTCCCCCCAGCCCCACCCCCCTCCCATTTATCTCGCCACCCCCTGGGCTCACAGCCTCATTCCTGATGAAGGGCTGTTGCCCAGAACTTCAATTCTCCTGCTCCTCGGATAATACCTGCCCTGCTGTTCTTTTCCAGCACCACACTCTCGACTCTGATCTCCAGCATCTGCAGTCCTCACTATCTCCTAGTGGACAAAGTCAGAAGTCATACGACGTGTGGAAGTGCAGATAAATCTCTGATGGATGTGGAAGGCTCCTTTGGGGCCTTGGATGGAGGTGAGGGAGAGATGTGGGTGCAGGTTTTGCATTTCCAATGGTGGCAGGCGAAGGTGCTAGGAGGGGAGGGTGGGCTGATCGGGGTGAGGTTGGGGGGCATGAACCTGACAAGAGAGTCGCAGAGGAAATGGTCTTTATGGAATGCAGATAGGGGTGGGGAGGGAAATATATCTCTGGTGGTGGGGTCTGTTTGTAGGTGGCAGAAATGGCAGAAGATGATGCAATGTATGGAGAGGTTGGTGGGGTGGAAGCTGAGGACCGGGGGGTTCTGTCCTTGTTGCAGTTGGAGGGGTGGGGTTCAAGGGCAGAGGTGTGAGAAGTGATTAAGATGTGCTGGTGGGCATCATCAACTACATGGGAGGGGAAATTGCAGTCTTTGAAGAAGGAGGCTATCAGGGCTGTGCTGTGATGGAACTAGTCCTCCTGAGAGCAGATGCAGCGGAGTCAGAGGACTTGGAAATAAGGGATAGCATTTTTACAAGAGGCAGGGTGGGAGGAGATGTAGTCCAGGTAGTGGTGGATTTGTAGAAGATGTCAGTGTTGAGTTGGTCACTGTTCATTGAGATGGAGAGGTCCAGGAAGGGGAGGGAGGTGTCTGAGATGGTCCAGGTGAACTTAAGGTCGGATGGAATATGTTGGTGAAGTTGATGAGCTGTTCAACTTCTTCATGGGAGCACGAGTTGGCACTGACATTGTCATCAATGTAGCAGAGTAAAAGGTGGGGAGTGGTGTCGGTGTAACTACAGAAATGGACTGTTCCAAGTAGCCGACAAAGAGATAGGCATAGCTGGGGCCCATGCGGATGCCCATGGCTATCTCTTTCATCTGGAAGAAGTGGGAGGATTCAAAAGAGAAATTATTGAGGATGAGGACTAGTTCAGCCAAACGAATGAGAGTGTCCATGGAAAAGTACTGGTGGAGACGTCGGGAGAGGAAGAAATGAAGGGCTTGGAAGCCCTGGTCATGGCAGATGAAGGTGTAGAGGGACTGGATGTTCATTGTGAAGATGAGATGTTGGGAGCTGCTGAAACGAAAGTCTTGGAGGTGGTGTCCCGAATGTATGTGGGACCGAGGGTATAGGACAGTTCAAGGTATGTGGAGATGCGTTCAGTGGGGCAAGAGCAGGCTGAGACGATGGTCTGCCGGGGCAGTCGGGTTTGTGAATCTTGGGTAGGAGGTAAACCATTCCAGAACTATGAGGTTGAAAGCCATGGGTGGGAATTCTCCTGAGGTGATGAGGGTGTGTATGGTCTGGGAGATGAGGGTTTGGTGATGGGGGTGAGGTCATGGTCAAGGGGGCAGTAGGAGGAGGTGGGTGTGATTTGGCACCTGGCTTCAGCGGTGTAGAGGTCAGTCCACCAAATTACCACTGCGTCCCCCCCACCACCCTTGTCCTCTGGTTTGATGGTGAGGTTGGGGTTGGAGCAGAGGGAATGGTGCGCTGCGAATTGTAACCTTTCCTCCCACTCCATCAAGGACATGCAGGTCCTGCCTCCTCCGTCGACACACCCTAACCACCTGATGCCTGGAGGAAAAATGCCTCATCTTCTGGCTTGGGACCCTCCAACCTCACGTCATCAATATGGACTTCACTATTATCCTCATTTCCCCTCCTCCCCACCTTGTTCTAGTTCCATCCTTTCAACTTGGCACCACCCTCATGACCTGTGCTTCCTGTCCATCTTCCTCCCCACCTATCCGCTCCACTCTCCTCTCCGACTTATCACCATTAGTCCCATCTCCATCTACCTATCACATTCCCAGCTACCTTACCCCCCAGCCCAACCCCCCTCCCATTTATCTCTCCACCCCTCACCTCACAGTCTTATTCCTGATGAAGGGCTCTCGCTCAAAACGTTGATTCTGACTTTGTGCACCCCACTCTAACACCGGCACCTCCCCATCATGTCCTCCTCCTTGAGTTATGATCTACCATATGTATTTTGATTATCAGACAGTACAGAATATTGATTCATTTATTCTTGTTCCTAATTTGATCTCAATCCACCAATGTGTTAATTAGCACAAAGCTAATTGTGCTTTGTGTTCCTTAATTACCCTCATAATTAGTGAAATGTGAATATTATCGCTGTTTGTTTATTACAGACACCCCTTTGTTTTCTCTTTAAAAACTTCATCGACAGTTTATGAACATAATTTTTCACTATTTTCGACCGAGAACACTTACACTCCCTACAGTCTTTCATATTCCCTTCAGCAAAGCAAAATGTACTGCAATAATGAGATGAGATTATTGCCAAACCTAGCATGGAGTAGTGGCTTGTCAATGCAAGGAATGAAACGGAGTGGTCCCTGAGATAATCAGAGACTCCCTTCAATTAAGTTTCCTGCTTTTGTGATATTATCAGAAATCTCCCTTGTGACTCTCCTTGTATTTGTGATGGTGAAACACAATCTGGCTGCTGACACAGTTTCAACTGTAAACAATATGTACGAAATCCAGTCATGAAATAGTGTAGCTGTTTCTTTAAATAAACTGATAATTGAAAAGCATAAGGGGTGAGCTTCCATTTCTTTGCCACTGGAGAAAAGTGAATAAATTAAACTGATTAGCAGAGTAACAGGATTTGGTTTAGAAACGGCGGCAAGTGGGAATGCCTCTGGGCAAGAAAGCTACGGAAAAGCAAATTTGAAGACCACACAGTTTTTGTAAAACATACACTTTATTCATAAGATATCTAGCAGTACATTAAAAATATTTCAAAGTTAAACATTACCGGAAATGCACAACAGTACAACTTTTCTCCATTGCCCTTCGAGCTATTTTGATCCAATTGCAATGCATCTGACATTTACTATTTGTATTTGGTGACAAGCTTAAAGACCATTAATCCAGAGAGCCAGTTAATGTTCTGGGGAGAGGTTCAAATCCCACCATGGCAGGTGGTGGAATTTGAATTCAAAAAAACAAATCTGGAATTAAGCATCAAAATAAACTATTGTTGTTTATTGGGGAAACATCCATCTTGTTCACCAATATCCTTTAGGGATGGAAACTATCATCATTTCCTTATCTGGCTTAAATGTGACTCCAGACCTAAAGCAATATGGTTGATGCTTTACTGCCCTCTGGGCAATTAGGTACGAGCAATAAATGCTGACCTGGTGAATTAAAATAAAATTCTTTGGGTTCCTAATGTCTTGAAACACTTTGGCTGGAAGGTCTTAGACAATGTTTTTTTTTTCCTACTGTGTCTTTACAGCATGTGCCCTAAGCATTAATGCAAAACTTTCGTGTGGTAGTCTTGTACCTTGGAAAGTGCCAGTCTGTAACACTCAGTCAAGGAAATCTCTTTGTGCTGGAAGACCAGCAAGGTTCAGGCAGAACAGACAGCATCTTGCTTTGGTTCTCTAGGGACAGTTGGTGTCTGTCCATATGTTTACCTCTGCAAACAACCACACCAGAGAACAGAGCGCTGTAATTCTGATCTGCACGTGATCAATCTTGGCAAAAACCACTGCATCTCTCTCCAGTTTTTCTTTGCAAAGACACATTCCAGATGAAGATGTGCAATGATCACCACAATCACAACTATCTCGAGGGCAGTGTGTGGTGGCGCAGAGAGTCCAGGTTTGCATGTTGGATCTGACAGGTAGTGCCCTTCTCACCAACAGCCAAGCTTCATCTTGGTGTTTGTTGGAAAGCTCTGGAGACAGGATTAACATTCTAGCGATACATGACATTAACCATCCACTCAGGGATCCATCCAAAAGGATCAACTATATCCTTCACATGCAGGGGCTCAAGGATGTTACCTGCTGAGCACTGCCTGATGCTCCAAGATGTTTTTTTTCTGGCTTTTCCACAAGTGTCAGGTGGTACAGTACAGAAAGGTGGCCAGATCCATCCTTCACAATCCCAGGGACAGGTGGAACCTCAGCATATGGTGATACTTAGTGTTTGGGTTCACACACAGCTTAATGCAGCCACACACAAAGGTGGCCATCAGGATAGGGATAGTGGGGTGCATCACCGATTTCTAACTTCCTTGCTCTCTCCCTTTCACCTTTTCCTCATGGATTGGCATATGTCGTCAGCTAGAAGCAGACTCTCGTACCCCTTCAGCCGATCAAGTCCCACAGAGTCGAATACAACTCAGCCAGTAAGATGGCATTTCTGGGAGGTTTACTTTTCTCAAAGTACTTGAGTGTTTTAGTTAGTGGTTTAAGACATTAAGACCTCAAGACATGGGAGCAGAGAGAGGTCCATTCAGTCCATTAAGTCTGCTCCACCATTCAAAGAGATCACAGCTGATCTGATAATCCTCAACTCCATTTTCCTGCCTTTTCCTCATAACCTTCATTCCCTTACTGGTTAAAAATCTGTCTATCTCAACTTCAAATATACTTAACAACCCACTTCAATAGCCCTCTGTAGTAGCTAAGAATTACACAGATGCACAACTCTCTGAGAGAAGAAATTCCTCCTCATTTCTGTCTTAAATGGATGACAGTTATTCTCAAATTATGACCTTTAGTTCTGGACTCTCTGACAAGGGGAAAATTCTCTCTATATCCATCCCATTAAGCCTCTTAGAAATTGTTTATTTTTCAATAATGTCGCCTCTCATTCTTCTGAACTCGAATGAGTGCAGACTGAACCTAAACTCCTCATGAGGAGATCCCTTCAGATTTAAGATCAATCTAGTGAATCTTCTCTAGACTGTCTCCAACAGCAGTACATATTTTGTTAGATAAGGGGAGCAAAACTGTCCACAGTATTCTATGTGTTGTTTCACAAATAATCATCCACTACACCATAAAATGAATTGGATCTCTGACATTTCTTGAGTGATTTAATAATAATCTTTGTTCCGATTTCACCCCAGGCTGCTACAACCCATTCATGGGATTGCTTCTGCTAGAAAACATATAGCTTCTCTCTTGGTATATATCTTGTCTCCTCCAATCATCTGTCATTCCACCTTTTTCTCATACTATCCTCAAAGACTTGTTTAAAGACATATCCAATGGTTGAGCAAGGCTTTTTAGGGCCCCAACAATAACAGCAATACACTCTAACTTCAACAAAATTATAATCCATCCAGATGTCATCTGAACATGTCAAAGTGAGAAATCTTTTTTTCTTTACGTAACTCTTCTCCCAGGTCAAAAACTCCTAATTTTCCTCACTATATTTTTACGCCATCTTCATTCACATAATGCCTAACATGAATGTGGATGTAATCCTTCTGAAAGTTGTTCTTTTGGAAGGGTTATCTTCTGGAATTTGTTTGAGGATGTAACTCTGAAGATGGACGAGGGAGATCCAGTAGATGTAGTGTACCTGGACTTTCAGAAAGCTTTTGATAAAGTCCCACATAGGAGGTTAGTGTGCAAAGTTAGGGCACATGGTGTTGGGGGCAAAGTACTGACTTGGATTGAAAGTTGGTTGGCTGATATGAAACAAAGAGTAGTGATAAATGGCTCCATTTCGGAATGGCAGGCAGTGACCTGTTGGGTACTGCAGGGATCAGTGCTGGGACCACAGCTTTTTACAATATATGTTAATGATATAGAAGATGGTATTAGTAATAACATTAGCAAATTTTTTGATGATACTAAGCTGGGTGGCAGTGTGAAATGTGAGGAGAGTGTTAGGAGATTACAGGGTGACCTGGACAAATTAGGTGAGTGGTCAGATGCATGGCAGATGCAGTTTAATGTGGATAAATGTATGGTTATCCACTTTGGTGGCAAGAACAGGAAGGCAGATTACTACCTAAATGGAATCAATTTAGGTAAAGGGGCAGTACAAAAAGATCTGGGTGTTCTTGTACACCAGTCAATGAAGGTAAGCATGCAGGTACAGCAGGTAGTGAAGAAGGCTAATAGCATGCTGGCCTTCATAACAAGAGGGATTGAGTATAGAAGCAAAGAGGTTCTTCTGCAGCTGTACAGGGCTCTGGTGAGACCACACCTGGAGCATTGTGTGTAGTTCTGGTCTCCAAATTTGAGGAAAGACATTCTGGCTATTGAGGGAATGCAGCGTAGGTTCACGAGGTCAATTCCTGGAATGGCGGGACTACCTTACACTGAAAGACTGGAGCAACTGGGCTTGTATATCCTTGAGTTTAGAAGACTAAGAGGGGATCTGATTGAGACATATAAGATTATTAAAGGATTGGACACTCTGGAGGCAGGAAACATGTTTCCACTGATGGGTGAGTGCCGAACCAGAGGACAGAGCTTAAAAATACTGGTAGACCATTTAGGACAGAGATGAGGAGAAACTTCTTCACCCAGAGAGTTGTGGCTGTGTGGAATGCTCTGCCCCAGAGGGCAGTGGAGGCCCAGTCTCTGGATTCATTTAAGAAAGAGTTGGATAGAGCTCTCAAGGATAATGGAATCAAGGGTTATGGAGAAAAGGCAGGAACAGGATACTGATTAAGGATGATCAGCCATGGTCATATTGAATGGTGGTGCAGGCTCAAAGGGCAGAAAGGCCTACTCCTGCACCTATTGTCTATTATCACCATTGGTCTGACAGCGCAACTGTGAATCTGCTCTTCCCATGGCCAGCTGTCTTCACTGGCACAGTTTCTCTCCAGCTTTAGTCACTGTTTGACCAGCTGGCATTTCAGAATTCACTGGAGTCTCATTTATCCCTAATGCAGGCCAAACTGGTAACATTCTTTTGTTGATGTTTGATTATAAACTGCTGAAATCTGATCAGCTGGTAATTAATTTCTGCTTGGGAGACGCTGTGAAATCTTAGTCATCTGTTACAGAACAATATTGTTCCTCTTTATAAATCTGACATGCCAAGCAGAACTGGCTTTGAAATCTGCAATGCCTTTTTTTTTTGCTTGTTTCAGTGTGAAGATTTGGAGAGATCCTTGAGAAGTAGAGTTCATTCTGGCAATTCCCATCGACATGTTTTGCAAAATCGTCTTCCAACTGCAGTTACATGCTAATCTTTCCTCTGTGCGTGCATTTACTTATGGGCATCTGCCTAAGCTGTGTAGGGAACTTCTTCCAGTTTCTTAACGCTTTTCTCTGATATCTTGAATTCTCTAGCAACTGCTCAATTATTTTGCTTGATCTGCAAACTCATTGAGTTTAAGACTGAACTAGGCTGTTATCCACTATTCTTTCTCACAACCATGTTTCCTTATTAAAGGGGGGGAGGTGATAGAAATGCAGAATGCACCAGTGAAGGGGTAGACTTGATGTCAAATATTAATGTAGACAGACATGAGGAGCTGACTTTACTGCTGTGCTATCATATAATTTTGTCTCGTACATTTGTACCAGGGTGTGTTTGATTTCTGTGGCAGGTATGCTACTCCCTATGTGAGGAGCTTTTATTTTCCACAGCCCTTTGATGTGCCACTTTATCAAATCAAAATATAATACATCCATGGGCTCCTCTTTTTCCACCACTTATTATTTTCTCAAAGAAACCGAATAAATTGTTCAAACATGATATCTCTTTCACAAAACCAAGTTGACGCTGTTTTATTACTGTGGACCTTCCTAAGCACCCTGCTAAAACACCTTTCTGAACAGCTTCTAACATTTTCGTGGCAGATGTTACATTATTATGATTTCCATCTCCCTCCCTTGTTAAATAAAAAATCAGTTTTATTCATTTTGTTCCAATCTAATGTGACTTTCTCTGAATCAAGGGTGTTTTAGGTAAAAAAACAATGACTGCAGATGCTGGAAACCAGACTCTAGATTAGTGTGGTGCTGGAAAAGCACAGCAGTTCAGGCAGCATTCGAGGACCAGTAGAATCGATGTTTCAGGCAAAAGCCCTTCATCAGAAATACAGGGCTTTTGCCTGAAACGTCGATTTTACTGCTGCTCGGATGCTGCCTCAAGGGTGTTTTAGTAAATTACAACCAATGCATCAGCTATCTCACTAGCCGCTTCTTCGAAGAGCCCAGATGAAGTCCATCAGGACCCAGGGATCAGTCAGCTCACTGCTCCAACAGCCTGCTCATTACCACCTCGCTGGTAGTTGTAAATTTCTTCAGTTCCTCCATCTCTTCCATTTCCTGATTTCCAGTTGCTTCTGGGATGTTATTTGTATCCTCTATAGTGACAACTCATGGAATATACACATTAAATTCACCTGCAATCTCCTGATTTTCCATTCTTAATTCAGCAGACTCACTTTCTGTAGGACCAAGCTCACTTTCTTTTATAAAAACAAACTCTTACCATTTTTTATTATATTTCTAGCTAGCTTTCTCTTGTACCCTAATTTTTCTTGCCTTATTAATCTTTTAGTCATTCTTTGTCATTTATATTCTGTCCAATCTTCTGACCAGCTGCACATCTTAGTGCAATTATATGATTTTTCTTTAAGTTTGATACTATCTATAACCATTTTTAATTAATGCCCTCCCCTTGGAATGTACCTTCCTTGTTGGCATATTTCCACCCCGTGTATTCTGAAATGTCACCTTATTGTCTGCTGCTGCATCTCTATTGACCTATACCTTTTCTTAATTTGTCAGTTCACGTTAGCTAATTCTGCTTACACGACATCATCATTGCCCCATTTAAGCTTTAAAAAAAGCAGCTTTGAATCAAGTCTTTCTGAAACTAATAACAAATTTCAAACAAATTTGAAACTAATAACAAATTTATGGTTGCAACTGTCTCAGAACATCTTTATTACAAAGTAATTAATCCTCTCTCATTTCACAATACCAGATCTAAGTATAGACTGCTCTCTGGTCAGCTCAAGACCAGCTTTTCTAAGAAACTATCTCGAAAACATTTTACAGACTCCACCTCTAGATTTCCTTTGTCCATCTGATTTTGCCAGATTGTGTATTGATTAAAATCTCTGTGAGTATTCCATAATTTTCTGACAAACTCCTGTTAGGTCTTCCTTTATACTCTAGCCTACCACGTGTTAAGGAATTTGTATATCACCTCCGCATGTGACTCCTTGCCTTTATCATTTCACATCTCTGCCTAAACCTAATTTCTTTTTTAAGTCTTTCTGCCACTCTCTCTGCCCATAAGATGCTGTCACAAACCTATTGCTTTGACCATCCTTTTGGCCACATCTTTTTTTAATCTCATATGGTTCAAGGTGAAACTTTGTTTGGAAATAGTCCTGTGAAGTGCCTTTACACATCTCTCTACCTCAAATAAGCAACAGGAAGACTAGTTGGTTGCTACCAGGGGTGCGTACTATATGCTGCTCTTTCATTCCTTCATGTATATATCTATGTGTTATTGAGGAACAATTTTGAATATTCATTCACATATGTCATTCTCACATCTTTATTTCAGTGGGTTACCAGAAATTATTAGCTCTTATTGGACAAATACCCATTTTTTCATTCTTTTGCTATTCAACAGAATTTTATGAAACAGAATCTCCAACGAATAGCAAAGACCCTGCATTTGAACAATTTAAACCTAAATCAGATGGTGAGCGGATAAAGCATTTTGAATTAATACATCAGAAGAGTAATATACATTAACATTCACTGAATGTTGTCATAATTTTTTTTCCTTTATTCATTCACAGAATGAGGGCATCACTGGCTTACCCATCCCTAGTTGCCCAGTGGCCAATCACATTGCTGTGGGTCTGGAGTTACATGTAGACCAGACCCCAAGTAAAGATGACAGAGTCGCTCCCGAAAGAACATCAGTGAATCAGATGGGTTTTTCCAAAAATCAATAATGGATTCATGGTCATCATTAGACTCTTAATTCCAGAGTTTTATTTTATTGAATTCAAATTCCATTATCTGCCATGGCAGGATCCAAACCCAGGACCCCAGAACATTTTAAGAATCACTGGAGTCAGGGAGAAAGAATAGATGCAGAGACTATTTTCTAAATGGGAAAGGAATTTGGAAATCTGAAGTACAAAGGGACTTAGGAGTCCTTGTCCATTGTTCCCTTTAGGTTAACACGTAGGTCCAGTTGGCAGTCAGAAAGGCAAATGCAATTCATTTGCATTCATTTTGAGAGGGCTAGAATACAACAGCAGAGATGCACTACTGAAACTGCATAAGGCTCTGGTCAGACCACACTTGAAATATTGCGAACAGTTTTAGACCACGTCTTTAATAAAAAGTGTTGGGCTTGGACGAGGTCCAGAGAAGGTTTACAAGAATAATCCTGGGGATGAAGGGCTTGTCATATGAGGAATGGTTGAGAACTCTGCATCTGTAGCCAATGGAGTTCAGAAGGATGAGGGCGATCTAGTTGAAACTGACAGAATACTGAGGGACTTGGAAGGAGTGTAAGTGGACATTTCCACTAGCAAGACAGATGAGGACTTAAGGAGGAAACAGTCTCAGAGTAAAGGGACAACCCTTTCATAGAACATAGAACAATACAGTACATGAACAAGCCAAATGGTGGGGAGGCTGTGGAACTCATTGTCACAGAGGGTCATGGAGGCCAAGCCATTGAGCAAATTTAAGAGACAGATAGGTGCTTGCTTGGCGAGGAAATCAAGAGCAATGGGCAGAAAGCAGGAGAATAGGGTTGAGAAACACATCAGTCATGACAGACTGGCAGAGCAGACTAATTCAGCTCCTCTATCTTATGGTCTTCTGCACAAGTGGCAAGGCTCACTATTTTGGAATACATTCGAAAGCACACCGGGAGCAGAGGCCCCCTTTGATCAGAATACTTCCGTACTAACTACATTGCACCTGCTAGCACTGGTGGATATTGGCTACGCTAGGAGGAAGTGAGGAGTGCAGATACTGGAGATTAGAGTTGAAAAAAAAGTGTGGCGCTGGAAAAACACAGCAGGTCCTCGGATGCTGCCTGATCTACTGTGCTTTTCCAGTGCCACACTTTGACATGAATATTGTTACACCCCTGGGGAGTATGCTGTGCCAAGTGAAATGACAGAGAAACGAAAGAAAAACAGGGGGAAAAAAATGCTGCAGAAAGTTGCACTAAGTGCATAAAATTAGAATCCAGAGTAAGATAAAGATAAATTAATCTTTAATATATCCGGAGATCCTTACATCGGACAGGATATAAAGCATGGATTGCTCAGAAACCAAATGCCTATGATGTACCGGCTGATGTCTGGAAATTCTCTGGAGGAGGAAAGTTTGATGAAAATGGTAGAAATTAGCTCTTACTAGAATGCATTCTCAATCATGTGTTAAATGTTTAATTTATCTGTTCAGATGTGTTAAGAAAGCCTCTTGTAGCAGTGGTTGAATCCCTAACACTTGGTCAGGGGACCTGGGCTTCAGGTTCCACCTGCTCCAGTGGTATGTAATAGTTTCTTATTGTCCTGTTCTGAGATTCTATCTATGACAACTACCTAGGTGAGGTCTGCCTCTTAAAAAGAGGTTGCAATTTAGTTGGCTGTACTCAGGTTCTGCCATACCTCTGGAACAGGTGTGACTCGAACTCAAGTCTCCAATCTCAGAGGTAGGGCATATTACCAGGACAGGAGGGAGGAATTTTCTGAAGAAGGGCTCATGCCCGAAACATCGATTCGCCTGCTCCTTGGATGCTGCCTGACCTGCTGCGCTTTTCCAGCAACACATTTTCAGCATATTACCAGGACAGCCCACTAGATCAGGTATATCTTTACACAGATTCCCTACTAGTTAGCCATTAATAAAATCTTAACATACAGTCTTTTGTTGGGGCTATCCACCGTGCACGTTCATTGTATGACAGGGGGTCAGCAAGTTAAAAGGAATTCCCCTATCTGTTTCCAGGCAACAGTAACCTGATACAGCAGAATGGAATCAGTCACTAAAATCAGTCTTGCCTTTCATCAGGGACTAGTGAATTCTTTTAACTTTCAAAATGAAGGGTGATTTATTAGAATTTAAGACTGACAGTATTGCGAAAACAATTTGAATTCAATTTTAAGTTAAGGTATCCAACTCTTATCTTTACAATAAGTGCTAGAAGGAATGGTTGCAGTGTTAGCATTACTGCTCCTATATCATAAACTCGAGGTTCAAGTTCACTAGAATCTGTTGGTTACAGAGGAAGGGTTTGTAACAGTGCCTGTCGAGTTAACTGTCTGACGTAAATCCTTCCAATACACCTTCAGAACAGCAGGAAATGTCCTTAAGTCGGCTATCCTGCACAATGCAATGGCAAACCCTTACTGTAACTTGCCCATAATAATAGGCTGATCTAATGGAAGCTCATGGACTGACCCTCAGGAAAATAAAAGGACAACAGAAAAGAGACTCTGATGTAATATTGACATACAACACAATTGCCCAACAGCAATGCCAAGACTAACAAAGGATTATATTAATTACACATCTCTTAAATAAAAGTCACTCCCTTAAATGTATGTTTTTAGTTTTAAATTCTGGACTTTCCAAATGAAGTTCAATTCTTTACAGTCAGCTCCAGGGAGTGGCTGTATTGTTAAAACAAGAAATGAGCAATAATGCAAAAGTGCTATGGCAAGATGTAACTTTGTGTTTTGATTTAAGGAATACCTTTGAAAAATGCCTTTTTTAAAAATCCATCTTTTCAATGTGGGAGCAAAATTATACTTGATTGAAAATAAACCATTGTTGGTTTTTTGCCGATTTGCTCCCCTCTGCTGATGGGTATGGTAAGTGTACTGTACCCTCCCCCAGTAACTTGCAGGGCTTATAAAGGAGCAGGTAGGAGAGGGGGCTGAATTTTATCACTCCACAAAAAGCCTGTACACACTCAGTAAGCTAAATGGGCTCTTTCTGTGCCACAAATAGTTCTGTCTCCATGGGCAATTTATAGAGTTAGTCTTCCAATTCTTCATTAGGGTGGCACTATGGTTCAGTGTTAGCACTGCTGCCTCACAGTGCCAGGGACCCCAGGTTCGATTCCAGCCTCAGGCAACAGTGTGTGGCATTTGCATGTTTTCCCAGCGACTGCATGGCTTTACTCCGGGTGCTCCGGTTTCCTCCCACAGTCCAAAGGCGGCCATGCTAAATTACCCATAGTGTCCATGGATGTGTAGGTTAGGTACATTAGTCAGAGGAAGTATGAAGTAATAGGGAATGGGTCTGGGTGGGATACACGTCCGAGGATTGGTGTGGACTTGTTGGGTTAAATGGCCCGTTTCCACACTGTAGGGATTCTAGGATTCATTCTGGGTTGTTTGACAATGGAGGGAAGTGCATTGAAACTGCATCTCTCTAGTCACCCAATGGCCACCCAGAGAAGCAATTCAACCAAACAGCAAAACCTAATCTTAATCCTTCCCTTAAACAGAAACACGATTTGGAGAGAGATTGTGGTATCTCTTTAATATGATTGAATATAATGGGTTTTATGTTTTTTAATAATGAATCAAGTGGACAGGTTACACAGATTGAATCAATTATTGCATTATTGTCCCTTCCATGGGCTAAAGTGGAACACTTACAATTACAAAAGCACAGATTAAAGGCTGTGCAAAACTCTTACCTCTTCACACCTGTACAACATACCAACGTGGAAATATATCAACATTAGGCCACATGCAAAGAGAGCAGATATCCTAAAAATTCAATGTTGAGCTTCCTGGGTATATCAGAGTAGAAAACCAAGCTGCTATCGTTAAAACCTGAAACAAGCAAGCCTACGACCACCAAAACCAGGTTTGCAGCTTCTTTCAAAACACTGTTGGATATCAAAAGGATGCACCAGCAAACTCCCTTCTCTACAGAATGATTCCTGCTTCTGGAATTTGCACCTCCACTCCACCCACCCTTTATTAACAAGTTGGTGATTAATGATTGCTGGCTTTCTAAAACTGCTTGCTCGGTTAATCCCACATCTTATAACTGGGTGGGGGAATTAATAAGTTGCAATTGCATCTTTTAACATAGTGACTCATTAATTACACCCAAAAGCCAAGTTAGCAATTACAATCACTCTGCTTCTCCTCTTTTGGTGACTCTAACATCCGTGGATTAAATCCTCGTTTAACTCCATCCCAACCATCCTCCAGTGCAATCTCCCCTACTTTCATTGAATCGTAAATACATTCTGTCAATTTTACAAAGGCTTGGTCAACGTTGGTGTTATTTTTGGCTGAAGTCTCAATGTAATTCAGATCCAGTGCCTCTGCCAGCTTCTCAGCCTCTTCACGGGAAACCTTACGGTCATCCGTTAAGTCACTTTTGTGCCCGACCAGAACGAAAACGGTCTTGTTGGGATACACGTGATTGTTGACCTCCCTCAGCCATTCCTGGATGCTCTCGAATGACTTCCGATTGGTCACGTCAAACATCAGCAGGCCCCCAACAGAATTCCTATAGTAGGAACGGGTAATGGATCTGAAACACAACAACACGGTTTTAAAAGTGTAACAGTTCAGAAACAAATGGCCGATTCATAACATAGTAAGCTAGACACTTTCACAATGTTCAGGGACAACCGAGGGCAGCTTTGATTGTTCCTCGCTATCGAGATCTCAAAAGCTCAAATTGGCCAATTCCAGTCTCAGTGGCGTGAATATTCTGTTCCTCTTTTGGTTCCCCTCATCTTCTCTGGTTGAGCAAAAAAAAGAGGTTGGAGCGAGTGTGATTGAAAAATGCACAAACACATCAGGCAACATCTATGGTGGGAAGCAGAGTAAATATTTCAGGTAGACCTGGCCTTTAGCAACATAACATCTGATATTTCTTCTCATTATCACTCAGTGAATTCCTAGAAAGTTTATTTCAGATCAATAAACAAGTGCTCAGCCAAACACTTGCGTCACTTACTAAATTTACCCAGGGCCCACAACTAGACATACATAAACAAGATTAACCCATTCTCCACTGCAGTACTGAGGGTGTGAACAAAACATTTTCCTAACCCCTGCTAGCCCCCTCAGGCAGATGAGAGGATCCCATGGTATTATTTTGAAGAGCAGGCAAGTTACCCCCAGGATTTCAGACATATTTGCCCCTCTATAAACATCATAGACAATGATCTGTTTACTGTCACATCACTGTTTGCAGGAGCTTGCTGTGTACAAATTGGCGGCCACATTTTCTACACTACAACAGCAACTACACTTTTAAAGAAAATGCATCATTGGTTGCAAAACTGAGACGTCCACTGATTATCGCACTATTTAACTCAATTGATCGGACAGTCAATGCAGTGTTTTGCCAACAGCGTGGATTCAACGGCACCAGTGAGCACCTTCTCTAGTTCACCCCTTACCAGAGATGCGATGACCCTCAGGTTGAACTTACACCAGTTGTCACTCTGCAGTGAGAGAGCATCCCATCATGACTTTTATTATTTCACTATACAAGCTCAAGCTCTTTTATTGAATATTAGATTGAATATTTCATTAGGTAGTAGCATGGTGGTAATGTCACTGGACTGGTGACCCAGGACACTAGGCCAATGTTCCGAGGACATAGATTTGAATCCCACCATGGCTGGTGGTGGAATGTGCATTCATTAAAACAAACTGGAAGATGGAGCCGGTATAATGGTGACCATGCATTCATAAGCAATTGTCAGATCTAGTTCACTAATGTTCTTCACAGAAGGAAATCTGCATTCCTTACTTGGTCTGGCCTATATGTGACTCTAGATCAACAGCAAAGTAGCTGATTCTTAAACTGCCCTCTGGCCAATCAATGCTGGTTTAGAAAACGAAGCTCACATCGGATGAATGAAAAAAGGATGATGTTGATTGGCTGCCAACTTGAAAGTTGGATCAGTCTTCTTGCCAGTGGCATTAAGAAGCACATTATCAAACTTGGCCTTTGTTGAAGTCACTTCTTTATTAGTAAGAATTAGCCCAGTGCCAACTGGATTTCAGATATTTTCAGTCAGCCCCAATCAGTGACCAAGAACAATACCAAAATTTAATTTTGTTTCTCTCCTCTTCTCTTGGAAGATGCCAACTACTTGTCAACTATAATGCAATTAGCTCCTGCTATCACAGTCACACAGCAGCTTCATCTATAATCTCTAACATGGTAGGAGCTCACCAGAATGTCACCAACAGGCCTGATCCAGTCTTTGCCCACTGTTCACATTTGGATTTATAACAATGAAGACAGGCAGCCCCCACAACACCCGTCTCCTCACCCTCCGGGATCCTGCAAACCATCACTTGCTTCCCGAAGGGGCATCAATTTAAAGTTCATACCAAACTCAAAACATTTGAGCATGGAGTCTAGTAGAATACAGAAATACAGGCTACTAGATGAGATGGGATTGAGGTTCACAAAGACGAGGTGTTAGCAATTCTGGAAAGTGTGAAAATAGATAAGTCCCCTGAGCTGGATGGGATTTTGGGATTTTCCTAGGATTCACTGGGAAGCCAGGGAGGAGATTGCAGAGCCTTCGGCTTTGATCTTTAGGTCATCATTGTTTACAGGAATAGTGCCAGAAGACTGGAGGATAGCAAATGTTGTTCCATTGTTTAAGAAGGGGAGTCGGGGACAACCCTGGTAATTATAGACCAGTGAGCCTTACTTCGGTTGTGGGTAAAGTGTTGGAAAAGTTTCTAAGAGATAGGATTTATAATCATCTAGAAAGGAATAAGTTGATTAGGGACAGTCAACACAGTTTTGTAAAGGGTAGGTTGAGCTTCACAAAGCTTAGAGCTCTTTAAGAAAGTGACCAAACAGGTGAATGAGGGTAAAGCAGTTGATGTGGTGTACAGAGGAATCTCGATTATCCGAATATCAATTATCCAAAGGGGATCTCAAGGTCCCAACAGAAACATTATGTTAAAGAGCTGTTTCAACCCTGATTGCATCTTTTGTTTACAGGTACAATGATTAAAAACGAATACGGCTCACTGAAATGCTGCCAAGAACAGTAATGGACATTCCAGGCAGAGTCTCTAAATGACTGACCTCCCGCCCTCTACACCCACACTTTCCTTGGGGGGGGGGGGGGGGGGAGGGGGCACAGTAGTCAGACGGTGGGTGGGAGTGGACTAGAGTGCGGGATTGGGGGCTCACATGCAGTGTGCTCCTGCCTAGTCTCCTGAATGAGGAGCATACTTACCAGAAAACTCCAAGCCCCACAGGAAATCAATTAACTGAATAATCAATTATCTGAACGAAAGAGTGCCCACCCACCTCATTCAGATAATTGAGGTTCCTTTGTACATGGATTTCAACAAGGTATTTGCTAAGGTTCCCCGTGGTAGGCTATTGTACAAAATACAGAGGCAAGGAATTGAGGTTGTTTTAGCAGTTTGGATCAAAACTTGGCTAGCTGAAAGACGACAGGAGGTGGTGGTTGATGAGAAATATTCATCCTGGAGTTCAGTTACTAAGGGTGTACCAAGTAGATCTGTTTTGGGGCCACTGCTGTTTGTCATTTTTATAAATGACCTAATTGAGGGTGTAGAAGGATGGGTTAGTAAATTTGCAGATGATACTAAGGTTGGTGAAGTTGTGGAACATGCTGAAGGATGTTGAAGGTTACAGAGAGACAGATGAGCTGCAGAGCTGAGCTGAAAGGTGCAAATGGAGTTGAATGTGGAGAAGTGTGAGGTGATTCACTTTGGAAGGAGTAACAGGAATAAAGAATACAAGGCTAATGGTAAGATTCTTGGCAGTGTAGATGAGCAGAGAGATTTGTATCCATGTACATGCATGGGTTTAATGGCCAATCTGTGTGGAATTCAGCTGATATTTTGCCTGGGACACGGATGTCAGTACTCACTGGCTTCCCTGATGAGAGAAATGTGTTTGGAACAGGATTACGCTATTGGCTATTTGACACTTCAATATCTTTTACATATCCCATCCACATAACCCTGCACAGCATTGGTAATCAGAAATCTATCAATTTCCAACCCAAACAATGTTAAAGATTGAGCTTCTGCAGCCCTCAGTGGTCAATCCCAAAGGTTCGCAAACTTCTAAATGGGGAAACACACACGTGACATCACTTTTTTAAAAAATAAATGGTGCCCCTAACTCGGCAGTGACCTTTGGGACGGCACGGTGGCTCAGTGGTTAGCACTGCTGCCTCGGGACCCGGGTTCGATTCCAGTCTCAGGCGACTGTCTGTGCGGAGTTTGCACATTCTCCCAGTGTCTGCATGGATTTCCTCCGGGTGCTCCGGTTTCCTCCCACAATCCAAAGATGTGCAGGTTAGATAAATTGGCTGTGCTAAATTGCCCATTGTGTTCAGAGATTCATAGGTTACGTGCATTAGTCTGGGGTAAATGTACAGCAATAGGGTAGGGGTGGGTTACTCTTCAGAGGGTCGGTGTGGACTTGTTGGGCTGAAGGGCCTGTTTCCACACTGTAGGGATTCTATGAGTTCCCAAGCAGAAGAAAGGTCTTACCTGCAGCTACAGTGTCTCTCCCTTTAAGCATTTTGTAAGTTTCAATGAGAGCACCTCATTCTTTGAAACTTGATAATACAGAGCCCACTTTGTCCAATCTCTCTCTATAGGACTGGCGCATCACTCAGAATGAACTGCATGGAGTTAGATGTGAACTCTGAACGCACACTCAGGAACAAGTTCTGAAATCTATATTGTACTTTGTCTATGGCAATAATATCCATCCTGAGAAGAGGAGGAGTAGATCAATACTGCACACAATACTCTAACCAAGCTCCTATGTAACTGATGCAAGACTTCACTAATCCTGTACTCTCACTCTCTTGCAATAAAAAGGTTGCTGCAGCTGCATATTAGTCTTCAGGGACATCTCGATCCCTTTGGTGTGAAATTTCACAGAATTACTATGATAATGTTTCTCAACTGGGAAACTGACTGGATTTAGTTGTAATGCCTCAGGTAGTTCAATACTTTGTTGATCTGGACTTGAAAGATTATTAGCCAGGCAATGAGATAATTTCTCTTCCCCCCTTGCCTTCATGGGAGTTTTTTTCACCATAGCATGCATGCGATATTCATGACTCAGCACTCACGCTGGCGACTACCCTGTGTTTTTGCCTCATTGTGGTTGCTATCATCTTTTCACCAACTTCCCTAATGATCTACGCACCAATAGCAACAGACCAGTTCCATACAACACAAAATGCAATGAAAACAACGTTAGGCGTGCACCATACATCCAAACTTTCACAACAAAATCGCTTCCAACAGGGCTTTGCTAGCACTCATCTTTCATAAACAAATATCTCCAACAGCTCCCTGTGAATACACGCATGCCAATTGCAAAACCCTGTACTCTGTCCTAAAAGTAGAACCTGCAGTTTATAACTCATCCAAACAAGTCTGCACATAGCTGGGGCCAAAATGCTCTTACTATATTTAAAGCTGCACTGACATTGGGTTTCAAAGTTTAAGAACAACAACTGCCTCCTTTTAAAATCTTTATGGATCAAGTTTCACCAGAAGCTTCTTATTTGGATCTTCGTCAAAAAGGTGTGCTCCATGTGGAATTTTATAGACATTACTCATCCTCCAATATCCTTCCAAAATACACGCGTCTACACAGCAGTGTGGGAAAAGGGTTCCAATAACAGCTGGTATGTCTCAAGCTCAGCCTTGCCCTTTGTCAGTGTTTATAGCTGTACGCCATACACACAGTCAATTCAGCTTCTTATTTATCATCTCCAGCCGCCTACATGTCAACCCTGTGGTTTGATGAATGAATTTGATGCTTTAAAGTTGAAGTCAGGGTCTGGTAAAGTAAAAGGGTCACAGTAACTGCTAAGTTTTCTTGGAGGTTGAAGATTTTTGGGACAGGTACTTGTGCGAACTGAAACAGGTTAAGGAGTTCGGCAGCTTAATGACTAGCTTCAAAGGTTGGGTCGCCACCAACTGTCTCCACCAAAGCAAGGACATTAACCTGCTGAAACTTGTCAGAAACAGTTTTGCTATTTTAGCAAAGGAGACAATACAATCCCCTTTTGGGGCACAATCCAACATCAAACCATCTGTAACGGACACCTGATCAAATACAAGGAGTACATTTGCAAGTGAGAGCAAAGGATAAAACATACTTCACTTGGAGCTGGGGGAGCAGCTTTGGAAAAACCTCCTATCCCAAATTCTGACCACCAGACCCCCCCCCTACAAACCACATTCCCCACCCCCACTACAGAGTCTTCTTCTATAGAACACAAGGATCTGTGCCTGATGCAGTTCAATAATCCCAATTCCCAAGGCACTAGCATCCTGATCCAGGAGGGCTTGCCCCAAGTACCTCTACTTAGAGATTGTTATTCAGCTCCATGCACTGACTGACTGCCTCTGCCTGTAACAGTTACTAAACGCAGTAATAGAAGATCTGTGTTACAAGGACAGCAGACAGAAGTCTGTATGCGAGAGGGAGAGTGTATTTGTGTGGATAAACTGTGTGCAAGAGTGTATGTGCGCACATTTTTCGGTGGGTGGGGGGGGGGGGGGGGGGGGGGGGGGAAGAGAGAAGAGAAAGAGAGAGAATGGGGACAGGGGATTTTAATTGTGTACAAGTGGATGAGTGTTGAATGAGTCAAAATTTGGCCCATTATGTCACCCTTTAAATATAAGTGATCATTCATTTAGGACAGAGAGGAAGATGGAATTTATTTCCTCTCAGAGGGTCAGGAGCCGTTGGAACTTTTGCTAATAAGATGACACAAGCAGAATCTTTGATCAACAGGTCTTGATTAGTAAGGTTGAGAGAGTTAATCTGTGGAATATGGGAACGTGGCATAATCTGATCAACCGTGACCTTATTGAACAGCAGAGCAGGTACAAGGGGCTGAGCGGCCTACTACTAATCCGAATTCAAATATCGGAGTGTTACAAGTATATTCAAAATTCCAAAAAAAAATTAGAGATACTTACTAGACAAACTCCCCAGTCTGTACTGTTCAAAGCTATTATCAGGGGCACACAATGGTGTGAGTTTTGTTTCAAATCACTGCATTTTACAGAATGTCCATTCACTCCATACCACCAGAAGTGCACTACTCCTGACACTAGTCCCACTTTCCCTCACAAAGCCAATAGCCTTGAATGTTATGACACTTCAAGCGCTCATCTAAGTAATTTTTAAAGGCTTGGAGATCTTCCACCTCAACTATCCGTGCCCTCTCTACCTCATCCCCCAGTGCATTCCAGACTCCCCACTCAACCCTCTGGGAGAATACATTTTTCCTGAAATCCTCTCTGAACCTCCTTCCTTTGACATTAAAATTATGTTCCCTTGTTACTGACCCTTCAACTCAGGGCAATAGCCGCTTTCTAATCACACTGTTGTGGTGCAGAGGTTGCATCACTACCCCGGACCGGGAGGCCCAAGTTTAAGACCCACCTGCTCCAGAGGTGTGCAAGAACATCTCTGAACATGTCAATTAGAAAAATAGATTAAATGATATTTTTCCTCTCCCTCCCACCCCACACACACTCACCATGCTCATCAATCTTATACACCTCAATAAGGAACACTCCCTCCCAAAAAAAATTCAACCTGAGCTTATCCAGCCTCTCTATTGCTAAATGCTCCATCCCAGGCAGCACCCTGATGAGTCTCATTCACACACCGTCTAATGTAATCGCATGCCCCATACAAACTACTAAAAAAACGACAAAAATAACGCACTCAGATTTGTCTGTCAGTCAATCCTGTGGCAATTTTCCTAAAACTGAGAGGAAATACAAATTGCCCTCAGATTTCAGAACAGAGTGAACCCATTTAACATGAACACAATCGAAAATGCAGCCTTCACCCCTCTCGATCAATCTCAGATCAGGGTAGTGAAGCCAATTCTTCTTTACAGAAACCCATTACATTGAAGATGCTCTACAAATGTAATGAGACAGCTCAAGGTTTCATAGGATAATTTTCAAACAAAATTTGACTGATCCATAGAAGCTGATCTTAGAACAGACAATCAAAACACAGAAACATAGGAGACAGGAGGTGGTCATTCAGCCCCTCGAACCTATGCCACCTTTCAATATGATCATGACTCATCATCTTGCTCAATCCTCTATAAAAACAAAGGTTTGAGGAAGGATCACCAGACCAAAAATGTTAACTTTGATTTTTCTTCACAGATGCTCCCAGACATACTGAACTTTTCCAGCAACTTCTGCTTTTGTGAGCTCAATACCCTAATTCATCCATATCCCTTAATCCCTTTAGCCAAAGGACATTTTATCAGCCTCCATTTTAGAAACATGTTATATTTTGGCCTCAATCACTTTGTGTTAGTAAATTCCACATGCTCATCTCACCCTGTGGATGAAGAAATTTTCCTCATTTCAGTACCAAAAGGTTTACCTCTTATCCTTAAGCATTGACGCCTGGTTCTGAACTCCCCCACCAATCTCGTTCTGTTAGAATTTGGGAGGTTTTTATGAGATTCCATCCACGTCATTCATCTAAGCTCCAGTAAACATGATCCTAACCGTAGAATCATACAGATGTAGAGCACGAAAGCAGACCCTTCGGTCCAACTCACCCATGCCATCCAGATATTCTAAATCCATCCAGACGCAGAGAGACGCAGAGGTGTAGCCCTCTCTCTGTAGGAGATTACCACTCCAATACGTTGCACTCTTCCAGTAGTACACTGTGTGCAGTTTTGATAGTTGGGTTTGAAATTTTACGCGATGTTGATAAAAAATGTATTCAAATCATTGTCTACTATCTTTCTACAAAATAGGTGGCAAAAGAATTGCATTCAAAAGCACTATGGTATAAGTTAAGTTCCAATCTCTCAATAGTTTCTTTTTAAAATCCAGTCTCAAATAGAGACACTCCCTCACCACCCAACACCTGGAGGAAGAAAACCTCATCTTCCACCTCAGGACCCTTCAACGTCATGGCATCAATGTGGACTTCACCAGCTTCCTTATTTCACCTCCCCCCCACCTTATCCCTCTTCCTCGTGACCTGGCCCACCTGTCAATCTTCCTTCCCACCTATCTGCTTCACCCTCTTCTCTGACCTATCACCATTACCCCCACCTCTATCCACCTATTGCACTCAGTTATCATCTCCTCAGCCCCACACCCTCCAATTTATCTCTCTACCCCGGAGGCTCCCAGCCTTATTCCCGATGAAGGGCTTTTGCCCAAAATGTCGATTTCCCTGCTCCTCGGATGCTGCCTGACCTGCTGTGCTTTGCCGGCATCACTCTACTCTTAACTCAAATAGAGACAAGTCTAGTCTTTTAATAGTAAAAGCCATTTTCCCTCCAAAACAAAATAAAACATTAATAATTTTGAGCAAAATAGAGATATCAGGCCCAGAGAAAATACAGAAACTGACTTTTGAATTTGCTATTTATGGAGGGATCAATCAACAAGAGTAAACCAGAAAGAACATATTAAAGTCAGACAGACAGACTGCATTTAATTACTTGGTGCAATGATTAATTCAAGGATCAAATATTCCTGAATGGTGGCCTGGTTTTGAAGAAATAGGAAGATTTCAAAATATAAAATTTAAACATAAAAGTACGAAGGTAACGATGTTGCCATCAGTTACAGTTCGAGCACAATGGAATCAGTGTAATGTGTTCAGTCAATTAGTACATACTCTGAACAGTAACATCAGTAAACACACAGACCTAGACTCTGTACACGTCTGAGATATTATACCATGAAAACATTCAGTGGTGTGAATAAATTTCAAGGTTGCCAGAACCAGCAGGACGTCAGAGGAAGTAGTAGTGGTAAAACAACCAGGAAAAAAAAACCCGACTGTTTAGCAGAATAAGGCAACTTCATAACTTGCATTATGCTACAGTTGTCATGTGGAACATGCTGTGAAGAGACAAGTTGCTGTGGCCACACACCTTGTGATCTGGAGCTATGGATAGTGATGGCAGAGGGTCTATCATCCTTTTTATCACTCAGCTGACCAGGAATCTCTCCTACTCTGACTGTCTGCCACTGGTGTGTGTTGGAAGGATTTGCAGAGTGATTCTCAACCTACTTGGTCACTTAATGAGTGCACCTTCCATGACCGCCAAATCCTGAGGTGAGACTTCAACCCAAAGCAGAGGCAGAACAGCATAAAGAAGCATACCACTTAGCGAAAGTAGGTGTTTACAAAACTAAATGTATTTGCTCCATTCATCGCTCATCTTAACCATGCAGAGCTGTGAATTATGGAGATCATGAATAGTTCTGATTCATCTTGCATCTCCGGTCACGTTCCTAACCTCAGTTTGCTCCTTTATAATCAAAGCAGCGTTGGGCATCATTGTAGGTGACAACCCTATAGTTTCTACCCTCAACCAATCAGCTTGAACATAATTGCATCCAGATGATTGGTGGCTTTGTTCTTGTTCAGGTGAAAATGGAAAAGCAAACAGGATTATCTGTATTTCCTTTTTTCATTTTCAATAAACCTAGTTTGTCTAGAACCCATGCAGTTTCTTAAACTGTAAGACCATTGCAATTTGCCCACGTGCACCAATAGAAACAACCAATTGTCGAATGGGGATTGAAAAACACCTTCCGATGAGTTCATTGGCTACAGAGTTGTGCTGGTCCCATGAAATGTTTTCACACTGATTGAACCTTCCATTATAAATATTCTAGATGAGAAGACAATTGCCTTAGTTAGTAATGCAATCCTAGCTTGCAAAGGGGAATGAAAGTGACCAATTAAGCTCTCCACGTGCATCAGGAAATGAAATGAAATATTTGATGGAATATGTAACTTCCTGCTGCACACAATGACAGTATACTCAAGTTTTAACTCTGAATCATTATACAAAATAACAATGGCAATCGTGCCCCATATCCAGATTGGAGGGTGGAGGATTCAAATCCTTCTCTAGAGACCAGAGTACAGAGTCTGGGCTGCCACCTCCTTGCAGTACCAAAGGAGCAGTGCAATTGTGGATGCGTCATTTTTCAGAAACGTTGTCAATCCAAAGCCCCGTTTGTGGGCTTAAAATATCCTACTGGAAGAAGTACAAGGAAGTTTTCTGATGCCATTACCAATCTTTATCCCTCAACAAAAATTACAAATAGAAAGAAAAACAAATTAGTTTATATGGCCATTTTCACTTTTCAGTGGCACCTCACCGTGTGCAGCCAGACTTCACACATTCCTTAACAAGGGTCAATAGAAAATATCAGAGGAGGTTCATTTTTTGTTTCTATCTAGCTCACCATAGCAACTGTGCTCGGCTCACCGTGACGGATTCCACATGGTCCAGCTTTATCTTTTGATCCCTTCCAAGCAAATGAGACAGCTTTACAATAAAATACACTGAACCTGGAAAACCAGCTCTCCACTGGTTTGATTACATAAAGTTGAAACATGAGCAACACCAATCAACAAATTATTTTATGAAAAAGCATGTGTCATATTCCCATCCTACCAACCTCTGGGCAAAGGCACCATTTCAGCAACTGATCAGAGAGGTTCCAATTTAAATTTGATCTGTGCTAAGTTAACAGAACTCACCAGGGCATTGCTGGCATCCTGACAATTAGTTCAATGCTAAATCATACAGACCAGGGATTAATGAGTCTTGCCAACATGACAGACCACTATCATTCCTCCCTCCTGACTCTAAATCTCCTTAAAAACTGCAGTGGGACAGTTCTGGGAAACTTTGGTCAGTAGTTCTTCCCTCAGTCATGTTACAATCAGTGTTCTCACCATGAACATTTCGGCACAGGATGAATAAAAAAGTAATCAGGTTTGGCAATCTCTCTGGACGGTGTCACACAGAAAGACAAGGGAGAGTCAGAGTGAACAAAAGCAGAAATTGCTGGATAAGCCTAGCAGATCCTGCAGCATCTGTGGAAGAAATCAGGGTTAACGTTTCAGGTCTTTAGTTCTGAGGAAGGGTCACTTGATGCTGCCAGATCTGCTCGGCCTTTCTAGCTATTTGTGTTTTTGATTCTGATTTACATCATCCGTGGGATTTTTTTTGGTTTTCTTTAGAGGCAAAGAGAACTTCCTTCACAATACACCCCACAGTGAACCAATATCTTCAGAAAGAGAGGGACAAGAACTGAGGAGAATAAAAAACATGAAGGACAGGCCATAAGGCAATTTTGATTGATTTATGCACAAAAGTGATTTATTGACAGAGAATAAAATGTGCACATTTACTGCTCAATCCAAATTACTTGAAGGTGGGGCTCACGTCTGGTAGCTCACAGTTAGTCTGAACAGTTTGATTAAAGCTGTGGTCTCTCTACAAATGAGCTGGACTCAATCTCAGAGGTTGAATTCCCACTCAGGTCTCAGGAGGGCCTCAGGCGGCACAGCTGTTAAGATCAGAAGGTTTGTGGACAAAAAGAGGTCAACTCTTCATTGCAGTACTGAGAGACAGAGTGTTGAAGCTGCCAAGCTTTGGGTGAGCCATTGAAAACCATCTGGCTCTTCAGATGGATGTAAACGATCCCGTGGCATTATTTTGAAGGAGAGGAGACAAACATTGCTTGGCATAGAGGCCAATATTTAACCCTTAAACTGAGATCACCACAACAATGATCTTGCCATCATCTTCCAATGACCATAATTCTGTTTGTGGAAGCTTGCTGTGGGTAAATTAGTTGTCCATGGTTCTTTACACCAATTCAGGAGGATGCTCATGCTTGTAAAGTGCATTGTGATGCCCTGTGGTTATGAAAGGTATAGCCTTTTTATCTTTCACCTCAGTATGAGTGAACCTCCAACCAGGATTCACATTCATCGAGTGACTTTAATGTGACAAAATAAAATCATGATCAAGATTGGGTCATCATTATTTTTGTTCCCTCTCAGCACCATATGCTAGAAACCAGCTCTGATGAGATCAGCAGGATGGTATGACTCAGTGTCATGTTACACGAAGTGTTTACTCTGCTCCTGCCAGACTCCTCCACTGACCTAAGTGTTCATTTTATCTCTGAACATTCAATAATTGAAATGTGGATACAAGGTCAAGGTCTGCCAAAAATAAAAAAGGAACAATACAAATCCTGCAACTGTTTGAATAGTACTATCTCCAGGTGGCAGCATATTGTTTGGAGCGAGGAAACATTCTCCTCCCTTTCTCAGACTGTTGCAAAATTACCACTTGTCAAAGTTTAAGTTTCTGCAGAGAGTTTTAAAACAGTTCAATCATTCAAGCAGTGAGCTTTAGATGATGTGGAACTTAAAGATCCTAGAATCTTAATGTGGCTGACTCTTAACTGCTCTCTGGGCAATTAGGGATGGGCAATAAATACCAACCTGGCCAGAGATTTCTACATCCTTTAAGTGACAAGAAAAAAAAACAGTCCCTGATCTGTCCCAAAGTGAACTAATCACAGCCAAGATAGCATTAAAGTCAGAGACATACAGCATGGAAACAGACCCTTTAGGTCCAACTCAACCCATGCTGACCAGATATCCTAAATTATCCCATATCCTCTAAACGCTTCCCATTCATGTACCCATCCAGATGCTTTTTAAATGTTGTAATTGTACCAGGCTCCTCCACTTCCTCTGGCAGCTCATTCCATACACGCACCACCCTCTATGTCTAAACATTGCCCCTGAGGTCCCTTTTATACCTTTCTCCTCTCATCTTAAACCTATGCCCTCTATTTCTAGACTCCTCCACATGAATTCTACAATTTGCCTAATCTCTACTTTAGGCTGAAATACTCCAGCATCCATGTTTCCAATAAATGTCCTTCATCCCTTCATGAGTGCACATCATATGGCACTGGCTGCATTGAAATAGGTCTTGCAATTGAACTACTACCTATATTCACTTGCAACGTCATCACAGAGTGATAGGCATTTGACTGAGGAATCAGAGGATACGCAAGATAACAGGAAAGGATCAATAGCTTCAGGGAAGACCAAATGTAATATATGAAAGAAAAATAAATATAACAGCAAGTCCCCACATCACAGCCGAAGTGCATAGAGAGCAGAATTACACGGATCCAGATGTATCTCGAGTTAATCTTACAAAGCTGCAAATACCTACCTGGAACAAACATTGAGACATGGATTGCTACCAACCTGTCCTCTGTACCTCTCCCCTTCATGTTCCTCATCTTCTGGAAGAGCTGCCTGATCCCATTTCCCTAGGTACCACACTCTCAGGACCCCGCTCCCTTGACCCTTGCATTTCTCCAACCACCCTCTCTCTGTTGAAACCTATGCCGATCATTTATCCCTTCTCCTCACTTCCCATCACCCAATATTTACTTTTTTTGCTCAATGCCATTTTGTGCCTTCCTGTAAACCACTATGATTTTTTCTATGCTGAAGATATTACATTCATATACTGTTGGTGCTCCAGTATGTTTGAATTGGACACAGACCTCATTTGACTATCCCCAACTGATAGAGACAGTCACAGAATGCACTGTTACCCAAAAACCCCAGACTTGACCTGGAGGTCTGGTGGACGATCAGAAAATTGAAAACCTGGTCATTTTTGTTGGTATTGACTTGTCTGTGAATCGGAGGCCAGTTGTACCAAACTTCATAGAATTATCATGGTCGACAGTACAGAGAAAGGCCCTTTGACCGGTGTGGCCACAATGGGTCAAAAAAAAAAAAACCTTACTATTCCATTGCAGTGTAAACCTTGGCATTGCAAATGTACATCTAAATATTTCTTAAATGTTTTGAGGGTTTCTGACTCTACTACCCTTACAGGCAGTGAGTCCCTCTGGGTGAAAAGGTTTTTCTTCACACTCGCCCTCTAAGCCTCTTGCCCCTTATCTTCAATCTAGGCCCCTGGGTCAATGACCCCTCCAACAGGGGTAAAGTTCTGCCTATCTTATTCAATGCCCCTCAATTTCATACATCTTAATCACGTACCCTCTCAATGTCCTCTACTCCTCTTCTCTCTTCATGCAAACTCGCTATTCACAAATAAATCCGTAAGTCTGACAAACCTCCCATAACACACATGCCACCAATAGCAGAACTTGTTCAGAAGCTGACAAGTTTGCACATAGCTGGCATCCCCTCATAAAAAGACTGCCATTCTCGAAATAACAATCAGAGACTGTAAACTTTATTCAACCCCATTATTTGTATTCTAGGCGGCTAAGATTATATTGTTGATAACCAGTAAAAAGCTTTTAGTTAATCCACGTATAATTGGAGATTTCGCGTCTGCAAGCTTCCGTTAATAGACGTCCTGACTAAAGGCATTTTTGTTTCACAATATTTGGAAAGGTGCAGAGATTTACTACAAAATAAGACTTGCTAAAATAGTTTAACATCCTCCTTAGTAGAAGTAGGAAACACTTGGTAGTTACGTGGCACGCACATTGTTTTGTGCTTCAGAAGTGTTGAAGACATTCAAAACTCTACTGTCTGGGTCCTCATCAAGCAATGTATGGTTTAAAGACTGTCACTCTTGCTTTCAAATCATTAGAGCATAAGAACTAGGAGCAGGAGTAGACCATTCAGCCCCTCAAGCCTGCTCCACCAATCAGTACTATCATGGTTGATCTCATCTCTGCCTCAAATCCACTTTCCTGCCCACTCTCCATAAGCCTTTCAATCTGCCTCAGACTATTTGAGTTGTGAATGGGTTCTGTTTCATTCACAAATCAGTTGGTACATTACAACAATATAAAGTAGCCGTCTATAATGTTCATACATCAGATCTTTAAAATTACAAATGTGATCCCATTCAAGGTGTAAGTATGAGCATTTGTAAGACGCTCAAATTGGAGACCACCTGTACTAATTATAAACCTGTCTATCTCCACGTTAAATTTACTCAATGGGGTTGGGAATTACACAGAAAATGGCAGAATACTCAACAGCATCAACATAGAGAGGGATCTAGGTATAGAGTTCCATACCTCTCTGGAAGTGGCAATACAAAAAAACAAAGTTAACATTTCAACACCATAAGGGTCATAGGACTTGAAATGGTAACTGTGTTTCTCTCTCCACAGATGCTGCCAGCCTTGCTGAGTTTCTCCACCAATTTGTCTGTGTTTGCTTCAAGCCCTGGCTGTGGAATGCTTTGGGATGGTCAGAGATTGCAAACGGTGCTTTTAAGTTAAATTGCTTGTTGACATCCAAATTTTTACAGGCTTCAGAAATTTCAGAAAACCTTCAGCACCTTCTCATTCCAGTGTTTTTGTTCTGGACTGTGATATAATTAAAATCAGTTATTATTTAGTTTGCAACTTATGTTGAACTGACGGGTGACTTTAGACATTTGTAAAATCATAAGGGGCATAGGTTTAAGGTGAGAGGGGAAATATATTAAAGGGACCTAAGGGGCACATTCTCCACACAGAGGATGGTGCGTGTATGGAATTAGCTTCCAGAGGAAGTGGAGGAGGCTGGTACAATTACAACATACCCATCCAGGTGCATTTTAAATAAGAATAGGAAGGGTTTAGTGGGATATGGGCCAGGTGCTGGTAAATGGAACTAGATTAGGTTAGGATATCTGGTTGGCATGGACGAGTTGGACTGAAGGGTCTGTTTCCGTGCTATACATTTCTGTGACTCTAAGTGGACAGCAAACAGACCAATTTGACCATCCCCTATGTTAGTATTTGGCTCATGTCCCTTTAAACCCTTTCTATTTATAGATCCCATCCAGATGCCTTTTAAATGCTGTAATTGTACCAGCCTCTACCACTTCCTCTGGTAGCTCATTCCAAACAGCCACCATTGTGAAAATAATTGCCCCTTACGTCTATTAAATCCCTCTCACCTTAAACCTATACCCTCTCGTCTTGGATTCCATCCCCACCCAGGGAAAAATCGTCTATTCACCCTATACATGCTCATGATTTTATAAACTTCTATCAGGTCACCCCTCAGCCTCCAATGCTCCAGGGAAAATAGCCCCAGCCTATTCAGCCTCTCCCTATAGCTCAAACCCTCCAACATCCTAATGAATCCTTTCAAGTTTCATAACATCCTTGCTATAGGAGGGAGACCAGAATTGCAAGCAATATTCCATTACTGGCCAAACCAATGTCCCGTACAACCGCAACATGACCTCCCAACTCCTGTATTCAACACACTGACCAATAAAGGCAAACATACCTTAAGATGATATTTTACCTCCATGAATCAACAGTTTGACAAGTGCATATCCTTTAGCATTGAAAATTGTTACAACCAAGACACAGGAAATGGAGATTGGAACAGTTCATGAAGACAGAATGAACAAAATAGTCATGATCAAAACAGACATAGCATCGTTACTTATAAAGAGAATTCATTAGTAAATTAACTCTCAATTCATATTGTCTGGCCCTGATATTCAAATAAGTATAAACCACACTAGTTTGAATTTCCAGTCTGAACCTGCACCTAGTGGGTGGCACGGTGGCACAGTGGTTAGCACTGCTGCCTCACAGCGCCTGAGTCCCGGGTTCAATTCCCGCCTCAGGCGACTGACTGTGTGGAGTTTGCACGTTCTCCCCATGTCTGCGTGGGTTTCCTCCGGGTACTCCGGTTTCCTCCCACAGTCCAAAGATGTGCAGGTCAGGTGAATTGGCCATGCTAAAATTGCCCATAGTGTTAGGTAAGGGGTAAGTGTAGGGGTATGGGTGGGTTGCGCTTCGGCGGGTCGGTGTGGACTTGTTGGGCCGAAGGGCCTGTTTCTACACTGTAATGTAATCTAAAGAACAAAGAACAATACAGAGCTGAAAAACGTGTTGCTAGAGAAGCGCAGGTCAGGCAGCATCCAAGGAGCAAGAGAATCAACGTTTCGGGCATAAGCCCTTCTTCAGGAATGAGGAAGGTGTGCCAAGCGGGCTAAGATAAAAGATAGGGAGGAGGGACTTGGGGGAGGGGCGCTGGAAATGCGATAGGTGGAAGGAGGTTAAGATGAGGGTGATAGGCCGGAGAAGGGGTGGGGGCGGAGAGGTGATAGGCCTCCTTCCACCTATCGGATTCCCAACACCCCTCCCCCAAGTCCCTCCTCCCTACCTTTTATCTCAGCCCGCTTGGCACACCTTCCTCATTCCTGAAGAAGGGCTTATGCCCGAAGCGTCGATTCTCCTGCTCCTTGGATGCTGCCTGACCTGCTGCGCTTCTCCAGCAACATCTTTCAGCTCTGATCTCCAGCATCTACAGTCCTCACTTTCTCCTAAAGAACAATACAGTACAGGGACAAACCCTTTGACCCATCAAGACTGTGCTGACACAAGATGCCTTTCTCAACCGAAAACCTTCTACTTCTGTATGGCTCTACTCCTGCCTATTCATGTATCTGTCAAAGTGCCTCTTGAATGTTGCTACTGCATCTGCGGCCACCACCTCCTCTGGCAGTACATTCCAGGCACTTACCACCCTCTGTATCGCCCCTCGTGTCTCCTTCAAACTTACTAGAGGATGCAGGTTTAGGGTAAGTGATATTTCTACCACTGGAAAACAGACGGACTATCCATGCCTATCATAATTTTATCAATTTCTATCAGGTCAGCCCTCATCCTTTGACATTCAAATGAAAACAAACCAGTTTATTAAATCTCTCCTCATCGCTGAAGCCCTCCAAACCAGGCAACATTTGGGGCGGGACACACAGACACACTCTGTACCTTATTCAAAGCCACCACATTCAGCCAGTTGTATGGCAACCAGAACTCTACATAATATGCTGAAAATGTGTTGCTGGAAAAGCGCAGCAGGTCAGGCAGCATCCAGGGAACAGGAGAATCGACGTTTCGGGCATAAGCCCTTCTTCAGATTCCTGAAGAAGGGCTTATGCCCGAAACGTCGATTCTCCTGTTCCCTGGATGCTGCCTGACCTGTTGTGCTTTTCCAGCAACACATTTTCAGCTCTGATCTCCAGCATCTGCAGACCTCACTTTCTCCTATACATAAAATGCCAAATATGGCCTAAAGTTCCATACAGCTGCAACATGACTTACCAATTTCTGTACTCCATGACCTGACCGAGTAAGGCCAGCATGCCATATGCCTTCTTGACCACCATATCCACTTTTATTGCCTCTTTCAGGAACTGTGGCACTGTACACCCAGATCCCTCTGTATGATGCTGCTGTTAAGGGCTCTGTGATTTGCATCAGATCTCCCAAAATGCATCACCTTGTAATTATCGATATAAACTTCATTTGCCATTTCTCTGCCCAAGCCTCCAGCCTCTCTCTATCCTGCTGTATCCTCCAGCAAACCACACCACTATCCACAGCTCCCCCAATCTTTGGGTCATCTGCAAACTTACTGATCAAGTCACCTGCATTCTCCTCCAAATTATTTACATATTTTACAAAACAATAGGGGCCCCAGCACTGAACGCCTCAGAACACCACTGGTTACAGACCTCCAGTTTGAAAAACACCTTGCTACCATTACCCTGCCTTCTATGATTAAGCCAGTTCTGCATCCATCTTACTGGCTCACTGAGGACCCCATCTTGACTTCACCCTCTGTACCAGCCTGTCACAAGGGACCTTATCAAAGGCCTTGCTAAAGTCTATGTACAATATCCATGCCCTACTCTCATCTTTGTCACTTAGAGTCACAAATGTACAGCACAGACACAGACCCTTCAGACCAACTCGCCCATGCCAACGAGATATCCTAACCTAATCTAGTCCCATTTACCAGCACTTGACCCATATCCCTCTAAACACTTCCTATTCATGTACCCATCCAGATGCATTTTAAAATGTTGTAACCAGCCTCCACTACTTCCTCTGGCAGCTCATTCTATACATGCACCACCTTTTGCATGAAAATGTTGCCCCTTATGTCCCTTTTAAATCATAAGAGTTGGAAGGTCATGTTGCAGCTGTTAGGCCACGTTTGGAATATTGTTGCAAATCTAGTCTCCCCGCTGTAAGAAGGATGTCGTGAAACTTGGAAGGATTCAGAAAAGATTTACAAGGATGTTGCCAGGGTTGGAGGGCTTGCCAGGCTGGGGCTGTTTTCTTTGGAGTGTCAGAGGCTGAGGGGTGACCTTCTAGGGGTTTATAGTATCATGAGGGGCATGGGTAGGATAAATAGGCAAGGTTTTCCCCCTGGGGTGGGGGAGTCCACAACTAGAGGGCATAGGTTTAGGGTCTCAGAAAACACAACCAAGTTTGAGAGACATGACCATCCCCCAACAAAGCCATGTTGCCTATAGCTAGTAAGCCTATATTTATCCAAATTCTATGCCTAAGAATCTTCTCCAATATATTCACTACTATTACTAATGCAAGTTTCACCAGTTTGTAAATTGCTGGATTATTCTTGTTGCCTTTAAACTAAGGAACAACGTTGGCTATTCTCCAATCCTCTCGTCACTAAGGAAAATACAAGGATTTTAGTGCAAGGCCCCAGCTATTTCCTCACCTGCCTTCCTCAGCATTCTGGGATAAACTGCATCTACATTAACATGCCCTAGAATATCATAATACCCCTCTCAAGACACACTATCCACTGTCTTTCTCCTTTGTGCAAATTATTCACCAAAAACCTCACCCACTTTCTCCAGTTTCACAGATAAACTGCTTTGTCCTTGAGTGGACCACCCCCCCCCCCTTGCTCCTTATATGTATAAAGCAGATTGGGATTTTCCTTAATTGTTTGTCAGAGATTTCGTGGCCTCTTTTAGCCCTCCCAATCCTTGTTTGAGTTTTTCTTGTGATCTTTGTATTCTTTGAGTGCTCGGTCTGTCTTCAGTTTCCTAAACCTATACTTTAATGTATGCCTTCTTTCCTTTATGTCTACACTATTTCTCATCATCAAGGAGATTCCCACATGCCAGATGTGAATTTACTGTCAATCAGCCATCCCCAATATACATTCCCCATTCCTGCCTCCAATCTAATATGTTCACCCGAGAACTACTCTTGTCCTTACCCATAAGTAAATTAAAACTTCCAGAATTATGGTCACTTTATTAAGCAGTAAACATTCCCATTCAGGAAAGTTTGAAACACAAGGGTACAGATCTAAAGTATTCAATAAAGGCAGCAAAAGGATGATCGGGGGAAATAGAATCTGAATGGCATCAATGCTGAACTTTTTCCTCATTTTTCTACTTTGTACCTAGGTACCCAAGATGGCACCAAGAAAGGTGACTGTATACACTTTTCACTGTACTCCTGTATCCCTGTGCTTAAGTACACATGACAATAAGATCTCATTCTAATTCAATTATACAGAGTCTTACAACACAAAAACAGACCGTTTGTTTCAACCAGCCCACACTACCACGTTGAGAAAGTGAGGACTGCAGATGCTGGAGATCAGTGCTGATAATGCGTTGCTGGAAAAGCGCAGCAGGTCAGGCAGCATTCAAGGAGCAGGAGATTCGACGTTTCGGGCATAAGCCCTTCTTCAGGATTCAGCATTATCAGCACACTACCACATTCCCAAACTGAACTAGTCCCACTTGCCTGCATTTGGCTCATATCCATCAAAACTTTTTCAAAAGTTCATGAATAAGAAATGTCTTTTAAACATTATAACCAGACCTACGTTTACCACTTTCTCTGGTAGTTCATTCCACGCACATGAACCACTAAAAATATTGCCCCTCAAGTCCTTCTTAAATCATTCTTCTCTGATCTCAAAAAAAAAAAGCCTGCCCCTTGGTTTTAAACTCCCCACCCTAGGGAAATGACCCTTACGATTCACCTAACTATGCCCCTCATGATTTTATAAACCTCTATAAGGTCACCCCCAACCTCCTACACTCCACTAGGATAATGCCCCAGCTTATCATTATAGCTTAAACCTTTCATTCCTGGCAACATCCTGATAAATACTTTTCAGTTTAATAACATCCTTCCTATAGCACGGAGAGAAGAACTGCACACAATATTCTAGAGGAGGGGCTTCGCCAACTCTTGTACTCGAAAGGTGTGGACAATGAAGGCAAGTGTGCTAAACACCTTCCAAACCACCCTGCCTCCCTGTGGCACAAGTGTCAAAGGACTATGTATCTGAACCCCTAGGTTTCTCTGTTTCCACCCACAGTCCAAAGATGTGCAGGTCAGGTGAATTGGCCATGCTACATTGCCCATAGTGCTCGGTGCATTAGTCAGAGGGAAATGGGTCTGGGTGGGTTACTCTTCAGAGTTAGGTATGAACTTGTTGGGCCGAAGGGCCTGTTTCCACACACTAGGGGAATCTAATCAAAACTATCCAGGGCTGCATCATTAATTGTACAAGTCCCGTCCTTGTTTGGTTCTACCAAATACCAATTAAACTCCACCTACCCCTCCTCAGCACATTAGTCTCTAACAACTACCTTCTGCTAAAATGGCCCACCTTGTATAAACTGAAAATGTGTTGCTGGAAAAGCGCAGCAGGTCAGGCAGCATCCAAGGAGCAGGAGAATCGTCATTTCGGGCGTATGAAGAAGGGCTTATGCCCGAAACGTCGATTCTCCTGTTCCCTGGATGCTGCCTGACCTGCTGCGCTTTTCCAGCAACACATTTTTAGGTCTGATCTCCAGCATCTGCAGACCTCACTTTCACCTTGTATGAATCAAAAGGGTTCTACAATATCCCGAGGTAGAGACTGCGTGCACCATAAACATTGCACGAACACCCAGCCTGCTCACATTGTTACTTTGAAGATATTTTCGTAATCCCTGAATGAAAACAAAAGCACTAATGGTATATGTATTCAATGCTGAAGAGGGATGAAAGTTTAAAAACGTAAAAGTTTTCGTTGAATGCACTTTTCAGAAATATTTCAGGGAAGACGTGTGTGTGTGCTAGAGGTTTACGAAACAGCACGGACAGGTCTATCGAATAATGTCTGTCTGCAAACTTGTCCTTCCCATTCCCAGTTTAAACTCACTACCCACTTCTTGCAGGCAGACAATGTCTGATACCTCTCCACTCAGCCTCTCCCTGTAGTGTCGAGCCCCATATTCCCACCACTCTCTGTGGAAAGAGAATTTGTCCACCGCCCCAAAACCAAACTCCTTCTTGAGATTACTCCGCTACAGGCTGCAACATGCCCGGAGTGTGGTCACTCTCAGCCCCCGGGGGTGGGGTGGGGTGGGGTGGGGGGACAGTGCTGAGACTGACCTGAAGCGTTCCTGGCCGGCGGTGTCCCACAGCTGCAGTTTGATCCTACAACCCGGCTCTACCTCCAAAACCCGGGCGTAAAAGTCCACCCCCACCGTGGGGTCCTGCAGCTCACTGAAAGTGCCGTCAGTGAAACGCTTGAGAAGGGAGGATTTGCCCACAGTGGAATCTCCCAGCAAGATAATCCGAAACTGGTACTGCCAGATTGTATCCATAGCATTGTCCAGCTGAGACTCCTCCAAACTGCACCCACTCAGATCCTCTCCCCGTGCCTGAGAAATGACTATCCTCTCCCCTGGCGGAAGTGGCTATCCTTATGCTAGCTCTCGTATTGGTTCAAAAAGTTTTCCTGTTGTCATGTGATAGCTCCCAGCGACACGAATTGGGCAGGTTCAATCTTTATTCTTTACTCAATTAATTACTACTCATGAAGGTTGTTTTAAAACTATTTTGTTTCTGTATTGAGCGATTTATATTCAAGTTGGAACTGTTTGCATGGAAAGTTAAACTAACTTTCAAAGTTAAAAATCACACGACACCAGGTTATAGTCCAACAGGTTTATTTGGAAGCACTAGCTTTCGGAGCGTCGCTCCTTCATCAGGTGGTTGTGAAGCAGGAACACAAGACACAATTCTTTTGCTGTAAATTCTGCGTCTTATAATCTTGTAACCCTGGGCAGCCATTGCTCCCCAAACCTTGAATTCCTCACCAGCAAATGTCGCCCTTTCTATCTACCATGGGAATTTCCCGCTGCTATGCTAACTGCTGTGTACATCCCGCCCCAAGCAAAGGTTGAGGAAGCTCTGGATGTGCTGTACTCCACCACTAACACCTGGAGATGGAACACCCAGAGGCCATGTTTATTGTGACTGGCGATTTCAATCAAGCCAATCTAAGGAAGGTGTCACCCAAGTACCACAAGAACATTACCTGCCCCACTAGGGGCCCGAACATTTTAGACCACTGCTACACCATTGTGAAGGATGCCCACCACTTCATCCCCCTCATTTTGGAAACTCTGACCACAATGCCGTGTTTCTTCTCCCGGCAAAAGCTCAAGCAGGCGACCCCCTCGCAGATACAGGTCCAGTGCTGATCGGAGGAGGCAGAGGGTCAACTCCGGTGCTGTCTGGAATCGGCTGATTGGACTGTGTTCAAACAGTCCGCAGGTACCTTGGACGAGTACATCACCACCGTCACAGACTTTAAAGGCAAGTGTGTGGAGGACTGCATACCGAGGAAGTCAATCCGGGTGTTCCCCAACAGGAAACCCTGGATGAATCAGGACATACAAAACCTGCTAAAAACCAGGCATGAGGCCTTCAGATCTGGAGACCCACTCAAATGTAAGGAATCCAAGTATGACCTTTGCAGAGCCATTAAGACAGCCAAGGACCAATACCGATCCATACTAGAGACCCAGACAGACACCCAACAATTATGGCAAGGACTGAACAATATCACAGGTTCTAAAAAAGAGGCAGTGCAAGATAGAAGACGATGACATATCATCACAGCACCTTCAATGCTCGCTTTGAGCAGAATTTCGGTGGAGAGGTAACACCTATTCCGACAAGCCCTGACGAACCTATCCCAACAGTCACTGCATCAGAGGTCAGATCAGTTTTTCTTCATGTGAATCCAAGGAAAGTGATGGGACCAGTTGGCGTACCAGGCTGTGCACTCAAAGCATGAGCAGATCAACTGGCTGTCTCAGACATTTTCAATCTCTCCCTGCAGCAGACCACTGTCCCTGCCTGTTTAAAGAGGGTCAACATCATCCCTGTAACTAAGAAGGCTCATGCAGCACGTCTCAATGATTACCGCCCAGTGGCCCTAACTTCAGTGGTCATGAAGTGCTTTGAAAGGCTGGTCATGGCATTTATCAACTGCAGCCTCCCCACTACTCTTGACCCACTCCAATTTGCCTATCGGACCAACAGATCCACGTCAGATGCCATATCACTTACCCTTCACTCCTCCCTGGAACATCTTGACACCAAGAACAGCTATGTAAGAATCCTACTCATTGACTACAGTTCAGCCTTCAACACTATTATCCCATCGAGGCTGATTACCAAACTTAGTGATCTCAGACTAAGCCCCACTCTCTGCAACCAGATCCTCAGTTTCCTGACCCACAGGCCACAATCGGTGAAGATTGGGGACAATATTTCATTGTCACTAACACACAACACTGGAGCCCCCCCCGAGGTGCGTACTCAGCCCCCTACTGTACTCAGTGTATACCCATGACTACATCACCAAATACCAGACTAATGCCATTTACAAGTTTGCTGATGACACCACCATTGTCGGTCGAATCTCAGATGGCGATGAAACAGACTACAGACAGGAGGTGGATGACCTGGAAAAATGGTGCACTGAGAACAACCTAGCTCTCAATGCCAGCAAAACCATGGAACACATTATTGACTTTGGATGTTACTCATAACCCCCCTACACATTAATAGCACAGAGTGGAAAGAGTGGAGAGTGTCAAACTCCTGGGAATGGTCATCCACAACAAGGTTTCTTGGACTCTTCATGTGGATGCACTGGTTACAAAGGCCCAACAACATCTCTTCTTCCTCAGGCAACTGAGGAAATTTGGCATGACGACGGATACCCGTGCCAACTTTTCTCGCCATCGAGATCATTCTGTCTGGATGTATCACTACCTGGAATGGCAACTGTACCATTCAAGATCGGAGACGGTTACAGAGAGTGGTGAACTTGGCTCGGACAATCACAAAAGCCAATCTCCAATCTATAAAATCCATCTACTAGGCCCACTGTCAAGAAAAGGCCACCAACATTCTCAAAGATCCATCCCACCCTGACAATGTTTTTCTGCAACCTCTACCATTGGGGAGAAGGTACAGAAGCCTGAACACACGCACCAGCCGGTTTCAAAACAATTTCTACCCTACTGTTAGAATACTGAATGGACTCACAAGCTCTTAACATTTGCCTGTACCTGTATTTTTGTTTTTGCCGTCTGTTTACCTATTGTTTACTTATCTATACTACTTAACTCTGTGATCTGCCTGTATTGCTCGCAAGACAAAGCTTTTCATTGTGCCTTGGTACACGTGACAGTAAATAAATCAAATTCAATTCAATTCAATTCAAATTGCTCCACAGCTACCTGCAAAAGCTAGTGCTTCCAAGTAAACCTGTTGGACTATAACCTGATGTTGTGTGATTTTTAACTTTGTCCACCCCAGTCCAATGCCAGCACCTCCACATCCTAACTTTGAAAGGTACAAGATTAGAAGCAGACTTGACCAGGCAGAATATAAGAATTGTTGTTTTCTTCATTGGGGGGAGGAATAGAAGTTGAATGTACAGTATAAGGTGCCTCAAATGTCTCTAAATACAGTTTTGTATAAGTAAGAAATGCCTTGGGTTTATTTGTTTGGAATATGTAATGACTGGACAGAACCAAATTGTTCTAGTGACTGTATGTATCTCAAAAAAACTATAAATATAGTTTTGAAATTAAGAAAACACAGTATAAGCAACTGCAGGGAAACTCCGAGGAATGTAAAATTTCAATGTGTTATCGAGTCATACAGCATGGAAACAGACCCTTCGGTCCAACCAGTCCATGCCAACCATAATCCTAATGTAAGCTAGTCTTGCCTGCCTGTGCTTGGCCTATATCCCTCCAGACATTTATTATCTATGAACTTATCTAAATGTCTTTGAAACACTGTACCCGCATCCATTACTTTCTCTGGAAGTTCAATCCACATACTAATCGCTGTCTGTAAAAAAATTCCCCTCGACTTCTTAAAATCTTTCCACTCTCACCTTAAAAACAAACCCTCTAGCCTTGAAATCCCTCACCCTAGAGAAAAGACACCTGCCATTCACCTTATTTAGACTACTATAAGGTCACCCCTCAACCTCCTACGCTCCAGTGAAAAAGGTCACATCCTATCCATCCACTCCTTGTAATTCAAACCCTCCCTTCCAAGGAATATCCTGGAAAATCTTTTCTGAACCCTCTCCAGTTTAATAATATCCTTCCTATAGCAGGGAGACCAGAACTGCACACACTACTCCAGAAGCCTCACCAACATCCTGTACAACCTCATCATGACATCCCAACTCCAATACTCAAAGGACTGAGCAAGGAAGGCAAGTGTGCTAAATGCCCTCTTAACCACCTTGTCTGTATGTGATGCAAATTTCAAAGAATTATATACCTGAACCCCTAGGTCTCTCTGTTCTACAACACTACCCAAGGCCCTACTTTTAAATGTAGAAGTTCTGTCCTTGTTTGTTTTACCAAAATGCAATACCTCGCATGTATCTAAATTAAACTCCATCTACCACTTTTCTGTCATTGATCCAATTGATTAAAATCTCTTTGGAATCTAAGATGACCTCCTTCACTGAACACTACACCACCAGTTTTGGTGTCAACTGAAAACTTACTCACCATACTTTCCATATTGTTGTCTGTTTCTTTTCTCTGTAATGTTGCTTGCAAATCTGGTCTCCCTCCTATCGGAAGGTTGTTGTGAAACTTGAAAGGGTTCAGCAAAGATTTACAAGGATGTTGCCAGGGTTGGAGGATTTGAGCAATAGGGAGAGGCTGACAGCCTGGGGCTGTTTTCCCTGGAGCGTCGGAGGATGAGGGGTGACCTTATAGAGGTTTACAAAATTATGAAGGGCATGGATAGGGTAAACAGGCAAAGTCTTTTCCCTGGGGTGGGGGAGTCCAGAACTAGAGAGCATAGGTTTAGGGTGAGAGGGGAAAGATATAAAAGAGACCTGAGGGGCAACTTTTTCATGCAGAGGGTGGTACATGTATGGAATGAGCTGCCAGAGGAAGTGGTGGAGGCTGGTACAATTGCAACATTTAAGAGGCATCTGGATGGGTACATGAATAGGAAGGGTTTGGAGGGATATGGGCCAGGTGTTGGGACGAGATTGGGTTGGGATATCTGGTCGGCATGGACGGGTTGGACCGTTTCCATGCTGTACATCTATATGACTCTATGACTCTATCCACCATACCGTTCTCCCCTCGCCCCTTTGCTTAAAACCTACTATCTGCCAAACTTTCTCCAGATCTAAGGAAAGGCCACTGAGGGTAGTAGAGAAGGGAAACATTACAAATCTTTGATAAGTATGTGGAGGAGCACTTGAAATGTCATAACATTCAAGGTTATGGGTCAAGTGCTGGAAAGTAGGATTAGTGTTGGTAGGTCAGCACAGAATTATTTGCTCTTTTTCTCCATCCACAGATGCTCCCTGACCTGCTGAGTCTTTTCTATATTTTGTCTTTACTCAATTTCCAACATTCACAATATTTTGCATTTGTTTTGATTCTACTGACTGGATACACTGATTAAATGATTCCTCGGTCAACAATTTCAGTGACATAAATGGTGAGGTTCAGATTGTGCAGGGTACAAATATATGTGAACATGAAAACTGTCAGGCTATTTCATAATTTTAATAGATTCAAAAACAGCATATTGTATTTTTTTCGGAAAATTAGTTCAATGTATTACCATTCGAAAAGTGTCATCCTAAAACCTCTTGCAGTCCTACTTTTAAAATCAAATGAAGCACGGACTTTTGAGGATAACCATCAACATATTCATATTAAGCCTTATCTTAAAGGTAAGTAAAATCTACTAACTCTTTTTCTTTTTAATTCTGGTTCCTGTGGGACTAAAATAAGTCATTGGTTGTTTGTTCAACTTAAAGCTTTGAACAATTATTTTAGACAGGATGAGGAATCTTCCACCTTGTTACACCACAAAGTTACTTCTGATCATTGATTTTCCCAAGGCATGAATTTACTGTAAATTTCTGTGTTGTGCTCTAAAGTAAAAATAACTTTTCCTTCTCACCCCCCCCCCCCCCCCCCCCACTATGATTAAATACTTGTATTTGAAAAACCTGTACAATTGAAGCAAACAACTTTTGAGCTCATTACAACCAGGCTGAGCAAAGTTCTCCCAATTTGTTACAGTTCCAAATGGGATACTCCCCAATTGTCAATGCCTGGGTGAGAAGTGCTGAACTGGCTCCCATTCTTTACTCAGTTGTTACAACAAGGTTAATTAAAAAAAGGATTCCTTTCTTCAGGGGTCCAGAATTTGTGTTCTAAAAAGAGAAAATTTGACCAACCTTTCTTGAGTTAAAGGAGGAGTACCAGTTACACAACTGAGATGAAATGATAAAACAGGACACACCACGTGGAATAGAAATGTAAAGTGAGTCTGAAACAAGTAGGATGTACAAATCAATCTCTGGATTGTTTGTGAAGAGTAGATAGTGGAATGTTGTAGCCGCTATATCGGGTAGCATTGACATTGGGAGTGAGCAGTTAGTTTTGAGATTCTAGGCTTTGCAAGTTAGCCAAATTTCTTTTACCCTGGTTCCTTTTCCTTGGTGATTGGCTTCTGGCACTCAGTGTGAGTCTCTTTTTCGATGTGAAGTGCAGGGGTGCCCAATGCTACCTTCAAGCTGCAATCTTTGCACAACACCTAGTTTGCACTATCACATTAGGCCACTAGCATACACAGACCAAGGGTTGCTATTGGTTTATAAACTCTTTTTTCTGTATATTCTTGAAAGGATAAAAGGTGAACAACTCTTTGACTCATGCCAGCAGTCTTGAATATAACCCACAAGAGTTGTTTCCCTTTTGACAGGAGGTAATTAAATTATATTGCACTCTGCCCTTTGACATCTCTTCTTTGAAGTTTCCTTAGGTGTGTTATTCCAGGGGTTCACATGGAATATTTCAGCCACCAATAAATTTCATTCTTGTCACTCGGCATGGCTTAATGTCTGTTTTAAAGACACATATCTTGTCTGAAAGCTCAATAAGTTCATAAGTTGTATTTTTTTTCTTTTTTAAAAAAATTTAACCCCCACACTACCGCCTAACTGCGGTAGTGCTTATTTTTCCCCAGCACCCATGGTGTGTGTGTGTGTGTGTAGGTGTGAGACACAGTGAGAGACACAAGGTGCACAAATCTTTATTCAATTTCCACTACCAGGAAGATAGGAAAACACCCGAGTGGCCAGTGACAAGCAGTGCCCTTCACAAAAGGCAATGCTGTGTGATCAAACAGTGAAGGGGAGGGATCTCCTGTTTATTTCTTTTTTCTCTTTTTTTTTATATAATTTAACCCCCACACTACCACCTAAGTGCGGGAGTGCTTATTTTTTCCCCAGCACCCATGTTGTGTGTGTGCAGGTGTGAGACACAGTGAAAGACACAAAGTGCACGAATCTTTATTCAAATTCCAAGTTCAGAAGTTGTAAAAGGTTCTGATCAATTATAGTAACAAGCACCATATTATCAAACTGCCTTAATTATTTAATGATCTACATGTGTCTGTCCTTCAGTACAAAGTATTTTACAGTCGAGGAATCATGGTAATGTGCAGCACAGGAGGAGGACATTTGATTCACATCAAATCAATCAAGTAATCCACTCAGTCCCATACCATTCTCTATTCCAGGAGGACAGCAAGCTGATTTCATACAAGTGGCCATCCATTTTACTTTTGAAAGCAATATCCATCTCTGTTTCCATCACATTGTGAGTAGGTCATTACCACTTGCTATGCAAAAATGTTCTTACTCACATTCCTTCTGTATCTGTTACACATAAACTTATATCTGTGCCCTCTAGTCCTTTGAGTCATAGAGCCATAGGGATATACAGCATGGAATCAGACCCTTCGGGCCAAATTGCCAATGCCGACTAGATCTAGTCCGATTTGCCAGCACATGGTCCATATCCCTCTAAACCCTTCCTATTCATATACCCATCCAGATGCCTTTAAATGTTGTTATTGTATCAGCCTCCACCACTTCCTCTGGTAGCTCATTCCATATACACACCACCCTCCGCATGAAAAAGTTGCTCCTTAATTCTCTTTTAAACTTTTCCCTTCTCACCCTAAACCTATGCCCTTTCATTCTGGACTCCCCCACCACATGGTAAAGATCTTGTCTATTCACCCTATCCATGCCCCTCATTTATAAACCTCTATAAGGTCACCCCTCAATCTCCGACACTGCAAGGAAAAGAGTCCCAGCATATTCCGCCTCTCCCTATAGCTCAAATCCTCCAACCTGGCAACATCCTTGTCAATCTTTTCCAAACCCTTTCAAGTTTCACAACAACATCCTCTATTCTGACGAAGGGCTTTTGCCCGAAACGTCAATTTTCCTGCTCCTTGGATCCTGTTTGAACTGCTGTGCTTTTCCAGCACCACTCTAATCTAGAATCTGGTTTCCAGCATCTGCAGTCCTTGTTTTTATCCTCCCAACACCTATACTCAATGCTCTAACCAATAAAGGAAAGCATTCCAAATGTCTTCTTCACTATTCCATCTAAGTGTGACTCCACTTTCAAGGAACTATGAACCTGCTCTCCATGTTCTCCTTGCTCAGCAACACTCCCCAGGACTTTATCATTAAGCGTATAAATCCAGCTCGGATTTGCCTTTCCAAAATGCAGCACCTCACATTTACCTAAATTAAACTCCATCTGCCACTCCTTAGCTCATTGGCCCATCTGATTAAGATCCCATTGCATTACTCTTTCCCATGCTATCAGTGTAATTGTGGTGAAAACATAGCATTTACAAGTGAAGAACTAAAAAGCAATTCTGCAGTCAATTAGAATGACATAAAACAAATCTATATTCTCATGTGAAAAATAGTATAAATTAGTTGTATAAACACAACAGGCCACTTATTGTGTTTCTTGTTTACCAAACGTGAAAAAGATATGTTGAAAAATATTTGACACATGAAGTGGTGCTTTTAAGTATTAATCTAATTGTTGCTGTTTTGATTTACATTTAAGCATGATGTATTTCCAAACACATCTAGAAACAGGAAGTAGAATGTTATTATTGTGTATTCTTATTTTGACTGAGTAAAAAGGGTACTTCTCATGATTAAAATTTTTTTAAATCACATTTTAATAGACTAGATTGTGTTTGCTTATTAATTCTGGTAAGATGATTCATTTATGATTTCTCTAGCGTAATATGAAAGCATGTTTTTTTTCAAATGTATAATGAAAATGTTGGTGTAGACATGGACCAGAGGTATGGCTCAGTGGTAATAAGGAACAATGTCAAATTTGATCCATGTCTGTGCTGAATGAACCTTTATTTGGTTGGGGCACAATGAACAATCACAAAGTGTAAGACTGGCTGACCTCAGGTTCTGTAAAGTCAATGGAAGAATAACTTGTGTACCACTGTGTTGATAAGATGTGGAAGGTGGTGTAGTAACAGTAACAGAAACACTAACTATTTCATGAATTTGTATCCATCTCTTCACAAAACAGGATTGTACTTATGAGTTACTCAAGGCAAATGTAAAGAAACATAGTTAGGTTTCCTGGAACAGGAAAGATATTGGTGCTAATAGAAGCAAAAGAGTGAACATATATGATAATGGTGTTGAGATTTGAATAATCAAGACATTTTAACTTGTCTGGTCATTTATTAACATTTGTATTTTAATGTTAACTGCTTGAGATGTTATACTACATGAGGCAAATGTAAATAAATCCATTGATGTTCTAGCATATGTTATTTTCAAACCATTGTGAATCAATTACGTATACTATTGAAAAAATCAAAACATAAAAGTATGAAAATGACCCCAAAGTTCACAAAATTGGACCTTTTGAATGCTTCAGAAGTACCAGTTAGTTAATCAAATCCTTATTATAATACCGTGAAATTGCAAAACTTTCAAAATGATCATTTGTTCAATTAAGGGCTAAAAATCTGGTTTCTTTGAGTCATTCGAAGATTTGATACAATTCATGAGACGCTATCAGCAAGATATCAGAAACAGAAGATTCAGTTCAGCAATGTAACATTCCATCATGTTTGTAAATACTCTAGTTTATTTGCTGGGAAATCATTAAACCATTGAAGTGACTTTGTACCTCAAACAGAAAGGTATGTAAAAAAGTAGTTTTTCCTTTATTTTAAGAATACAATTTTGTTGAAGTTTATGTTGGTTGGGGAGGGAGGAGTTCAACATATTGTGAAATTCTCTTTAATCTTTATTTGCTTTATTGTTCATTTTAATGTATGCAAACTGACAATTTATGATCCAAACTGAGGTTGACTTTTATGGTGACTCTGTAGCTTCTTTATGTAATTTCTTTGTCAACTAAATTATTAATGTTTAATTATGTTAATGCTAAATTATCCAAGTCTTATACAAATCAATCAATCAGCTTCAGTATTAACATAAGAAATAAGAGTGGGCCACATTGTTTCTCTAATCCCTCCACCATTCAAGTTGGCAGCTGATCTTTGACTGTCCTCCACCTTCCTACTTGCTTTATGTAATACTTGATACTCTTCAGTCTAAATATCTGCCCATCTCTATCCTGAATATACTTATTGACTGATCATCCATCGAGCACTGGTAGAGTTCCAGATTTATAATTATAGATATTTCTAATTTCAGTCTTAAATAGCATATAACCCTTGTTCTAGGGGAAACAGTCTCTCAGCATCTACTTTCTCAAGTCATAGAGCAGTACAGCACGGAATCAGACCCTTCGGTCCAACTCATCTATGCCATCCAGATATTCTATATTAATCTAGTCCCATTTGCCAGCACTTGGCCCATATCCCTCTAAACCCTTGCTATTCATATACCCACCCAGATGCCATTTAAATGTTGTAATTGTACCAATCTCCATCACTTCCTCTGGCAGCTCATTCCATACACGCACCACCTTGTGTGTGAAAGAATTGCCCTTAGGTCTGTTTTAAATCTTTCCCCTCTTATCTTAAACCTATGCCCTCTAATTTTGAACTCCCCTACCCTGGGGAAAAGACCTTAATTATTCAGCCTAACCATGCCCCTCATGATTTTACAAAATCACCCATCAGCCTGTGATGCCCCAGGGAAAATAGCCCCAGCCTATTTAGCTTCTCTCTATAGCTTAAAACCTCCAACCCCAGCAAATTCTTGTAGATCTCTTCTTAACCCTTTGAAGTTTAACAACATATTTCGGATAGCAGGGAGACCAAAACTGAATGCAGTATTCCAAAAGTGGCCTAATCAATGCCCTGTACAGCCACAACATGACATCCCAACTCCTTCACTCAATGCTCTGACCAGTAAAGGAAAGCAAACAATTGCCTTTACTATCCTGCTTACCTGTGACTCCACCTTCAAGGAACTATGATCCTGCATTCCTCTCAGAATTTTTTCATACTTGAATAAGCTTGCCTTATATTCTTCTAACCTCAATGACATAAGCCCATTTTACTCAGTTCTTGGGTCAGGGTCCTCATGCAGGACCCTTGCAATCCCTGTTGGAATGTGTGAAGCAGCTCAGACAGAACTGTGATGTCCTCACAATCATACAATATGTCAACTTAGTGTTTAGCCTAAAGTAAAACATGGAGTCGGCGAGAAAGGCTAGGTCACTGGAAATGAAATCTATTGTGCTGGAATTGATAAGCCTAATTCTGTGCCACAAAAGATAAATTGACTCAAAGACACATCATACTCATCTTGGTCACGGTCATGATTTATAGTAGATGAGCAGATTCCAGTAGCAATACTGCCATTTGTCACAATTCCCTCTTCCCATATCCAATTTTGTCTCTTTGTGATTTATGCTTTACTATAGGTGCCAAAGAAAATAGCAGCCCAGTCCTTCACTGAGTGGCTACTCTGATGCTTAGCAAGAGGAGCTGTCATTATTATACTGGTCCTCTTTCAATGTTCATCAACGCACTTGAAGTAAAATGCTACAAGTTCAGAGATGACCCGTGCAAAATAAAACAGGATGATCAAAGGAAATTTTATTTGGCAGGTGTAATGTTGTGATGCTATTTTCCATACCTGGGCAGACATCAACTGGGGAGTAGAGATTCAGGAGAAGGAGTTGATTACTGAAGATTGAAATTATGAGAAATTGTTTCACACAGAGGGTCATGAATATTTTGAATTCTCTAGTGAAGGGAGCTATGATGCTTGGTTGCTAAGCATATTAATAGATCGTTGGATAAGAGGAGGATCAAGAGGTGTGAGAAATAGCAGGGACAGTTAAGGGACCAGGTTACCTAATCCTGTTCATATTTTTATTCTATTACATTATTCCAATCCACCATTATTTAAAAATCACCGTTGATGAGAAAAAGAGGAGTGGTGCACACAGATGCCATGAACTGTAACTAGAGATAGACAATTTTAAAGCATGGAATAAAATTGTTGATGAATTAATTGTGTATATAAAAAACACTGCCTATTACCAAGGAGAAGGAAGTACTTCCTTTGTAAAACTAAAATATCTGGCAACACTTAAATTAAAATGCAATTCTGCAACGTAAACACTCTAGCCACGTCCGCACAAATATATTTATTAAATCTCAGTGACAAACAGTTTGTATAACAATCTCTAATACTCAAGTGTAACAGTAGTCTTTCAGATGACATACCGAACCAGTCATTGGAAAAATATGCAACATATTAATTGTACCAATAAGAAAACATAGGTAGACTTGTGTTTGAATTTTGAGCTTCATCTTCTAAAGTCTATTCTGATAGTACTTAATTCTTTAAATAGCTTTCCTGATTTCTTTATGTTTACAAGTTGTCTGAAGTTGCACTGATCAAACTGCAAAACTTGCACATTTCAGTTACGTAAGGAGCCTTTTAGATAGGAACAATATATTAAATTTTGTCCCCACTCCCTCCCAATTTTCTCCCTTTCCTGAAGCTACTTACTCAGTGGGGATGCATCTCCATGGTCACAGTTCCTGTCTCTTACATTGTCAAAGTGACCATTCTTAAAACACGTGCTGAGGTATTGAACATTGAAACTAGAGGATACAGTTTAAAAATAAGGGGTAGGCCATTTAGAACATAGTTGAGGAGAAACTTCTTCACCCAGAGAGTGGCGAGTGTGTGGAATGCTCTGCCCCAGAAGGCTGTGGATTCTTTCTGGATACTTTCAAGAAAGAGTTGGATAGAGCTCTTAAGGATAGTGGAATCAAGGGTTATGGGGATAAGGCAGGAACAGGATACTGATTGAGGATGATCAGCCATGATCATAATGAATGGTGATGCTGGCTTGAAGGGCAGAATGGCCTACTCCTGCACCTATTGTCTATTGTTTGATTAGTTGCAAGGGCACAGAAATTGAGAAGAACATCTGAGACTCACTTTCGTCTCATCCGGTTTCTATACACATAAACGGCACCTGCCAGCAAGTGCTGCAGCTGGAGACAGCAACCCTGATTGTCTTTTTGAAAAAAGTCCATAGTTGTGGTCAAAGTAGTACATCATACAATTCCCACTACTGCATCAATTGAGACCAAATATCAAACCAACATAAGACATTGATTGGCTGCAAAGCTTAGCAAAACCAATTAACCCCAATTTCATATAAAAGAAAAATTTTGCCCAGTGCTGTTTTCAGCCAGTTTAAAATGTCCATAAACAGTAACAAAAAGGTTTCACATTTCTGTACATTGCAACTTCCACTGTAAAGCCTTTTCGGATTTCCAGAGGTCATAAGAGGCACCATATAAATATAAGTAACTCTTCCGTTTAATTGGTGCCTTCATGATCATTGTATTTTACAGCCAGTGAAGTGAGCATTGCTGTTATAATGTCATGCAAAAAGTTCATACTGTTTGCTAAGCTCCATAACACCCACAAGCATCTTGGAAGCAGCAGGTATGAATCGAGACCTTTTTGAATGTCAAGTCTATGTTTCCGCATATTTAAAAAGCCAGAACAAAGCAGAACATTTTTCTGAAAACAATTTTGAACACAGAATTTTGGCCATTTCTGTCTTGGGGGGAAAAGGTGTACAAAAAAATACAACATTTATCCTTTGCCTTCAGGACAAATTGACAGAACATTTGGCAGAAACACTTTTTTCTGGGATCCAAAACATTTCTGCCCACACATTAAACATGCCCTTGGAGAATGTGCAAGTTTCTGAGAGAGAATTTGGTCATTCTGTTCAACTAGAGATGGCAGTTGAAATTATAATCACAGTTTCCCTCTCAACACTGATGGAAGAGAAACTGCATTGATGAACACAGAATCAGAAGCTCTATTCCAGGATGTTTAGGTTTTCTCTACATATTCTTATTAACTTTCATCTTGTAAACGCACAAGAAAACGTTACCTGTGCTGAATGGTGATGATCAGACCCGCAAGCACTTTCTGATTCCAAGGCTATGTAAATACATCTCTAACCCGTTCCTTGAAAATTAGACACTGGGTGAATCACCAATTTCCTTTTGTCCCTAATAGGAATCTTTGGGTAAAATTTATATCATGGAATTTGTTAAACAAACAATTCTAGGTACGGCCACAAACATATACAATATACATAAAGCATCAAGGACTTAAAAATAAAACATTTACTTCACTCCTTTAAGACATTTTACTTTTGAAGATGCAAGGAAGACTTCTGAACTCAATAAACACTGTTCAGCCTTACACACATTTGGTTTTGCAGTTTTACTGAAAGCTCATATGCATGCACAGAACAGAATTCCACAGGCAACAAATACCTTAACCTGTCAATCTTTTAGGGTATCCCATATAAGTTGAACCAATTAGCCCAGATCACATGTCAAATCTGGGAAATTCTTGGATTATTGGAAAGTCAAGCCTAGCATCTGAAGTAGTTTCAAAAGCTACTCCTGAAAAAAAGACAATCATTTTTGCCTAAGTGACTGATCAATACTCTGAATGGAATGTTGTTTTTTCCTATGAGTTTTTCAATGTGTGCTTTGTTAATTAGACCAGACCAAGGCTGCCAAGTTATAACGAATATCTGCTATCTTAGAGTGCAGCTGATTTTATTTTTATACAGTATCAATGTGCTATGTCACCATGGATTATTTGGGGAACTGTATGCATTGTGGGGGGACAATTCTACAAGGGATGTATATTTTAAAAAGGTTGTAGTTAATATACTGAGAAATTAAATACTGTTCGTAAAAGTGACTTGAACACTTTAGCTACAACTGAAAACTACAACACTCTCAGCTTACATTCTAATATACTTTCCATCATTGAAACATAAGTCATTGGTTTTTAAAATAAAAAATATGGCTCAAAGTACAAAATGCAGCAATAATAAAGCTTGTGGTGTTGTGATAAGGTTAATGCTTAAATCCCACCACAAAAGAAACAAAGTATTTCTTGGTAGGATTCTGTATTCCATTAGAAATGTTTTGAGATAATGCGTCTTACAGAAAAGTGGAATTCCTGGATTTGAAATCAGTTTCCATGTAAAACTTTTAATCCTCTTCTTGAAGCATCTCTTCGATTTCTTTCTCCCAGGCTTCACTGACTTTTGCTTTCACATCAACAATTTCAAACTCCTGAAGTTCTCTTTGCAGTTCCTTTTCCCACTCTGGAATGTCATCTGTTTAGGATAGAAGAGTGGTTAATCTGTGAATATTTACAACTATTAATAAATAAAGGTTACATTTAATAACTAGTGTAATTATGACCAGGCTTAGCACCAATAGGTTAGTATGACAATATTGCAGTTTTAAAAAGATGTGTTTCGTCCTGGTTTCATTTAGAGAAAGATTGGGCGACAGATACTGAGCAGTGTATGAGAAGCATAGAGTTTTTAAAGCAGCCTGAGTTTGTGTGGTCGAGCTCCCACAGAATCAGGGATTTTAGGTTCAACTTTCAGCAGTTGCTTTTGGGGTCTTGAAGCGGAAATTATTTTTCCCTCTCTCAATTACAGCCAAAAGCTTAAGGGGTTCTCTTCCTGGGCTGCTTGATTGCACGTGAATTTGAGTTTTACCAAGGGGTGTGTTTATGCAATGTCACTATATTAGAATATTTAATTAGTAACAGTACCTATTATTCTGTTAAGTTTTCCAATAGAGTTAAGCAAATCTGAACTGCTCTCTCTTTTGCTGTAGTGTTTGATTTTACCTTCTTAATATATATTAAGAGGGATCTGATCTGATCCAAAACAGTTAGGAATCAGTCCAACCAAAAACAGTCACATTTCCTGCTCAAGATGAATATCCAGTAATTTGGCATCTTCGTGAACAACAGGATCAAATCAATTTGACCACAAACTTCTAGGCCCCAACATTATGTTTACAGTTACTTGACACACAAGTTGACACCCCCACCCTTTATCAACCATGACATATTAAACTCGCCTTAACAGTCAACTTCTCACCCGATAAATGCAGGCTTTACTTACCAGTAACTTATAACTGGGTGCAAGGCGTTGAGCAGACAATGCAGATTATGTTCAAGAGGGTACCTCTACATTCTCTAAAGGCAGTTAGTTTTACCTTATAGGAGGATAGACTGATGAAGTTGGGCCAATTCTCCTTGGAGAGAAGTCTACCTGATAGAAGTTTTCAAAATCATGAGCGGGCCAGGTAGAATAGGTAAGGAGAAACTTCCCACTTGTAAAAGTAACAAGAATGCAAGGGCATACATTTTAAATAATTTACAAAAGAAGCAAGGGTGTTACGCAAAAAAAAACATTTTCAACCATTGAGTCTGCAATGCACTACCTGAAAAAGTGTGGTGAAGGGGAGTTTAATTGAGGTATTCAAGAAGGCATTGGACAATTACTTGCACAAAAATAATATGGAAGGATATAGGAAAATAGCAGGAGACTGGCACGAGGTAATGATGCTCATTTAACAAGCTAATGCAGTCAGGATGGGCTGAATAGCCTCCATCTGTGCAATAACACACTGTGACATGGATATAAAATCTGACCTGCCAAGCAACATTCACATTGCGAATTATTTTTTTTAAATATTGGCCAGATTCAGTTTGTTCATTTTGGATCTATCTGGCTATTGAGTAAATAGTAAGAGTAAAATAATAATATTCAAGATACACTACATATTACTTAGGGCCTAAGAAAATGTGGTGTCAAATTGCTCATGACTGAACCTTGCAACAGTCCTTTGTCTGGAGAATTCCCTCACAGTGTACAGTGTCTTAAAGGTGGAGTCAAATTACTCAAGAGCTGTGGCTTCTTCCTATAACTTATAGTTCAGGCTAATGAGAGCCACTGGTGGCTCAGAGAGAGAGAACAGGTATTCCATATTACTCAGTTACTAATATTCCACAAAAAAATCTTTTGAGAAACCATTTTATCCAAGAGACCTGAATTTTTAAGAGCGTGAGAAGAATCAAAAAGGATAATTTTAGAAAATCCCTTGTGGAAATATTTTACTTCCTTATTTTCTTAATGTTTGTACTATTAGTATGTTACCTTGTGCCTTTACAACCCTTGTCTGATAACATTATAAATTAGTACTGATAATTATGATTAGGGGCAGCACAGTGGTTCAGTGGTTAGCATTGCTGTTTCTCTGCAGCAGGAACCAGAGTTAGATTCCACCTAATTGTGCAAGCTCTACACAGACATTCTCCCTGTATCTGTGTGGGTTTCCTCTGTGTGCTCCAGCTTTCTCCCATAGTCCAAAGATGTGCAGATTACGTGGATTGGCCAGGCTAAATTGCCCAGCATAGGACAAAGTGAAGACTGCAGATGCTGGAGATCAGAGTCAAAAAGGGTGGCGCTGGAAAAGCACAGCAAGTCAGGCAGCATCCAAGGAGCAGAAGAATTGATATTTCCGGCATAAGCCCTTCATCAGGAATGTGGCGAGGAGAAGGGGCTAAGAGATAAATAGGAACGGGGTGGAGCTGGGGGTGGTAACTAGGAAGGCGATAGATAGATGCAGGTGGGGGGTGATGGTGATAGGTCAGAGCAGAGGGTGGAATGGACAGGTGGGGAGGAAGATGGACAGGTAGGACAGTTCAAGACGGCAGTGCCAAGTTGGAGGGTTGGATGTGGGATGAGGTGATGCGGAAGGGAGATGAGGAAATTGGTGAAACTGACGTTGATGCTGTGTGGTTGGAGGGTCCCATAGTGTCCAGACAAGTCCCCAAGGCCAAATGGGATCTATCTCAGAATACTGTGGGAGACAAGGGAGGAAATAGTTAGGTACTTAACAGACATCTTTGCATCCTCTCTGGCCTCAGGCGAGCTTCCAGAGTACTGGAGAATGTTCAATGTTCCTTTGTTTAAGAAGGGAAACAAAAATAATCCTGGTAATTATAGGTCAGTGGCCTAATGTCAGTGGTCGACAAGCTGTTGGAAAAGATACTGAGACATTTATTCACATTTAGAGGCAAATTGAATTGTTAGTCATAGGCAGCATGGGTTTGTGCAGGAAGATAGTATCTCACCAACTTGATTGAGGTTTTTGAGGATGTGACAAGAATTATTGATGAGGGAAGGAAAATGGATGTTGTCTACATGGACTTTAGTACTGTATTTGATAAGGTACCTCATGGCAGGCTGGTACAAAAGATAGAGTCACATGGGATCCAGGGTGAGTTGGCTAGATGGATACAAAACTGGCTTGGTCATAGAAGACAGAGAGTATCGGCTGAAGAGTGCTTTTTGGAATGCAGATTGGTAACTAGTGGTGTCCCACAGGGATCAGTGCTGGGAGCTTTGTTGTTGGTAATATACATAAATGACCAGAAGGAAACTGTAGATTGTCTGATTAGTAAATTTGCAGATGACCATCAACATTGGCAGAGTTGCAGATAGTGAGGAGGATTGTCAAAGGATACAGTGGGATATAGATAGATTGCAAATTTGAACAGAGAAATGTCAGATGGAATTTAATCCAGACAAATGGGAGGTGATGCATTTTGGAAGATCAATTATAGGTGCGAATTATACAGTAAATGGCAGAAGCCTCAGGAGCACTGACATACAGAAGGATCTGGGCGTACAGGTCCACAGATCCCGGAGAGTGACAATACAGGTGGGTAAGGTGATCAAGAAGGTATACATCATGCTTGCCTTCATTGGTTGGGGCACTGAATATAAAAGTTGGTAAGTTACATTACAGCTGCACAAAACTTTAGTTTGGCCACATTTGGAATATTATGTGCAGTCCTAGTCACCACACTACCAGGTGGACGCTTTGGAGAGGGTGCAGAGAAGGTTTACCAGGATGTTGCCTGATCTGGAGGGTTTTAGTTATGAAGACAGGTTGGATAAACTCAGATTATTTTCACTGGAAAGACTGAGGCTGAAGGGTGACCTGATAGAGGTCGACAAAAGTATGAGAGGCACAGATAGGGTGGTTAATCAGAGGCTCTTTCCCAGGGTTGAAAGGTCAACTACAAAAGGGCATAGGTTGAAGGTGAGAGGGGGAAAGTTTAGGGGAGAAGTGTAGAGAAAATCTTTCACACAGAGGGTGGTGGGTGCCTGAATGCATTGTCAATGGAGGTGGTGGAAGCAGCACATTAGCAACGTTTAAGGTATATCTTGATGGATACATGAATGGGAGGCAAACTGAGGGATAGAAACCATATATGGGCAATAAGTAGCAGGTCTAAATAAGGAACAGGCGCAGGCCTACGATAGGATTGGACATGGGATACAAGTAAAGAAATTCATCCAGATAAAGAAATAAGTATGGCTGTCCCATGACATTAGTGGGGCCAAACAGCTGCTTTATGTACGAGCATTTCAAATGTTATTTTCCAACGTTGACTCTTGCCAAAAGATTGCACTTAATTTTAAATTACATAATCATGCTTTGGCCAAAAATAAAATGGTCAATGCAAGAAGTTACAATCTCAAAATTAAATAGATCTTCAAAACAGTAGATGCCGAATGGTGAGTAGCACAACAAATCATTTAGGGCAACTAGATTGTAACTTGTATGAATTATAGCGCATGAGGTACCTGATTTATAAACATCTGACTTATGAACATTCATATTTTTGATGGGGATCCCATACAGGATCAACTTTTCAGATCCAACATGCATGCATTTCCTCACACGTATGAACAGCTGTTTTATATTGTACTTCATTGGGTTCTAACTTTAATATAATTTATTTGTGGACGTACTCAAAAATGAACCCAGGCACAATCTGGGACTGTCTATACTCAGCAGAAGAATGGTGTAATTTTTTTACCCTTTTACTCCACTTTTTAAATTTGCACAGAATGTGCAACAGTTGTTTATTTCAAACCATGCTCTGATTAATCAGACCCAGAGATAATATAGCTTTAGATTTTGCCTGAACGTATACCACTTTTACTTTGCCCAAGATCTAAATAAAATAAGATTTAACTTGATATTTTTCTGTTGTACCTACCATCTTCAACAGTTGTTATCTGACCACCATTCATGCCCAACTGTTCCAGGCCTTTCAAGAAGTCTTCCTGATTCAGGGATGATGTATCATTTGCATCGCTCACAAACTCATTTGCAACTGGACTTGTTGAAATCTCATCTGAAGGATGAATCTATAAAGGAAACACTTGTTTTTATTAGAAATAAATTTGAAAAATCTATTCTGGCCATCTTTCCTTTTTTCTCCTAGGCAAATGCTCTGAATGAAATTGGATACAATTATCTTTCTTTATGATAACCAGGGAATGTTGACAAGATTCATAGGACAGCCAGAAAAACCACGAAATAAAGAAAAATGGTGCAACTATTCAGTATATGTCAGACAGCATCTGGGGTGGCACAGTGGCTAGCACTGCTGCCTCAGAGCACGAGGGACATAGGTTCAATTCCAGTCTTGGGCAACTGTCTGTGTAGAGTTTGCACATTCTTCTCGTGTCTATATGAGTTTCCTCTGGGTGCTCCAGTTTCTTTCCACAGTCGAAAGGTGTGCCGATTAGGTCCATTGTGTCCAGGATGTGCGGTTTAGGTGGATTCGCCATGGTAAATGTAGGGTAACAAAGATGGGTAGGTCTTGGGTGGTGCACTCTCGAGGGTTGGTGTTGACTCAATGGGTCGAATAGCCTGCTTTCACATTGTAGGGACTGTGGGGATTAGATTAGGTGAGGATATCTGGTCGGCATGGAAGAGTTGGAACTAGTCATAGAATACATCTCTATGACTAAATCGGTTATAAGACATTTACGAAAAGGACAGAAGGAGGGGCCAAGAGGTCAGGGACCGATTTATCATTTACTTTATTGCAGGTCAATGAGGATGATTGGTGAACAGGATTAACTGTGGGTCAGGACACAAGCAGTTGAGTTTTGAAGAGGTTGGACTTTGTGGAGAGTGGAAGGTGAAAGCATGGAAGATTGATCAAGAGATTGCAGGTAAAGTTGAATGTCAAGGTGATCAATATTTAAGAAATTCATTGGAGGAAGGAGTGAGGTAGTGGCCACAATGCTGCAGACACTCAGGCTGGTCTCTCAAGTGGCAATGGAACCATGCAAAGGCAATCCCATTGATCTGGGCAACAGACAACGGGTATTCAAAGGAAAAAATGTTTGAGACTCAAGACATTTTATCAGCAATGCCTTTTTCATCATGAAAGTGCCAAGATAATTGATTTTGTTTCGTAGTTATAACCGTTAGGTGGAACAGAACATGTTCTAAATGATCGGACTTGTTTGTGAATGAGCGTCTTTCGTAGTATTGCCTAATGAAAAGGAAAATTGGGGCTCAGAGATTACTTTTACTGTAACCTTGACAGGATTTTATTCTTAGTGATTTTGCACTGTTTTTATTTTCTTTGTATTTGCAAATGGAATGTAGACTGAAATGTTCAGACAAAACATAGCATCACAGTAATAAATTATACTTGATTCTACATATCTTCCCTTGGAATTCTCTCTCTCAAAGTGAGAACCAATACATCTATGAGCAGCAGTACCTCATCCCATGAGTGTCAGCTTCATGTTAGTCCACGTGCTACAGATGGACCAAACTGACTGTCACAACTGAGCCCACTCTTAACCTTATTTTAGATCTGCATAACCACTGCAGAAAGCCAACACTAAAATTAATTAGCATAAATGTGGCTGCTAAGGTATGCCAATTTAGCACAAACTCACAATCAAGTCTACAGGTGCTGAAGAAGAATTATACCGGTCTTAAAACGTTAACTATTTCTCTCTTCGCGATCGCTGCCAGTCCTGCTGAATTTCTCCAAAATTTTCTGTTGTTACTACAGGTTAGTGGTTAAATATCATGATGCATTTACTTAATAATTGGGTTTATGTTTCATGATCAATTAATGAGGTTTACACCCCACTTGTGTAAAATAAACTCTAAAATGAACATATACGAGAAAAACACAATAAAAAAAAACTTACTTGTACACAATCATTTTGTTTTCTCATCGGACCTGGGGGTGCCTTTGATGGAGTGGAATCTACTATAAAGAAAGAAGTCATTTTTTTAGAAAGGTATTTTCCAAGTTAGAATTTGTCAAATCGGTTCTTGCTCATAATCACAGAATGCTCATGGGCTGTGCTGGAGAGATACGATATGCATGAGCAATGTTAAAACGTGGAGAGCATTAAATGGTTAACTTTGTTATACTGACTTAAGAATGGAGTTAAAGCAATCACCTGTTGCTGGGATGCTTTTGCTCAGATTCTGCTCCAACTTGTCTTTGGAGTTTTCAGCTTGACATGCAGCTAGTGATGACAGTTGTGCTGATTGTTTAATGAGAGATACTCGATAGAAATAGTTTCTCCAAAACTGCTCTTCCTTTACACTGTAAAGGGATACATAAAAGCCAATGCAAAACACACTTCTAGTCATAGATATAGGCCATTCCTTATTTAAATTTTAGAAGATTCCAATGCACAGCACAGAACAATGCTTAGCTCAAAATTTTCATGTGCGTAACATGAAATGCGCAATATTCTCATAGTCTTTATGTTGTTCAGGAAATGGAAGGTTTTTACTATGAGTCAAAGGATTGTTCCATCATCAATAGCAACACAGGCTGACTTTTCCCCAATTCTTCAGCATCATAGCCAAGCAACGTGGAAAACCATAATGGAGACTGCATATCATGCCAGGTAACACAGCACAACTAACTCAAAACCTCTGTCATCAACATGACAGTGGACTTACCAACCAACTCATTGAAGCATCTCTAAATGCTGTTGTCTTACATTTATCAAGAGAAGGCTGTGGAAATGTGGAATTATAAGAAGCCAACTTGTCTATAGAAAAAAATGCTTAAAAATCATGAATTTCCATTGGTGAATGAACAAAGGTAAAGTACTCTTCTTACACTGGACAGTGACTTGGGATTGATGATATAACAGATTTTAACACATTACTTTGATCAATAGTTGTAACCCTTTTTAACAATTACAGTTTGTACTCTTTTTCAAAGCTGGAAACTCAATTCATTTTTGCTACAGTTTGTGTCCAAGAACCCGCAAAATGAAATTCATGGATTAATTATTACATTCCATTACACTAGACTGGTTATCTCAGTACAAATTGCCGTTATGTGGCTGGGTTTGGTCCAACATGCAAATGCAAAAACACAGAAAATCAACTTCTGCATTGTACAAATTCGTAAACACTCACTATATGATACATTCACCTGTATTGCAATTAGCAAAAAAAAACTGGCATGTAGATTTACACTAGCACCTTTACTGTACGATATCACCCACTATGCAAAAATACTTCTTGTAGAACTCAATGGAAATGTCAACAGCTGATCTTCTCAGTGACACAATAAAGATTAATGAAGTTGAACAGTAAATTCAGAACTCAATAAGCCTTAAAAAGAATATTTATTTTCCTTTGCAGATAACTACTTTTGGTTGTGAGAGGTGGGGTTTCAGGAGGATGTAAAGGAGAAGTGTTTAAGGAGGAAACATCACATGATGGGGTACATGGGACTGAAGGTATAGTTGCTAACAGTGGAGCAGAGGCCAATAAAGCTGCACAAGATGCTGGGATCAGAAGAACAGGGAGCTTCAGAGGGCAGAAAAGGGGCTTGTAGAGCTGATAAGATTATGGAGTTGAGGATGATTAAGGTCATGAGGAAATTTTAAAAAGAGCCTGAGACAGCAAAGTGATTGGTGGGGGCCAGAGTGGGGGGAATGACACAAAGTGCAGGGACAAAATCAGCAGCCAGGATATACAGTTTTTAGCATGTGTTAAAAATAAAATGAACCTTGGCTAACGATTCATTAAACCATATAATTAATTGTTGGTGAAGAGTTTACTTCACGTAAACTACTGATTCTATTCATCTTGTTGCCCTGATAGCTGAAATCTAATTCAGTCAGACAAAGTTATTGGCCACTGTCAAAATAATTTTGTATATATAAAACATAAATGCAAGACACCACAGCTGCATTAACAATCTAATTTATATAGCACCTCTAACATTGTAAAAAATCTCAATGTGCTTCATAGATAGGTTTCCATACAGAATTCGACATCAAGTTGCTCAAAGAGATACTACAACACATTACCAGAGGTACCCCTTGTGGAATGTCTGAGAGAAGGACAGAGGGCCTTGAGGTTTTACTTGGCAGCCCAGCTAGCTAGGCTTGAAGCTCTGGAATTACAACCCAACTCCTCCTCACATTCAAACTTCTCTATTACCTTGAAAAACTTAACTGGCTGCACAACATTTTGGCAGGCATCCTGAGGTAGTAAAGGTGCTATATGAATACAAACTACAAATGCAAATCTTTGCTTTATAATATTCTGTGCATTTATGGTATTGTATATTATATTATAAGTCAGGAGACCTATATTGGTACACAGAATAAAAGATCAATGTTGTGAACATTTACAATGTTTAAGGCTACAAAATATTCTTGATGTGAATTAGTACAATTTACGAATACTCTATAATACTACAGCTGGCTAATTACTGGAGAAAAAGTAAAATCATTACTTCAAGTTAAATGAATTCACCATGAAAGGATTTATTTTATAAATTAAGAACTATTTAGTTTTGACCCTTTCATATCTGATGGTTGAGTCATACAGCCTTGTATAAAATTAATGTCACCCATCCATACAACTATTTATTGGAAATTATATTTCTTAGCAGATGAAAAGAAATATAGACTTTTGTGTTAACTTACAGTTTTGGCACTAGTTCAAATCGCATTTTGCTCAACGTTTCATCTTCCCGAAGCATCACAATGGCTACAGGGGCTATTTTGTCAAAATCAAAATTAAACCGTACTCCAGTAGGGGGGTCCCTAAGAAAGTTCCGTCGTTCCTAGTAAAACAAATTGAGTATATAAATTCATACATTTCTAGTTTTTCTTTATTACATTCAATATTACATTAGCTCCTTGTCTCATTTTATTTTAGAACACAGTGACTGAACAATTCTGGAAGATCATCTTTGAAGTACATAAGCATTACTGCCTTTCTTCCATCTCATAAATACCAATTGCTAACATAAGTGTATTGGTTTCAAATGTACAGCTTTTCTTTGCTGTTTTTTCTTCACATCTCGCTGCTCTACAGCGATTTTACTTCCACATTTAGTTTAATGAAAGATGACTTTGATGACTTTTTAAAAATATGTATTTGATGGAATAGCTCAACTGTTAAACAGCTCAACTGTAAAACTGTCATTCACTGTGCCAAAGGCTTTAACTCTTTGAAGACTATGAAAAGCGACTTTACATGTTGAGTGCCGTGATGAATATATGCATAAAAAGAATATTTCTAGTTTGTATTTTCAAATACGGTCATTTACGTAGGTTACTATTAAGAAGGGTTTAAAAAAAACTACGAGGAGAAAGTGAGGACTGCAGATGCTGGAGATCAGAGCTGAAAATGTGTTGCTGGAAAAGCGCAGCAGGTCAGGCAGCATCCAAGGAGCAGGAGAATCAATGTTTCGGGCATGAGCCCTTCTTCGGGAATGTTTCCTGAAACGTCGATTTTCCTGCTCCTTGGATGCTGCCTGATCTGCTGCGCTTTTCCAGCAACACATTTTCAGCTTTAAAAAAAAACTAGGACAGATGGTCCTTCTGAAATACTGACATGATCTAGTTTGTGTCAGACAGCAGGGAGCTCCCATTGCCCAGCCCCCACTACCCCAAACCCCCACTGCCCCGGAGTGTGAGTAGATTACTGTTTTTGCTGAGTGGTTTGTGATAGGTGGGGTATACATTGAAGGTTCAGATAATCATGGATTGATTTTAGATTAGGAAACCCAAAAATTAAAAGCTTTTAAAGGCAGTTTGGAGGAGACATGACAGGGGTCAGAAGCAAATCTAGTTTCTCTCCTAAAAAGGAATATAGAATAGTGCAGGTAAAACCCAGTTAATTCGGTGGAAACATTTAGTTGATAAGATTTTGAAACCAGGAGTGTTTAGTTAGAAATCTGCAGGTATTGAAAAGCTGCGGAAGTCTAAGATTTCAGTCTTGTGAATATTCAAATTAAGATGACTTCACAGTTCATAGGAAAGGTCTGTGGAGAATCAGTTAACTCAAAAACAAAGATTTGATATGTGGGAGTAATTTCCCTACATTTGAATCTCAATCAGAAAATAGGATGAAACTTTTACAACTTTTCAAAGTGCATTCTATATAATGTTAGGTTGGTTTGTTTTTTTCTCTTTCTGTGTAATAAATATCATGTGGCTGAATTTCTTTAGAAACTGTGACCATGGTTCAGTGAACGACAACCATCTTAACTAAAACAAAAAAACTCCATCAAGCAAGGTTTCAATCTCAGATCTGACTTGTCAAGTGCCATCAGCAGGAACCATAACAGTCTGCAATTTGCATGTCTGTGAGTTAGCCTGAAGCAGTGTAATATCCACAGTACCTTCTCTCTGATATGGCTAATGACAACAAAGTTGTAAAAATTTCAAAAATCTTATTAGCTCCTTCCGCAATTCAATATGCAAGAATGTGCTGAAACATGTTCAAAGATACATTTCTTAAACAGCCAACAAACAACTAAATGCCAGAAAAAGCTGAAAGGACATTAATAATATTAAAAGTGGAAAATCTAAATATCAGTGCTGCAGCCAGAAAAAAAATCAAATAAACCTAAAGGTGTGATTGTTGTTTTAACTGTTTATTTTTCCAGAATACTGGTTTATACTATGACTAAATTATACACTTGGCTTGCATTCCATTTTCAGGAACATGCATCAAGATCACAAAAAAAAACTACAGGAATTGTGTAGCAGTGTTAGCGACCTTAGAACATTTCTGTCGAGTGCTATGGTGAAGAATGTTGGCCTCCCAGAATATATTTTGTCCAGGAGTCCAGAATGACTGTGATGTTTGTAAAGTGTTTGAGGACGTTGACAGACTGTTCAAACCTTTGACTAATCATGTTACTGAATAAAGTAGCTGTTATATAACGATGCAGCAATCACTCTCACATTTAACAAAGATATTACTAACCTTTGAAATAAAGCAGTATAGGAAAAAACAAAAAAATCTAAGTTATGATGATAGCTCAGATGGAAGGGTTTCTTCAAGCTGTAATAGCCAAGCATACCATTTTTTAATTTTGGAATTGTTAATTTGGGAAAACTGAATTCATGATAATGTCTAATAAACAGATGTGGTCAAAGATACCTTTTGGCAATAGGAGATATGCTTGAAGTGTGGTAACATCGGGTTGAGATGAACAGAAAAGAGACACAGGGCCAAATGAAGCTTGCTTATTTGCAGTATTTCCCATCCTATTCCTCCGCAGGATAGTTTGCTGGCTTGCAATAAAGATTCAAAACTTTAAGTCCAAATGATTAAATTAGTTTGTACTACACAACATTTCCTTGCACAGTATGTCACTTCGAGGTTCGTAGCTTCATTTTAAAATTTCTCCAATTGTCTCCTCTACTGGAATTGTTGACTCTCAGGCGCCAATATTAATTGAGAAGCAGAGAGGCTGCAGGACAAACCAATAATAATCAGAATAAAAACCAAGGAACTGCACACACTGGAAATCAGAAACAAAAACAGAACATGCCAGAAGTGCTCAGCAGGTCTGGCAGCATCTGTGGAGAGAAATCAGAGTTAACATTTAGGGTCCACTGACCCTTCCTCAGAACTGATGGCAGCTAGGAAGAAGTTTTTTTTTATATACAGAAGACAGGGTGGGGGAGAGGTAAGGAGTAAGCAATAGGTGGAGATGGAGCCCAAGGAGTGAGAAGAACAGTTGGACCGACAAAGCAGTGGATCACAATCAGTCTGGGAAAATGAATAGCAAATAGTGGACAATTAGTGGCTAAAAATGAGTTGCATGTGATAACAAGGCCTGGTGTGCGGGATAAGGTGCCTCAAACTCTAAAATTTTTGAACTTGATATCGAGTCCAGAAGGTTGTAGAGAAAATGGAGGTGCTGATCTTCCAGCTTGCACAGAGCTGTACTGGAGCACTGCAGCAAGCCCGAGACAGAGATATTAGCCAAGGAACACAGTGGTCGTGTCCAAAATGTGGAGGTCCTGAAGACATGAAAGGCCTGACTGCATTGTAACTTTTGTGTTGCTTCTTGCCCTGCAGTTTTGGCTAAATTAACAGCCTGTCCTTATTATTATCTAGCAATCCCTGAAGAAAAGTTGATACTGAATGAGGTACCAGTGAATTCTAGTGTGAGTTCCTTTCCAAGGCTCCATGATGAAACAGTCAACTCATTGTCTGGACCCATTGTTGAATAATATACATCGGAGTGAAGAACTGTAATGTAGGGAATTGCTCAAGTGACTGGCTTTTGGAAAAGACAAAATAGTCAACTTGGGAAAAAAGGATCAAAATAGTTTTAGTAAGCAACTTACTGTCGACAGAGAGAGAACTTGATGCCTTACAGTCTCCTCATCATTACAGCCAGCCCATGGTGGAAGTGCTGAAGCTGGAAATAAAACCAAAATTGTAATTAAAAAGTAGTTTTCTCATTTTATGTCTGTTGTTCATCAATTCACTGAACGAAGGATACATGCCGGGAGTTGAACAATGGTGTTTAGCTCTTATCATTTTTCTTAAATATCTTGGTGTTTGGATTTAGAATTTATCTGTCAATGGAGCAATATTGCTCATATGAGCCTTTCTTTACACAAAATTAAAAAGGATAATTCAGTGAGAAATAAAAAAAGGTTTGGCCTGTGTTTATATAGCCAGTTTATGTTCTCACGAGGTTCTAAGGAATTTCACAGTTAATGATGTATGTGTCTGACCTGGAATATTTGCAATAAAGGAAAACATGGCAGCTGATTTTGTGTACAAACACAGAAACATAGGAACAGGAGTAGGCCATTCAGCCCTTCAAACCTGCTCTGCCATTCAATACAATACTCAGTAACCTATTCCCACTACCTTTGATCCCGTTAGCCTTAAGAACTGTAACTAATTCCTTTTTGAATAAATTCAATGTTTTACAACAACGGCCCACGTTGAGTACAGGATAATAGTTAGCCACAACACTAAGTTGCTCTTCTTTGGATTGGATTGGATTTTTTATGTCCAGTTGAATGAGGCTTAAGCCCACGGCCTTCCAATACAGAGGCAGGGGTGCTACCACTGACACCTACATATCAGGTTTCAAGGGCTGAATTAGAAGGGGTTTGGACATTCCTAGAATATTACAGGTGCAATTTCCTTCCTCTTGCAGCAAGGGCAGCAAGTTGAGAATCTATAACTAGCCCTAATATGTCTGTTTAATAACAGGATTAAGCCAGTGATTCTGTTCGCAATTCCTGAAGAAGGGCCTGTGCCCGAAACGTCGAATCTCCTGTTCCCTGGATGCTGCCTGACCTGCTGTGCTGTTCCAGCAATAAAGTTTCAACTTTGATCTCCAGCATCTGCAGACCTCACTTTCTCCTGTTCGCAATTGCTATCTTACGACCAGTATCCAACTCCCTGCCAGGTCAGAAAGTGATCTTGTATTGGTGAGGGCAGAATTGAGGTTGTCTGTGATGCCCCATGTGGTCAAATAGCCTGCCATTACACACTATCTAGGCTCCAAAATCAAACTTAATTCAGCATTCTACGTTCAGAACAGGAAAAACACAGAAAACCTGATTTTCAAAAAAAAAGTGCAAAGCCCTGAATTTAAATCACTGGCAACTGACACATTGAATTTCTAGGAATGTATTCAAATACTTTATAACACACCGAAGTCTGAATTTATGGCTCAAGATTAAAGAAATGTTAACACATGACACACCTTTAGTAAGCTTCCCACACCACCACCCTCTTCAATTACACATATTAATGCAACATTTGACAAGAGAAGTATGAATACAACTATTTATATTCATATCATGCTTTTAATGTAATGAAACATTCCAAAGCCACTTCACAAGAAACTTATAAAATAAAGTCTGATAATGAAGCACAGAGATAATAGGTTAGATGACCAAATGGCGGTCAAAAAGTAAGGTATTAAGGAGCAAATGTGGTCAAGTAAGGAAAGATTTAGGGAGAGCATTTCAGAGTTTGGAGCCGAGGAAACTGAAGGCATGGCTCTCGATGGTGCACCAATTAAAACAAAGGAAGCTCATGTGGCCAGAATTATAGCAGTATGGATATTTTGGAGGTTTCTGGTCTCGGAGAACCTTATAGAGTTAAGGAAAGGTGAAGCCATGAAAGGATTTTGAAACAAAAATTTAAAAATCAAGACATTACTAGGTTGAAAGTCAACGTAGGTCAACAAGCACAGGGGTGCTCAGGGAATAGAACTTCTGTGAATTAAGACTTGGGCTGCAGAGGTTTATAGAGGGTAGAATAATGGGAGATGAGCAAGGAATGTATTGCAATAGTTAAGTCTAAAGATACTGAAGGCCTGAATGAGGCTTTTTGTGGTAGATGAATTGATGTGGAGGCAAATTCAGGGAATCTTACAGAGGTGGAAACAGGCAAACTTAGCAATGGCATGAATACAAAATCAGATGATCTTCTCTGGGTTAAATGTGACAACATGCTCATAAAAGAATGGTTTTAACCCAGACTATTACCAGTGAGATGGATGGAGCCAATACCCAGGGAACGTTTTGTTTTTGGTGAAACTGAGAAAGACATATTAAAAGACTTTGAAAAGAAAATGGCCATTGGCAGGGTTATCATGAATCTGAAGAGGAAATTAAGGACCAAAATCATTGATTATGAAAATACTTGCTCAATAAATGCAGAACTGGATCGGGAAGAGAATCTTTTAATATTTTTACATAAGAATGGATAATTTGTTTAAATGAACTAATATAGTACCTGTCATCTTTGATTTCTTTTCCTTTACAAATTTTTCTTGTTCTTTTCTGAAATTCCCAATAATTGTCTATAAGTGACAAAAAAATGAAAATAATTAAACTGATAAAGTTAACTTGTACTCAATTGCAGAATATGCCTTACTGAGCTTGAAACACACCTATAAAAATATGAAACCAAAACAAAAAAAATTGATTGGTAAAATTGCTTACTGTATTTCAAGCTCATTCCGGAGGGTAGATTTTATCTTTTCAAGTGGAAGGGGATAAAATGACAATTTCTACAGACCAGCACAGGCTCTACTCCCACATGAAAACTTTGAAGCCAGCTGAGGCTATCATAGGTGGAAAGGGCATTTAAACTATTAATTAGATCCAAATAGGTCATTGCCCCTGGAAGTAAATGTTAAGTCTGTCACTTGGGAAGACTGCACACCTGAACCATAAAGGGCACAGCAGCTCCAATAAGTTCAATCTAGGAGAAGTAACGGTGTAAAGGTAAGGTCACTGAATAAGCAATCCAGAGGGCCAGGCTCATGCTCTGATGGCAGGGGTTGTAGTGAAATTTGATTTAATTTATAATTCAGAGATTGAAAGCTAGTATTTGGTAATGTTGACCAGGAAACTATTCACGACCCCCTTCCTGAGTAAGGAGAAGCAGAACAAAAAGGGAAAACTTTTAAAAGAAAAATTAAAACTGTGTATTTCCAATTCCATTACTGAATACCTAACCAATTACCGGTAAGACATGTTAAATTTGGGTTTCAACTACCTGCACATCATTTTGGATCATGTTATTTAATCTCAAAATTACATAATCAGAAAAAGTTTTGACTTATAGAGTTCAATACAATTGATAAAAACAAAGAAAACTAATAAGACAAAATTTATTTAATTCCTTCATAGAACATTTTCAATAATAACAATGGTTAATGAGATTCACTGAGCAATGATAAATCTGATATTTTAAGATGTATGAATCAACTAAACCACGTTAAGTGGGTTTATTTAGAAGCACTAGCTTTCGGAACACTGCTCCTTCATCAGGTGGTTGGATAAGCACTAAAGCGCTCTAAAAGCTACTGCTTCCAAATAAACCTGTTGGACTATAACCTGTGTTGTGAGATTTTTTAACTTTGTACACCCCAGTTTCCTGAAGAAGGGCTCATGCCCAAAATGTCGATTCTCCTGCTTCTTGGATGCTGCCTGACCTGCTGCGCTTTTCCAGCAACACATTTTCAGCTCACACCCCAGTCCAACACCGGCATCTCCAAATCATGTTAAGTGGGTTTTGGTTAGCTATTGGCTGGATGGCTTTGAAATACAGAAAGAAGTCAACAATGGGGGTTCATTGCCCACCACCGGCTGAAGTCATTGGAAAGGTCTTATCTTCTCAACCTTGCCCTTTGCCTGAGGCATGGTGACCCTCCGGTTAAATCACCACTAGTTGTTGATCTTTAGTGAGAGTGGTCTTATAGAGACTTTACTGATTAAATAGAGCCTGGATTCTAATTATGTATCTTAAGCAAATACTGACTGCAAAAATCTCTGGCTCAAGATCAATGTGAAATAAATACTTTACCGATGCTTTTCCTTCTGAAGCAGAGACATTGTCACATTTTGGCATTTACTACATCAAATGACAGAACTGTACAGGATTCAAATGCAACGACATCTGGAAACTGGGGATAACAGGTGCGAGAGTAGCAAGATAATCATGAATTTAAATTATGAAGTAATAAATTCCAACCATTTAACTAATAATAATACAACAAGCAGATACATTAAACTGGTTGGAGTGGCCTTCTCATTAAGTACCCAGTAACTTAGTGCATCAAACATTGCAGCATTTGCCCAAAGATTTTGGAAATTGATTGACCTCTGGCATGTTAGTTTCATGGAATTAAGCCACAACAAAAATCAGAAGTCTAAAGATGACCTCAGTGCCCTTTAAAGGGAAAGAGAAACAATAGCGTCTCAATTAGGGTTTCCCTTCTGATTACTTTCCAGGAAATTCACCTCGACAATCTAACAGACAGGTTTTTATTTCTTTATTCTCCTTTAAAAGAAGGAAATGTAAGGACATCAGTGAACCAGATGATTTTGATGGTTCTCAATGGTGGTTTCACATCATCATCACTGAGACTGTTTCCAATCAAAGTCTTTATGAAATGAAGTTAACTTCCACCAGCTGCTGTGGTGGTAGGTGAACCCACCGAATTGATCCTGTGCAGCAGACTCCTCAGCCCATCATATCAGCATCGGTTCTGAGAATTTCACCTTGTGCCAAGCTCCTGACTTATCCTATAATCCTGCAAATTGTTTCCATTTAAATAATAGTCCACTTCCCTCTCGAATGCCTTAACTGAATCCATTGCCACCATACTTCCAGGTAGTGAACTCTGAACCCAATCAACGAGTGAACACGTTTTCTCACCTCACATTTGTTTTATTTTGCAAAACAATGTAAAACTATGCCTTCTGGTGCTCAATCTGTTTATAAGCCAGAACAGTTTTACACTATCTACTCTGTACGGACCTTTCAAGGTTTTGAGAAATTGGATCAGACATCCCGTCAGCTTGTGCCTCTCGGAGTAAATTAGTTCCAACCTCTCTAATTTTCACATATAACTAGAAGTATCTCATGGCTGGAACCATCCTCATAAGCACCTTCTGCACTCTCCCCATTCACATCCTTCGTTCATTTGCATAATTTACTTCTGTATTATTTGTGAAACCTTGATTTGCGTAATTTAGCTGAGACATGTGCCTGTACAACATCACTCAATGGGAATGGGCTGAGTGCGATGAGACGTGAAATTTAAATGCAAGTTTTTTTTAATGACACTTATTAATTACAAAAATGTGTGCTCCTTGCAGTATTCTAGCATTTCAATGCTCTGTGCCACAATAGTGGGGAAAGGTAAAGATTCTGTACATTGCTGAATTTCTCAATTCAACAGTGTCCTGAACAAAATTTGATGGACAGCCTGTGAGGAAGACAATAAGAGCTGGCATGAAAACTTTTCAATATGTACATTCACACCTTTGCTTTTTCCCTCCTTATTAGTTTTGTTTCTTGCCTTTTTTCTCTTTTTTTTAAATTAGATTACTTACTTAGTGTGGAAACAGTCCCTTCGCCCCAACAAGTCCACACCGACCTGCTGAAGCGCACCAACCCAGACCCATTCCCCTACATCTACCCCTGCACCTAACACTATGGGCAATTTAGCATGGCCAATTCACCTAACCTGCACGTTTTTGGACTGTGGGAAGAAACCGGAGCAACCGGAGGAAACCCACGCAGACACGGGGAGAATGTGCAAACTCTACACAGTCAGTTGCCTGAGGCGGGAATTGAACCTTTTATTTCTTCAATTTTCCTATTGCTTGTTAAAAAAATATTTAGAACAGTAGAGGGTATGCAAGGAGCAACATTGAGGGAATTAGCTAAGTTGTTCCTTCTGTTGGGTAGCAAACTCGAAATGGAATTGGGAGATGGCTACTGAAGTAAAGGGCGGCACAGTGGCTAGCACTGCTGTCTCACTACACCAGGGTCACAGGTGACTGTCTGTGTGGAGTTTTCACATTCTCGCTGTGTCTGTGTGGGCTTCCTCAGGGTGCTCCGGTTTCCTCCCACAGAATTGGCCATACTAACTTGCCCATGGTGTTAGGTGCATTAGTCAGAGGGAAATGGGTCTGGATGGGTTGCTCTTCGCAGGGTTGGTGTGGACTGGTTGGGCCGAAGGGCCTGTTTCCACACTGTAGAGAATCTAATCTAATCTAAATGCTGGCTCATCCCAAAGATTGTTCTGGTTAGTGACTCTGTTGGTGTTCAAAATACAGCAAGATACAGAGAGGTGAAGTCAGATGGAGCTAAAATTCCTTGCTCTGCTTGGTGTATCCCAAGGAGGAAGAGGTTGGGTGACATCCAGAGGTACTGCTTCTTCAATGTTGCAATAGGAAAAGTTACTGATCAATTCTTCTACCAATGCAGTGTACATGATAAAGGATCTGGGCCATAAAATAGAAACAACAGCAAGGCAGTCTAAAAAAAATTCATAGTTGCACATTCGCTTTAGATCTCTGGTATTAATAAATGATTTTTTCTCAATGCTATGATTACAATAGTCTTCAGGTGACATGTAAGCAATTGAAGTGATTGTAACAAGAGCACCCTCTACTGTGAACCCTCTGCAAACTCACTGATTGGACAAAAATAACAAACTCACTGATTGCTGAGGAGTACAGCTAAAACTTCTACAATTGTTTGTCACCACCACTATCATTTCCACATACTCTAATCTCATTATAACATAACAAGAGTAAAAACTTGTGAAGAATAGTTGGTGAACAAGTGCATATTAAATACTGGAGTTATATAGCCATTCAACCAAGAAAGCTTATCAAACGAACAGGAAAATTGAGTAGCACAGAGCTCTGCCTTTTTTTGCTACGGTACAGTATTAAAAAAGGTTAATGATTGGAAATTTAAAATAGATAGCGGCAAACAGAACCATTTCTGCACAATAATAAACACACTGAAGTTCTTAGCAATTCAAGATTATTGTAGAAATGTTCACTGTTGCATATCCTATATACATGTGATAAATTTTAGCTAAAGATGTTTGTGTTTTACATTAGCTTTGTAATGACATACATATCAGATCAGTGCTGAACAGTGATGTCCACAAAAGAACGTGAAGCCCAAATCTGTAATATGTGATTTTACACAGTACGGCTGTAAAAGCTTGACAACACTTGTAACATTAAACTTCAATGGCCACAAATGTTTTTGACCATCAATTCTAACTTTCCAATTGTTAGGCAAGAAAGGCAGCATCAACAGAAAAAGTGAGGGGAGATCATTTGGCCTATAAATATTAAGTTCATGTCTAGATGTCCTCAGCCATGACTCCAGTAAAGGATGTAATCTCAGAATGAGTCTGTTGAGCCAAATGCCTTTCTTCTGTTTCTTAATGACTAGCACTCTATGAGCATGGGCAAAAATAAAAATCACTCGGTCAATAAACTAATCTCTTCCAAACTTTGTTTATCATGTACTAGATAGTGCATTTGTATTTAATTCTGAGGAATGGTATTTTAGGAGGAAACCAATTATATTCAAAACTGATTATCTTCCAGATTATCAATGCTCATTTCTCAACAGAAAAAAACGCTTACAAAACCAGCACTCTATCTTTACCACTCAGTAGAAAATCCAACTTCACATCCATAACTTTGTTCTAACAGATATTTTCTTGCAATACTGTAGCTGTTCAAACCTTATCAAGGAGACTGTCCACTCTGTGTTCCTCTACAGATTCCTTTATTGTTTGAGCAGTTTCTCGCATCGTGTCTGATACTTTCTTCTTGGCAGATATAGCCACATTCCGCAAGTAACCTGTAATTAATTTAAAAATGCAAATAAGACATACTTACTAAACACTTTTATTGTTGAAAAGTCCTTTACTTACTTAGCTATAAATGCCTAAATAAAGAGCTTGCATTGTTTTTGAAAATATTTCCTAACAGCAATGTGACATGATTCAGAAATAACACTCTACTTTTAAAATGTTGCTTTTGTACAAATCTTCCCTTAATAAAGTTTTCTTTGTTTTCTAAAAAGCACTAACCAAGAGTGCATATAGCTCTTCTCCTTCCACCTGATGTTATTAAGCATTTCTTTTACTTTTTCTTCCTTTTTTCCTTCACATTAATATGTCTGAATTAATTCATCAGTTTTACAATATTTAATTTCATCTATGCATGGAGAATCTCACATTTATGCACACTTCCTGATAATTATCCCAACTACAAATCATAGGTGAACATCAATAACTGAAACTGCCTATGCAAACCTCGAATCATAGAATCCCCTACAGTGTGGAAGCAGCCCATTGGGTCCACACCGACCCTCTGAACAGCTTCCCACCCAGACCCACCCTCCACACTCTAACCCTATAAACCTACATTTTCCATGGCGAATCCTTCTAGCTGGCACAGTCCTCGACACTATGGGCAATTTAACATCACCGATATACCTAAACTGCACATCTTTGGACTGTGGGAGGTAATTGGAGCACTTGGAGGGGATGCACGTAGATCTGGGGAGAATGTGTGAACACCACACGATAGTCATCTGAAGGTGGAATCAAAACTAGGTTCCTAGTGTTGTGAGGCAGCAGTGCTAACCATCAAGCCACCATGCTGCCCAACGAGAATCACATTCTCTTTCAGGGGATATTCCTTACCACTGCCAGTTGTGTGTAACTACAGCGTAAAGTTTATACATGCTGCTTCAATTATAAAAATATGGACCTAGGAATATATCATGGGAATACATAAAGACAGAATCTATGATTATTAAAGAGAGTATATTATATCTTTGTGGAAGCAGCCCATTGGGTCCACACCGACCCTCTGAACAGCTTCCCACCCAGACCCACCCTCCACACTCTAACCCTATAAACCTAGTCCCATTTTCCCCTATGAACAAATCCCAACTCATTTGGTCCTAAGTTCTCATACACACCACAAGAGACATATCCATACACACCGAATATTTAGAAACCTGAAGGTTCTGCATCTGAAACATTAACTTGTATGACCTCATCACAAATGCTGAGTGTTTCCAGTATTTTCTGATCTCACTTGACATGTATAAGAATGCAGTCTTGATTCTAGCTTTTAAAAGATACCATATGACTGGAAGCATCCTTCATCTTTTCGCCTTGAATATCATTTTGAATGACAGGGCTGTCATCACTTAGGAAACGTTAGTACTGATGTAGGGTCCAAAACAACTTCATAAGTGACGATTTAAGAAAAAAGTAACCTTTTTAATCCATAATCTGTGACAGTATGTCACATTTTTGAAAGCAACTTTCATTGCAAACAGAATGCTGTGCTGAGGGAACTCACATGAAAACACTGGCAATTTACATTAGTATAGCACATTTAGCAATAGAGAAACATTCCAGGTCAGCCAAGACTACAGCAATTTATTCAAAAGTAAACACTGAAGCAAAGGAGACACTAGCAAGAATGACTAAATGCTTCAAAAAGGCAGAGATATTTTGGTTGAAGGTTCAATCATCAATGAAAGGAATGGGGGTAAGTAAGAGAACAAACTTGGAAGAATGAAGGATTATCAGAGGGTGGAGCATTGGAATAGGTTACAGATGCAGGAAAGACAAAGCTATGATAGAATCTAATTACAGGAATGCAAATCTTAAACTGAAGGTAATGGAGAACCAGAAGCCAATCTAGGTCAGTGAGGACAAGACTGATAGATGGTCAAAAATGCATGTGGGACATAAAATGGGGTAACAACTTGTGTTTATATCATTCCAAGTACTGGTGGACAGGAAGGCAAAGTAGGTCCTTGAGCATAGAAGTGATGTGTGAATTGGACATTGGGAGCAAAGGTAGCATTCACTTATGCAGATGGAATGTCAATTTGAGTTCGGAGTTGTGGATTGCTTTGAAACAAGATGGAACCTTACATATGAAAGATGCATGAATGTTCAGGTGTTTTGAACAGGCCATTCTTGTAAATGCATTAGCAAGGTTTGAGAAGATTTGTAGTTCAGGTTGAGGTTCTGGATGTAAGTTTGCTCGCTGAGCTGGAAGGTTTGTTTTCAGACATTTCATCACCATACCAGGTAACATCTTCAGTGAGCCTCCGGATGAAGCACTGGTGGTGTAGCTTGCTTTCTGTTTATATGCTTGGGTTGGTGATGTAATTTCCTATTTTTTCTCCCAGGGGGTGGTAAATGAGATCCAAGTTGATGTGTTTGTTGATAAGAGTTCCAGTTGGAATGTCATGCTTCTAGGAATTCTCATGCCTGTCTGTTTGGCTTGTCCTAGATGAAGTAGTGTCCTTTCTCATCCATATGTAAGGGTATCAGTGAGAGTGGGTAATGTTTTTTTGTGGCTAGTTGACGTTCAGGTATCCTGCTGACTAGTTTTCTTGCCTGTTTATCCAATGTAGTGTTTGTTACAGTTCTTGCATGGTATTTTGTAAATGACATTAGTTTTGTTTGTTGTCTGTATAGGGTCTTTCAAGTTCATTAGCTGCTGTTTTAGTGTGTTGGTGGGTTTTGGGCTACCATGACGCCAAGGGGTCTGAGTAGATTGGCAGTCGTTTCCAAGATGTCTTTGCTGTAGGGAGAGTGGCTAGGGTTTCTGGACGTGTTTTGTCTGCTTGTTTGGGTTTGTTGCTGAGAAATTGGCAGACTGTGTTCATTGGGTACCCATCCTTTTTGAATACATTGTATAGGTGATTTTCCTCTGCTCTGTATAGTTCCTCTATGCTGTACTGGTTGGTAGCTCATTGAAATAATGTTCTAATACAGCTTCTTTTGTGGATGTTGGGATGATAGTTCAATATTTGGTCCGTACGTGTTGTTTTCTTGTAGACTCACACACTGCAGCAGAGGGGAACTACGCACAGCAGAGGAAAATCACCTCATGTGTATTCAAAAAGAATAGGTACCCAATGAATGCAGTCCACCGATTTCTCAGCATCAAACCCAAACAAGCACACACAACGCGTCCAGAAACCCTAGTCTCTCTCCCCTACATCAAAGACATCTCAGAAAGGACTGCCAGACTACTCAGACCCCTTGGTATCATGGTAGCCCACAGCCACCACCACACTAAAATAGTTGCTAATGAACTTGAAAGATCCTATACAGACAATAAGCAAAACTAATGTCATTTACAAAATACCTTGCAAGAACTGTAACAAACACTACATTGGACAAACAGGCAAGAAAACTAGCCACCAGGATACATGAACATCAATTAGCCATAAAAAGACATAACCCACTCTCAATAGAATCCTTACAAACAGATGAGGCAGGACACCACTTCAACTGGGACAACACATACATCCTAGGACAAGCCAAACAGAGACACGCACGAGAATTCCTAGAAGCATGGTATTCCAATTGGAACTCTATTGTGAGAGACGATTTCGGTACAAACAATTGAGATGTGCATGACCCCAGAGTCTAAGGGGAATAGAGCCATAGGGGTAGGGTAAAACATGCTTCTCTGTAATAAAAGACGAGACATCTGCTGCTACGGGTTGATAAGACCAGTCACATTGACAGAGTAGAAAAACAAGTCCTTGATTGATAAGACCATTCACACAGAATAGAAAAACAAGTCCTTGATTTATAGGACCACTAACTCTGACAGAGAAGAATAAGTCCTTGACTGATAAGACTACAGGGTAAGAAGAAAAAAACAACAACTCGGGAGACATCTCCTGTAGACTTTAAGATAAGGATGCAGAATGGAAAATTACTGAACGGTTTAGAATGTGAACCTCGTGACTCTTTAGAGCCACAGAGGGGAGGGACTTGTCCTGTATTTAATCAGAAGACATTGTTAGCCTCGGCGCGCTTTTCTCAGAAGAGTGCCCAACTCTGCAGACTTGCTAATAAAACTTTGTTTTCCTGAATTTGTCTAGAGCGATTATTGAGAAGCGATTTTCGTTTCTAACATCTATCAACAAACACATTGACTTGGATCCCACTTATCACCCCCCCCCCCCGAGAAAAAGAACAGGAAATTGCATCACCAACCCAAGGAAACCCAAACATATAAATAGAAAGCGGGCTAAGCCACCAGTGCTTCATCTGGAGGCTCACTGAAGATGTCACCTAGTATGGTAACAAAATGTCTGATAATGAACCTTCCAGATCTGTGTAAATGTATTGTTTGTAGTCTGCTTTGCCCCACTGCTCCTGTTGTCAGGGTACAAATTCACAGCATTGGCCAGGGATTTCCACTGCCCCCCCCACTAAAACTGGCATACCAGTATAGCTGTGTAAACAGTCTCAACCTTACCTCTGTGTCACTTCACATGGAGGGATTTGACTATAGAACTGCAAAGGTAGTTGCAGTTGTAGTCATAGAGCTAGACAGCACAGAAACAGACCCTCAGGTCCAACTGGTTCATGCTGAAAATAACCCCAGACAAAACTCATCCCATCTGTCTGTTTCTGTCCGTATAGCTCCAAACGTTTCTTATTCAAATAGTCTTTAACTGTAACCACATCCACCACTTCCTTAAAGTTCATTCCACCTGCAAAGCACCCGCAGTGTGTTTAAAAAAAATTGCCTTATGTCTTTAAATCTTTCTCCTCATGCCCTAAAAATGTGCCACCTAATTTGAAAACCCCCACCATAGGGAAAAGACAAAGACAGCAGGTTTATAAATTTCATTCTGGACTGGAGACATACATTCTGTTTCTCTCCACAAGTGCTGACTGATTTACTAAGTTCCTCCAGCAATTCAGGGTTTATCATTGATGATCTTTCCTAGCAACCCCATGTTTATAAAAATATTATTGTAGAGTTAATCTCTGGGGTGGATGTAGGTTGTTGTTGTCACCCTCACTCACTTCCCATCCCTCGGGCCTGTTCCAGGATGGGCTCAGCTCCAGGCGGCTGCTCCAAATCCTCCAGCCCCGGTGTCAGCAGCAGGCTCTGCTCCGCAGACACCGTATGCTCGGGCTGGCTGCGCTTTCCCAACCAGCTACTGATGGAGAACATAGTGACTGGGCCCAGGCCAGGCCTCAGGCTTCGTGGTGAATACAGGCCCGATCCGTCCTCGGGTCACATGACCTGCGGTTGCTAACTACCCCGCCCGCAGAGCACTCTGGGACTCGTAGTCCATCCCCTCACCGATACACGCGGCTGTCCCCGTCCTTAACTCAGGGCTTTGACGACGACGCCGCCTGCCCCTTTGGGATTGTAAAATAGTTTCGGCTCCATTGCGACGAGACCGAGAGAGGGATGGCACCGATCGGGACGGACTACAATTCCCATGGTGCAGCGCGGCAGGAACAGCGCAGGCGTAATGGTGCCGTATGGTCAGGTGGTACCGTCTGACCAATCAATGCGCGGAACCTTCAGCCAATAAAAGGCCGGCAGTTGACGAGCGCTGTCTCTTTCTCCTTATTCCTAGCGATGGTGGCGGAGGCGGGTAAAGAGTGGATAATCCATCGGCATCCACTGATTTATACCCCTAATCATGGTTTTAAAACGTCGTCGCTGTGTTCTTAAAACGCTAATCGAATGCGTCCCGTGGTTATTTTTATAGATTTAACTTTTAAAAGTGTGATGTTAGAGGGCAATAGTCCTCAGCCCCCCCCGCATACCCTCTGGCAGGGTGAGCTGCCCATTCAGAGCAGGCTGTGGATTGCACAAAGGTAAGTCTTTCTATATTTTATGTACTGCCTAGGTCTACAGAGGTCGTTCTCCTGTCTTGCACTTCCTAAGATCCAGGCCCTGATCGAAGGCACATTGAGCTGATCCTGTAGCTCGTGTGCTCAAAACAGGAGCCCAGAGTGAGCTTGGTTCCATCGACGGTCGCTGCTCAGTTTTACTGCTGTATCTGATATAGCAACATTAGTATGGAGCACACTACTAGCGTTACATTCTGATCGGTAACGTTTGAGAAACTTCTACATTTTAGCACTGTAGAATATTGTTTTAAAGCTGGTAGTAAATTAAGTTTCTTTTTGTTTCAAACTTTTTTTGCATCTGTACATTTACCCTTTTAACCTGCTGTCCTAATTTTACCTCTTGTATTGCAGATGTATTATCACAGAACATTGCCTTCAGGCTGGTGTCTGCAGCAGTAACTCTATGTACAGTAAAGTGGCAAAGATGCTTCTGTGAGTGTTTTGAAATTTTTTTCTAATAAAGTAGACGGGACTGCAGATTCTGCAAGTCCAGCAAGTTGCTGGAAAAGCTCAGCAGGTGGAGAGAAATCAGTTAATGTTTTGGGTTGAGTGTCCCTTCCTCAGAACTTGTGATGTTGCCAGATCTGAGCTTTCCAGCAACTTCTACTTTTGTAGCCCGTTTCTGGTCTTTTGAAGGCCTGGTGAATATATAATTCCCACAGCTACCTTAATTATACCTTCTCCCATCCCTTTCCTGTAAAAGTACTAATCCTTACTTCTGATTCCTGCCATTGCTGCTCCCAGGGCATCTCAGATGGCTGCCTATTTCAAGGACTGCAATTTCTACTTGAATGTGATCAACAGTGCCCTCCAGTGCATCTCTTCCACTTCTGTCCTTGACCCACCCTTCAACTGCAGCAAGGACAGAACACCCCAGTCCTCCCCTTCCACCCTACTAATTTCCAGATACAACATGTGATCCTTCACAATAAGACCTCTTCAGAGATATATTTCACCCAGCCTATCTCTCTTTGGCAGAAACTGTTCCCTCTGTCATTCCCTTGTTAGGTCCACTCCCCTTCCCCAACCTACACTTCACATCTCTCTCCTTGCCACTGCAAGAAGTGTAAAACCTGTGTCCACACCCTCTCCCCAACTCAAAGTCCTGGGCTGCCTCCACTGCCAAATTCAAGCCACCTGACAACTGAAGGAAGAATGCCTCTTCTCTCAAGACCCTTCAACCACATGGCATCAACTTCACTAGTTTCCAAATCTCTTATCACCTCATTCTAGATATAGTCCTCAACTCAGCATTGCCCTCTTGAGCTGTCCACTGGTCCTCCCTACTGACCTATCATGTCAACTCCATCCATCTATTGCTGTTGCAGCTGCCTACCCTCAGCACCTTCCCCTCCACATAAAAGGCTTATTCACAAAATGTTGACTCCTCAGATGCTACTTGACTGCACTTTTTGACTCTAGCATCTGTAGTCCTCACCAAGTAATTGTTCTTGGTTCTTGAGTTGTCAGTGGTGGCTGTACCTGTTTCAGTGTGATATTTGTATCCAAATTGGGGGGGGGGGGGAAGCATTGGAAATTTCAGTCTTAAATTTAAACTTTTAGAAGTTTGGGTATACTGGAATCTGTCGTCATGCATAATGATTGAGAGCTGCAGCTTCACAGTTTGTAGTTGTGGGTTCTCCTACAACATGCAAGAAAATTGGAGAGACTTTGACAGCATTGGTCCTGTTTCCTGTCACTTGACTCCTACATCCTGATGCTGTTAATCTTCAATGGGTGTGGCTGAATGCGATATACCCATCTACATGTGTTTTAGGCCTTTTAGATAAAGATAAATAATTGTGTAAATTTTGCCTTTCTTTGCAGAGTCCTTCTGATTTCTACCTTCCTGTTATAGGGAATGGTGGGTGCATAAAGGTAGGTATAATGGTTTGATTTACTTGATCTTTCTGCTGAATTCTGTATATCATTTTCCTGTAAGACATAATAGAAACCTTGGCTGGAAATGGCTCAGTTGAAAGCACTACTGCCTCAGTGCCAGGGACCCAGGCTTTATTCCACCTTTTGGGTGACTTGGGCTTGCACATTCTCCCTGTCTGCATGGGGTTCCTCTGGATGTTCTGGTTACTCCCACAGTCTGCTCCCACACTTGGAATTTTATAATTCCAGAGCCAGAGTTATTGTTTTAGATTGAAGTTGGATAATTGTGCTGTAATGTATCCTACAACCTTTCCCATGAGACCTGTTTACCGGTCTTATGGTCAATATCGTAGGTATAGCAAAAATTAATTGACTGAAATCTCACTTGGATTGTTCTGTGGTGGTCTGAGTTAGTTAAAATATGTTTCTGGAATATTGACTTTAATTTCAACTGATTTGTTTTGATCATTGCAGAAGCTGCATAGAAGGATTCTGACATTGCTTGAGATTGAAGGCACTTTGAATGGTAAGAGCCCTAACACTTTGACTTTTCTGACTAGCAAGTCTTTCACCTAAAATGGTGAATTTAAATATGATTAACATTGTTGCTGATCTATGATGACAATTCATGGTGGACTGTTGGGTGATACCTGTGGATATGGGACTGAGATCAGTGTTGTAATGTAGTTTTGGAGTAAATGTTTTTAGAAATTTCATTAATTTTATGGATTTACTTACAGGTTTGGTGATGCCTTTGATGGAAAATGTGCAGTGGACCTGATGAACATCAGCCTAGAATATTAACCCTCAAGTGTTGCTGTCTGACTGGAGTGTTTTGCCTTTAAGCTGATGCTGTTTGTATTGATGTTGTATCAATAAACATCTTCAAGACTGATTTCTAACTTGAGTGCAATTATCATTGTGGATTAGCTTGTTAGAACATAGAACAGTACAGCACAATACAGGCCCTTCGGCCCCCTGTGCTGACCTATTATCCTACTAAGATAAAATGAAGGTTTGTACATCAGTTTGATCATCCATGTGCCTATCAAAGTCTCTTAAATGTATCTGACTCTGGCAGTGCACTCCATGCATCTGCCACTAAAGAACTTGCAACTGGCATCTCTCCTAAATGTTTATTCAGTCAATTTAAAATTATGCCTAATGTACACCTCTCTCAAATCACCTCTCCTTCACCTTTTCTCCAATGAGAAAAGCCATAGCTCCCTCAATGTTTCTTCATAATACATGCCCCAATGAAGAGCTGTTCAAATGTCAACTCAGATGCTGTTTGACTGGCTGTGCCTTTCCAGTACTGCACCTTTTTGACTCTGCAGTCCTACTCCCATAAGACATGCTCTCCTGTTCTAGCAGTTTGAGATTTCCTGGGACATGCTTTGGAAGTAAGGGTTCAGTGAGGGACTACCTGATTCATGTAAATTGGAGAATGGTAAAGAATGAGTTTGAGGCTGTTTGAATTGAGCTTGGGGTAATTTAGTTTTGGTTGTTGGGTTATGTTTAACTTTTTTTATAACTAACATGTTCAGATGTTATCTCACTTTTGGGAGCCAGGTAGGACTTGAGTTCTTTTGATAAGGAGAAAGAAAGTATGTTTGATCTTAACCTGGGAAGATGCTTATTAATCTGGGCTTGATTTGTTTAAAATGGCTGGCCTTGAGTTCTTAAGTGATCATGGGCCAAAAGTAACAGTTGCAATGGATTGGAATGTCTAAGTCTTTTACAGAATTTGGATTAAATGTTACTAAAATGAGAGTTTAGTGTTGCAACTGCTTCAAATATCTTGCCATTTTGTCTGGGGAGCTGTGATTCAGATGTCGTATACTCTGAAATGGAAAGCTGTGCTCCAATCAGCTTGTATAGTCAGAGGGGATTTTTTTTTTTTGCAGACGAGTGGTATTGCAGGTTATTAGATGGGTGTTTTGAGGTTTGCTCAACTCACTTTATTGAATGGTAGAACATGTTTCAATATCTCTTGTTTAGTCAGTGTATCTGGCATTCCTTTTGTATCTCTAGCTTAACACAGTTGACACCACCGAGAAAGCCACTGTCATATCTAGCCACTAAAAGTCTGATAGAAATGAAATTGGGCAGCCTGCCCAGCAATGACCAAGGTGCAAAAGCTATGTACAGATTTGTTTGCCTGTAATGTCCTCACTAACGTCTGGGAGCTAATGCCAGAATTGGAAGGGCTATCCCACACTGACCATTTTGCTGGACTAATAATTCTCATTGATTCTAGGTATTCTCTAATGTTCCAAGCAAGATCATTTTCAGTATGTTCTGTACCACTGACAGGACAGACTCACCAGAGATGGCATCAGTGTTATAAATGTGTTGCTGGAACAGCGCAGCAGGTCAGGTAGCATCCAGGGAACAGGAGAATTGACGTTTCAGGCATAAGCCCTTCTGGAATTCCTGATGCCCGAAACGTCGATTCTCCTGTTCTCTGGATGCTGCCTGACCTGCTGCGCTGTTCCAGCAACACATTTTCAGCTCTGATCTGCAGCATCTGCAGACCTCACTTTCTCCTCCATCACAGTGCTATAGTCAGGTGAAAATTACCAAGCAAGCAATAATCTTGCTGACATTCTCTGCATTAGTGGGTCAATTTGCTTTACTGCATAATTCCAGGAATTGGCTAAAGGTACTGGATATGTAAAACGTTATGGCCCTACCAATGTTTCAGCAATAACTCTGCTCCAGATCAAACAATTCTCCCAGCAGTGCTGCTCTAGTATAGCTCAATACTGGCATCATCTCTGGGCAAATTGCCCAATATGTCTATCTCAAAGCAGCACCAATCCAGTGAGGATAATGACAGGATAGGCTATGCTCAGAGCTGGAAGATTTGTAATCTTAATGTTTCATCACCAAGCTAGGTAACATCAGTGAAGCACTGGTGTTCTGTTCGCCTTCGTCTATTGTGGATGTCATCACTTGCTGCTTTTTGAGCTTGGTTAAAGGGGTCCAAATCTGTTTGGTGGTCTAGTTTGAATGCCAAGCCTCTAGGAATTCCTGTCTTGTTTAGCCTGTTGTAGGATGGGTGTATTGTCCTGCTTGAGCTGGTGTCCATGTAAAGATGAGTGATATTTGTTTGTGCATTTTGGTGACTAGTTTCCTGTTTGTAATATTTGGTGCAATCCTTGCAGGGTATTTTGTATATGTTCATTCTGCTGGTTGTTGGTATAGGTCCTTTGAAATGGCTCTTGATGAATCAATGTTGGTAGCTTTGTGGGCTACTGTGATGCCAAGGGGCCTACCAACACACTAACTCTTGATGAATCTAAAAGGACCATATGCCAACAACCAGAACAGATGTCATATAAAAAAAATACCCTGCAATGAATATTCAATTGGACAGAATTGAGAAATGAAGGAAAAGGTTACTTTAACCATAGCTCTGAAAAACTTCTTAAGACAAAACATCAGTCTCCAGGGGCACTGTTTGCAGCAGACCAGTGCAGGGTGTCTCCATGTGGTTTGACTGCTGCCATGCCCTACATTAGGCCACTGGCACCTCCTTTGAGTGCTGGATGTCTGAGGCAGAGAGTCAAGAAGAGAAAGATGTTGCAAAGCTAGTCTCATTTTCTAAAAGCTGGCTTAAGGAGACTTTGCCTTTGATTTTTTTCAGGGGGCAGTAAACTGCCTTTATGCCCGAAACGTCGATTTTTGCCTGTCCTCGGATGCTGCCTGAATTGCTGTGCTCTTCCAGCACCACTGATCCAGAATCTGGTTTCCAGCATCTGCAGTCATTGTTTTTACCTCTCTGATCAGTCTGGCTTAGTATAGATGAAAAAGATTTTGAGGCCTTGTTTATATGTAAACAGATGAGACTTTAGGCCAAAATGGTCATGTTTTAGAAGTGCTGAAAATGTGTTGCTGGAAAAGTGCAGCAGGTCAGGCAGCATCCAAGGAACAGGAGAATCGACGTTTCGGGCATAAGCCCTTCAGGAATGTTTTAGAAGTGACCTGTATAATGAAAGTGGAGTGGTCAGCTCTAGCTGACCTGAGCTGAGTAGTTTTAGTTCAGTCTTGAACTGGGAAGGAGCTGTGTGGAAGCTGTCCTGTCCTTCAACTTCAACCTGTAAGCATATTTTCTATTTTATACTTTTTTTTAAAGGGAGTTTGCTTATTGGGACTGTTGTGAATGTTTGGAATTAAGTCTAGTTGGATAGGTTGTTCTGTAGGGGTTCTTTATTTTGTTCATGGTGTTGCATTGTGTAATTTTGTGAATTAAATTTTTGTCTTGTTTAAAATCTAATAGTTGACCTTGTTAACTTTGGATAATTTTCACTGTATACTTACTGAAACAAATTGCAAAGTAGTGGTCTCGGGCTGCCTGCTTAAGAATGCTTTTAGTGGTCTGGTCTAATCCATTAACAAAGAGGAGAAAACCACAGAAGGGAGAGGGAAACACTGGCAGAGAAGATAAACCTACTCTGCTGCCATCTTGCCCAATGTGATTTCAAGGAGCCCCAGCAAAGTGCAGTCATGGAAATTGGTAAACATTCCTGTCAACTGGCTGTAGTCATGCAGAGATCAAAGATGGTTGAGGTTCTTGGTTGACCGTCACAGTGGCAAATGACATGCCCCAGAACTGCCAGGCAATGAACTTTGTTTTTTTAAAAAATGGTGAATCCAGCCATTGCTCCATATCATTTGGTGTTACAATCACTAAGTCTTTCACCATCGACATCCTGGAGATTACCATTGACCAGAAACTGAACTCGTCCAGCCATGACCATAAGAGCTGGTCAGAGTCAGTGAATTCTGTGATAAGTGATGTTTCAATAGCTGTCCATCATCTACAAGGCACAAGTCAGCAGTGCGATGGAGCACTCTTAACTTCCTTTGCTGAGGTCAGCTCACAATGACACTGCAGTTGTGGTTATGCTTGGAGTTCGTTTGCAGACTTTTCATTCCCCTTTGCAAACAACTTTCTAGCTCAGTGAACATACCCACAACTGCAACAAGCACCTGAGTGATGTCTGTACACAAACCTTGATTGCAATGACATTCCCAAGGAGCTTGACACAAAGAAACTGCCTGATCAGCACCCCATCTGACATCTTAAAACATTGAATGGTAGCAGTCTCTGCAGTCCATGTATTGCATTGCAACAGCTCAATAGGTTGCTTGTTATACAGCACCTGTCAAATGTGTCACCTCTGCTGTCCAGGAGGACAAGGGCAGCACTTATATAGGCAAGCTCTCATTCAAGGCATTCACCAACCCTCTCAAGGGCGACTATGGATGTGCAATAAGTGTGTCATCCCAGCCAGTGACACCATGTCCTGTGAATAAATAGAAAAAGTGGTAGACGTTTGGAACCTCTGATTTAACATGTATAAAGTGCTTTGTGGTCTCTAATGTTGCAAAAAGCAGTCTATTTGACATCTTCAATACTGAACCAACTTCCAGTATTCTTTGAGCTTCAATGTCCTAACATATGTTTTCATTCAGGTTGACACTGGCCAGCTGTCAGGCAAGCAATGATGCCAGGCATTGGTGCGTAAACCTTTCAGAAATGTGGAAGACTCTAATCACTAAAATATACAGACTTCTTTTCAAAGTCCCTACGGTGTTCTGTCTAGGTAATTCATGATTTTTGAATAAGGCAGCTCATAATGTAGGTTCCTGGTACCAAATGATGTATGACAAAGTGACAACCGCTGAGGAATAGAAGCTGCATTTGTTTCATGGTTAAAGTTTTCTGGGAATAAACTTAAATGATGTGAAAACTCAGTGACGTACAGTCATGTGCCTTTGTTATCCAGCAACTGTTTCTTTTTAAGATCGACCAATTAATCCCACACTTACATTGCAGACCACTCATTAGTGCCAGTGCCTTTTCTAACTTACAAAGTTTAAACAATAAATTAGTCTTTTCTAAATAATGTCTGAAAATTTCAACTAGTAGATAGTTTGCTCAACACTGAAATTTGCTGACAACGTAAATCTTTTAACAGCACAGTCAGTGTATAGTCATAGGTTCAAGTACTTGAGATATTAAATTCAATTAATTTTAGATAACTCTTTGAGCTGAGCAATGTTTGTATCCAGCATTGAAAAGGAAGGGAGGAATACAGAGAAACCTCGATTATCTGATTTCGGATTATCCGGACAAGATCGCTAGGTGCCAATACTTGGCTAAACTGTATTATCTGGCATTCAATTATCCGAACAAAATGTTCCCTGCCCATGACTTTCGGGTAATTGAGGTTCCTCTGTATTTGTCGAAGAGATTAAGAAAAATATGCATTTCTTTAGTTTCTTTAACATCCTCAAAATATTTTACTGATTTAGATAAACACTGCAGCTAATTTGTATGTAAATCCAATAAAGAGCAAGTAAAGTAGAAAACCACATAATCTGTTGGTTGGGGGATTAATGTTGATAGGAAACAGCTCTTTGAATAAAGCTATGAACTCTTTGATCCCCACCTGAGAGGGTACTCACTGCCACTGTTTAATATCTCTTTTACAGCCATTTACATTCAGATAGTACTTTAAGCATGGTGCTTCAAAGGGGCTGAAGAGAACTCATTCTATCTGTTGGGTCTATATCTTGCAGCAATACGGAATAATGAAAGTGGTTTGAGGTTTGGAGGAATATGAAATCAGGTCAGTGTAAAAAATTTAGCCAGCAAATGAAGGGATGTTCGGAGGCAAAGGAAACCAGAGAAGACAAAGTGTTGAAAATCCACTAGATAGAGTCATAGAGATGTACTGCATGGAAACTGACCCTTTGGTCCAACCCGTCCATGTCGACCAGATATCCCAACCCAATCTAGCCCCACCCGCCACCACCTGGCCCATATCCCTCCAAACACTTTCTATTCATATACCCATCCAAATGCCTTTTAAATGTTGCAATTGTACCAGCCTTCATCACTTCCTCTGGCAGCTCATTCCATACATGTACCACCCTCTGCGTGAAAAAGTGCCCCTTAGGTCTCTTTTATATCTTTCCCCTCTCACCCTAAACCTATGCCCTCTAGTTCTGGACTCCCCGACCCCAGGGAAAAGACTTTGTCTATTTATCCTATCCACGCCCCTCATAATTTTGTAAACCTCTATAAGGTCACCCCTCA
>NC_057736.1:5150379-5305606 GCF_004010195.1 Chiloscyllium plagiosum | reverse complement strand
CCTCCCAACTCCTGTACTCAATACTCTGACCAATAAAGGAAAGCATACCAAATGCCTTCTTCACTATCCTATCTACCTGCGACTCCACTTTCAAGGAGCTATGAACTTACACTCCAAGGTCTCTTTGTTCAGCAACACTCCCTAGGACCTTATCAGATCTGATAGTCTACTTCCCAAGGTGTTAAAGGGGGTAGGTCCAATGATGGTAGGTGTACAGGATTTGATGTTTCCAAATATATAGGCTGACTCAGTGATTAGCACTAGGTTCGATTCCACCTTCAGGTGATTGTGTTGAATTTGCACATTCTCTCTGTGCCTCTGTGGGTTTTTTCTGGATACTCCGGTTTCCTCCCACAGTCCAAAGGTGTGCAGATTAGGTGGTTTGGCCATGTTAAATTGCACCATAGTGTCCAGGGACGTGCGGGCTATGTGGATTTGTCATGGAAAATGCAGCGTTACAAAGATAAGGGGAGGCAAGTGGGTCAGGGTGGGATGCTGTTTGAGGGTCGGTGTGGACTCAATGGGCTAAATGGCCTGCTTCCACACTAGGGATTCTGTGATTCTATATTAAAACTATTCTTTACATTTGGCACAATCACAGCAGATTAGAAGCTAATGAATGTACTCTCCCATTCAAGAAAGGAAGGAGAGGAAAAAGGGAACTGCAGGCAAATTAGCCCAACATTAGTCAACAATGAAGTACTGAAATCTATTAAGTCAGGAAATTGGATGGTCTACATCTTAAACAGACTGGAGCCAATGTCCTTGAGGGAGTTTTTGCTACCGCTGTTGGGGAGGTTTTAAACTAATGTGGCGGGGGCTGGGAACCAGAAGAGAAGACAAGTAGACAGCGAGGTGGAAACTGGAAACTGTAAGAATAATGAATCTAGCATTAATAAGGGGAAGAGTAGGCAGAGAGCAGGTGAACGCAAAAGAACTGATGGCCTGAAGAGCATCTACTTTAATGCAAGGAGTATAGTGGGTAAAACAGATGAACTTAGGGTTTGGATTGGTGCCTCGGAATTATAACGTTATTGCAATCTCAGAGACTTGGTTGAAGGAAGGGCAACTAAATGTTCCAGGAAATTGATGTTTCAGACAGGACGGGGAGGGAAGTAAAAGTGGGGAAGGAGTTGCATCGCTGGTCAGGGATGATATCACATTTGTGCTAAAGGAGGATGTTATGGAGGGCTTGAGTAGTGAAGCATTATGGGTGAAGCTGAGAAATAAGAAGGGTGCAGTTGCATTGTTGGGGCTGTATTGCAGGCCTCCCAACAGTGAGCGTGAAGTAGAAGAACAAATAAGTAAACAGATTATGGAAAGATGTAGAGGCAACAGGGTAGTGGTGATGGGAGATTTTAATTTTCTCAACATTGGCTTAGTGTCAGAGGTCTGGATGGGGCAGAATTTGTAAGAAGCGTCCAGGAGAGTTTTCTAGAGCAGTATGTCAATAGTTCGACAAGGGAAGGGGCCATACTGGACCTGGTGTTGGGGAATGAGCCTGGCAGGTGGTAGAAGTTGCAGTATGGAATTTCTTTGGGAGCAGTGACCACAATTCTATAAGTTTTAGAATACTCGTAGACAAAGATGAGAGTGGTCCTAAGGGAAGAGTACTAAACTGGGCCAAGGCCAATTATATCAAAATTAGGCAGGAGCTCAGACACAGCTATTTGAAGGGAAGTCCACATTTGATATGTGGGAGGCTTTCAAAGATAGGCTAATGATAGTGCAGGATAGGTATGTCCCGTTGAAGGCAAAGGTTAGGAGAGGTAAGATTCATGAACCGTGAATGTCAGGAGAAATCATACGACTAGCCAAGAGGAAATGGGAAGCATACATAAGGTCCAGGCAGCTAAGAACAAAACGGGCCTTGGAAGAGCGTAGGAAGAGTAGGACCAATCTTAAATGAGGAGTCAAGTGGGCTAAAAGGGATCATGAAATAGCTTTAGTGAGCAGAATTAAGGAGAATCCCAAAGCCTTTTATTCTTATATAAAAAGCAAGTGGGTAGCTAGAGAAAGGATTGGTCCACTAAAGGATAATGAAGGAAGGCTGTGTGTCGAACCTGAGAGAATGGGTGAGATTCTGAATGATTACTCTACATCAGTGTTCACTGAGGAGAGGGACATGATGAATGTTGAGTCTAGAAATTGAAGTTTGATAACTCTGGATCACGTTGACATAAGTAGGGAAGATGTGTTGGGTAGGCTAGGGGTTATTAAGGTCGAAAAATCTCCAGGAGCAGATAGGATCTATCCCAGGTTGCTGAAGGAGGCGAGAGTGGAAATAGCTGAGGCCCTGGCAGATATCTTTGTCACAACCTTAAACACAGGTGAGGTGCCGGAGGACTGGAGGGTTGCTCATGTTGTCCCTCTATACAAGAAAGGTAGTAGGGATATTCTGGGTAACGTCACACCAGTGAGCCTGACATCAGTGGTGGGAAAGTTGCTGGGGAAGGTACTGAGGGATAAAATCTATTGATATTTAGAAAAGAATGGGATTATCAGTGATAGGCAACATGATGTTGTGCAGGGGAGATCATGCCTTACCAACTTAATGGAGTTCTTTGAGGGAGTGACCAAGTGGATAGATGAAAAATGTGTTGCTGGAAAAGCGCAGCAGGTCAGGCAGCATCTAAGGAGCAGGAGAAGCGACGTTTCAGGCATAAGCCCTTCTTCAGGAATGAGGAGGGTGTGCCAAGCAGGCTAAGATAAAAGGTAGGTATGAGGGACTTGGGGGAGGGGCATTGTGAATGTGATAGGTGGAAGGAGGTTAAGGTGAAGGTGATAGGCCAGAGGGGGGGTGGGGGCGGGGAGAGGTCAGGAAGAAGATTGCAGGTACGGAGGCCGGGGGGGGGGACGGAGATAGGGGGGGGGGAGGGGAAATGAGGAAGCTGGAGAAATCTGTATTCATCCTTTGTGGTTGGAGGGTTCCTAGGCGGAAGATGAGGTGCTCTTCCTCCAGATGTCGTGTTGCCATGGTCTGGCGATGGAGGAGGCCAAGGACCTGTATGTCCTTGGCAGAGTGGGAGGGGGAGTTAAAGTGTTCAGCCACGGGGTGGTTGAGTTGGTTGGTGCGGGTGTCCCAGAGGTGTTCTCTGAAACGTTCCGCAAGTAGACGGCCTGTCTCTCCAATGTATAGGAGGCCCCATCGGGTGCAACGGATCCAGTAAATGATGTGTGTGGAGGTGCAGGTGAATTTGTGACGGATATGGAAGGATCCATTGGTGCCTTGGAGGGAAGTGAGGGGGGAGGTATGGGCGCAAGTTTTGCATTTCTTGCGATTGCAGGGGAAGGTGCCGGGAGTGGGTTGTGGACCTGATGAGGGAGTCGCAGAGGGAGTGGTTTTTCTGGAACGCTGATAGGGGAGGGGAGGGAAATATATCTTTGGTGGTGTAGTCTGTTTGGAGGTGGCGGAAATGACGAAGGATGATACGATGTATCTGGAGGTTGGTGGGTGGTAGGTGAGGACCAGTGGGGTTCTGTCCTGGTGGTGACTGGAGGGGCGGGGTTCAAGGGCGGAGGAGTGGGAAGTGGAGGAGATGTGGTGGAGAGTATCGTCAACTACGTCTGAGGGGAAATTACGGTCTTTGAAGAAGGAGGCCATCTGGGTTGTTCGGTATTGGAATTGGTCCTCCTGGGAGCAGATGCGGCAGAGGCAAAGGAATTGGAAATATGGGATGGCGTTTTTACAGGGGGCAGGGTGGGAGGAGGTGTAATCTAGGTAGCAGTGAGAGTCAGTCGGTTTGTACTAAATGTCCATGTTGAGTCGGTTGCCTGAGATAGAAATGGAGAGGTCTAGGAAGGGTAGGGAGGAGTCTGAGACGGTCCAGGTAAATTTGAGATCGGGGTGGAAGGTGTTAGTAAAGTGGTTGAACTGCTCAGTTCAGTTCAGTTGCCAGACCATGGCAACATGACGCCTGGAGGAAGAGAGCCTCATCTTCCACCTAGGAACCCTCCAACCACAAGGGATGAATACAGATTTCTCCAGCTTTCTCATTTCCCCTCCCCCCACCTTTTCTCAGTCCGAACCCTTGGACTCAGTATCGCCTTCTTGACCTGCAATCTTCTTCCCGACCTCTCCGCTCCCCCACCCCCTCTCCGGCCTATCACCCTCACCTTAACCTCCTTCCACCTATCGCATTCCCAACACCCTTCCCCCAAGTCCCTCCTCCCTACCTTTTATCTTAGCCTGCTTGGCACACTCTCCTCATTCCTGAAGAAGGGCTTATGCCTGAAACGTCGATTCTCTTGCTCCTTGGATGGTGCCTGACCTGCTGCGCTTTTCCAGAAACACATTTTTCAGCTCTGATCTCCAGCATCTGCAGTCCTCACTTTCTCCAAGTTGATAGATGAAGGAAGGGCTGTAGATGTCATATACATGGACTTTAGTAAGGCATTTGATAAGGTTCCCCATGGTAAACTAATAGAGAAAGTGAAGTCACATGGTGTGCAGGGTGTTCTAGCTAGGTGGATAAAGAACTGGTTGAGCTACAGGACACAGAGAGTAGTAGCTGAAGGGTGTTTCTCAAAATGGAGAAAGGTGACCAGAGGTGTTCCACAGGGGTCAGTGCTGGGGCCACTGCTGTGTGTGATATACATAAATGATCTAGAAGAGGGCACTGTTGGTATGATCAGCAAGTTTGCAGGTGACATGAAGATTGGTGGAGTAGCAGAAAGCATAGGAGACTGTCAAAGAATACAGGAGAATATAGATAGACTGGAGAGTTGGGCAGAGAACTGACAGATGAAGTTCAATTCAGGCAAATGTGAGGTGATGCATTTAGGCAAGTCTAATTCGAGAGCGAATTATACAGTAAACGGGCGAGCCTTGGGAAAAGTTGATGAGCAGAGAGATCTGGGAGTTCAGGTCCATTGTATCCTGAAGGTTGCTGCACATGGGGATAGAGTGGTCAAGAAGGCATTTGGTATGCTTGCCTTCATTGGAAGGAGTATTGAATATAAGAGCTGCCAGGTCATGTTAGAATTGTACACGACATAGGTTCAGTCGCATTTAGAACATTGTGTACAGTCTGGTTGCCACATTACCAAAAGGATGTGGACACTTTGGAGAGGTTGCAGAGAAGGTTTAGGAGGATATTGCCTGGTATGGAAGGTGCTAGCTATGAAGAGAGGTTGAGTAGGTTAAGTTGATTTTCAACAGAAAAAAGGAGATTGATGGGAGACCTGATTGAAGTCTACAAAATCATGAAGAGTATAGACGGGGTAGATAGCAATAAGCCTTTTCCCAGGGTGAAGGATTCAGTAACGGGAAGTCACGCTTTCAAGGTGAGAGGTGAAAAGTTTAAGGGGGAAACGCATAGCAAGTACTTTACAGAGAGGGTGGTAGGTGCCTGGAATGCGTTGCCAGCAGAGGTAGTAGAGGCAGGCACAGTAGATTCATTTAAGATGCATGTGGACAGATGCACGAGTAGGTGGGGAGCAGAGGGATACAGATGCTGAGGAATTGGGCGACAGGTTTAGACAGTAGATTTGGATCGGTTCAGGCTTGGAGGGCCGAAGAACCTATTCCTGGGTTGTAAATTTTCTTTGTTCTTTGAACAAAGGGACAGGAGTGGACCATTCAGCCCCTCAAGCCTATTCCAACATTCAATGAGATCATTGCTGATTTGTGGTCTAACTCCATTTACCCCCTAGGCCCATATCCTTTAATGCCTTTGCCTACTAAAAGTGCATGTATCACAGATTCAAAACTGGAAATAATTTATTTATCTACGGTGTTGTTTCCTGTTAATTGTTTGAAGATTTCAATCAGATCACCCATTAATCTTTTAGATTCCAGAAAAAACAGGCTTCAAGGAAAGATATCTATGGAAGTCGAAAAAAATATTACGTTTTGAACAAGTCAATATGGTTTTACAAAAGGGAAATCCTGCTTGTCAAATTTATCAACATTTCTTCACCAGTGTGACTACTAGAGTAGATAAGGAAATGCAGAGCAAATTTGGGTTTCTAAAAGGCATTCAACAAAGTACAACAGAAGAAGCTACTAAGTGAGATAAGGGCTCATAGAATTTGGGGTGATATGTTAGTGGAGAGGATTGTTTACAATAACAGATGGAATAACAGAAATAAAGATCAAAATCAGAAGTCACCCAACACCAGGTTATAGTTCAACATGTTTATTTGAAATCGCAAGCTTTTGGAGTGCTGATCCTTTATCAGGTGGAGTCTTCATTTGATGAAGGAGCAATGCTCCAAAAGCTTTGTGATTTCAAATAAACTTGTTGAACTGTAACCTGGTGTCAGGTGACTTCTGACTTTGTCCACTTGTGTCCAACACTGGCACCTCCACATCAGGAATAAAGGAAGCATTTTCAAGTTGGCAGGTTGAAAGTGCCACAAGGATCAGTCTAGGCCTCAATGATTTCCCATCTATTAATCACTCAGATGAAGAGGCAGATAGTAATGTATCTAAGTTTGCTGACAATATGAAAGCTGAGATTGCAAGCTTTGAAGAGGCCACAAAAGCTGCAAAGAGTTATGGGCAGGTTAAATGAGTTAGCAACATGTATAATTTGGGAAAGTTGAGATTATTCACTTTGGTTGTAAGACTTGAAATGCAAAATATCTTTTAAAAACGTATTCCGAACAAAAGTCACATTGAACTCAAGACATTACCTCTGTTTCTCCTTCTGTAAAAGCTTTCCACCAGTTTTTGCTTTTAGTTTAGATTTCAGGCACTTGTAGCTTTGTTGCTAAGGTTAAGTGAAACTTGGAAATATTGGCAATCAGATAAACCAATGTGCTCATGCAAAGAATTTTTAGATTAGATTCCCTACAGTATGGAAACAGGCCATTTGGCCCAACAAGTACACCCTGACCCTCTGAAGAGTAAGGGCCTGTGCCCGAAACGTCGAATCTCCTGTTCCCTGGATGCTGCCTGACCTGCTGTGCTGTTCCAGCAATAAAGTTTCAACTTTGATCTCCAGCATCTGCAGACCTCACTTTCTCCCCTCTGAAGAGTAACCCACCCAAACTCATTACTGCACCCTATATTTACCCCGACTAATGCACCTAACACTATGGGCAATTTACCGTGGGCTGCACATCTTTGGACTGTGGGAGAAAACTAGGGCACACCCGCGCAGACACAGGGAGAATATGCAAACTCCACACAGACAGTCACCTGAGGCAGGAATCGAAACCAGGTCCCTGGTGCTGTGAGGCAGCAGTGTTAACCACTGAGCCAGTGTGCCACCCAGTTTTAGCATCTAGGGACAGAAAGAAATTAGGAAAGCAATGGAAAGCCTTTTTTGCAAAGGGATTGGAGTTCAAAAATAAAGAGTTGCAACAATTGTGCAGGGCTTTGTTGAGACAATACTTGAGATACCATGTGCAATTTGGGATTCCATGTTTATGGAATATTGGAGGCAGTCCAATAAAGGTTCATCAAATTTATCCTGGCGCAAAGCATTATTCTTGATGGGATGTTGATTAAATTGAATTTATATTCTCTGGAGCTTAGAAGAATGAGAAGTGAACCTCATTGAAATATTTCATGAAGGAGCTGGACATGACCACATTGAGAGTGCCCCTTATGCAGAGCATCTAGAACAAGGGGATACAGTTTCAGGACAAGGGGCCAAGTATTTAGGAATGAGATATGGGGAACTTCCTTCATTCAAATGGTTATGGATCTTTGAAATTCTCAGAGTTATGGATAGGCCACTATCAAATACACTTAAGGTCCAGTTATACAGATACCAGAGAATCAAAAGATATGAGGAGTTGGTGGGAAAATGTAGCTGAAGACCAAGCTCCAACATAATTGTATTGAATGTGCATCAGGCTTGGTGAGCCAAATGGTTCCACTTCTTCCCCTATTTCTGATATTGTTCAATTTCACCAGTGAAGTTTGAGCTTGATTACACTCTCTGAGGTAAATGCCTACACTGCTATGTAGGTGAAGGAAAGTGGATTAAAAATTAGAGCCTGACCTTTTTGGAATAAAATTCAAAAAAGACTGTTGTACATTCAACAGGTGATGTAAGTATAGAACACTCTTACACTTGGCAGTAGATTGTTTTATTTATTCATAGGACATAGGCTTCAATGGCTGGCCCAGTATTTATTGTGCATCCCCTGAGCTGTGGTGAGCTGCCTTCTTGAACCATGCAGTCCATTTAGTCTAGAGACACCTCAAAATACTGTAAGAGAAGGAGTTCTATAATTTTGACACAGCAACACAGAAGGAACAAAAGATGTATTTCGGAGTCAAGATGGTGAGTGACTTGGAGAGGAACTTGTAAGTGGTGGTGTTCCCATGTATCTGCTACCTTTGTCCTTCTAAATGGAAGTGGTCGTGGGTTTGGAAGGTGCTATCTAAGAAGTGTTGGTGAGTTTCTGAAAGTCATTTTGTAGGTGATACTACTAAGCATCGGTGGTGGTGGCAGTAGATGTTTGCGGATATGCTGCCAATCAAATGGCCTGTTTTATCCTGGATAGCATCAAGGTGCTTGAGTATTGTTGGATCTGCACCCATCCAGACAAGTGGGGAGTATTTCATCACATTCCTAACCTGTGCCTTCTAGATAGTGAACAGGCTCTGGGGAGTCAAGAGGTCAGTTACTCACTGCAGGATTCCTAGCTTCTCACCTGCTCTTGTCATCATAGTATATTTATATGGCGAGTTCAGTTTCTCGTCAATGGTAATCCTCAGGATATTGATAGTGTGGGTTTCAATAATAATAATGCTATTGAATGTCAAGGGCTGATGGTTAGGTTTTTCTCATCGGAGTTGGTCATTGCCTCGCACATATGATGGAAATGTTACTTGTCATTGTCAGTCCAATCCTAGATACTATCCAGGTCTTGCTGCATTTGGACAAGGAATACTTCAGTATCTGAAGAGTCATGAATGGTGCTGAATGTTCTGTAATTATCAGGGAACATCCCTACTTCTGACCTTCTGATGGTGGAAGGTCATTGAACCAACTGATGATGGTTTGACCTAGGATGCTGAGTCAATTGCTAACTTTCAATATGAAATTGATAAAGCTGTAAGGGATATGTGGCAAAGATGGGTATATGGTATAAAGTTGCAGATCAACCATGAACTCATTGAATAGTGGGACAAACTTGAGTGACTGAATGGCTTTCTGTCCTATGGAAGTTGATTTGTGTACTGTGCCCCACATGGAGTGATGGTATTACTTGATGTTTGATTTTTGTCTGTGAAGGTGATCATTGTTGAGAAATCTTTTAGTGGGTAGAAAGAGGTGATTTATGTTTTAGGATCTGACCTGCGGAAGAAATGGTACGATTTGTAATGATAATGTTAAACCTCATGAATTGCAGGCAAGGCTAACTACAGTAGTCCAGTCAATCTAATATTAACTGGATTATATGGCATTTTCCATAAGCCTCTGGTTGCTATGAAAGCAAAACTTTCCACAGAGGAAGTATTTTAAAATGTTATAAGACCCAGAAGCATCATATTAGTAGTTTTGCTTTGGCAGACAAAATCTTTATATCTGGGTGAAGCAGAGTACCTTAAGAGACAAAGACACATAGATAGAAAACGGGACGGAACACCAGCACTTCACCTGAGGCACACTGATGATGTTACTTACCTAGCATGGTGACGAAACTTCTGAAAGGAAACCTTCCAGCTCAGCGAACACACTTACAACCTGAACCTCAACCGGAGCTACAAATCTTCTCAAAACTTGCAAGCAGAGCACCTCAGTTTTGTAACAGAATCACAGGACACAGCTTTAGTTGCCTGTGCAAAGTGACTGAATCAAAGGTAGAGGCAATTATGGAGTGTGACATCTTATTATATTGTACTTTTGCAAAGTTAGTATTAATTATTCTTTACTCCGTTTATGTACTGTGGTGATTTTCCTGCTTAAACCTTTGTGATTAATGTTTGGCACTAATTTTGATCTGAATGCATAATCATGACTGCATTTACTCAACTTTTTTAACCTGAATTCAGGGAACAATACAACTTGAAAATAAAGCTGAAATACTGGCGAACCACCTCAGTAAAACAACTTAAGTTCGTTTGCTGCACAGGTTGAATTGACTTTTCTTCCCCAATTTCTCTGGCCATTTTTTATTTCCTCTTGCGAAAATATTTTGATGCCGAGATGTAACATTAGATTATTTGTGCCTTTAATTACTTAGGCTGAGCAGAATCCCAGAATCAAATTCTATGAGATGATAATCAAGTGTGAGAGCTTGTGCTTGCTATTTGCCTTCATCCCGACCAACATCTGACCACTACCCAGTAAAAATTGAAGGATCCAATGTTTGCCTTTGATAAGGAATATGTGTCAGTGCTATTATCAGACAATGCAATTATGTGTTGCATCTTGGGAATTTTTTGTATACCTTCATAGATGTGAGTGTCACTGTCAAGGGCAGCATTTATTGTCCACCTTTACTGTCCTTGAACTGAGGCTTGTTGCACCATTTCAGAGGGCAGTTAAGACTCAACCACATTGCTGGTGTCGGGAGTCACATGTAGGCCAGACTGGGTAAGGATGGCAGATTTTCTTTATGTCATGATTGGATCCAGGGCCTAGTGATCTCATTGGTCAGGGTTATTAACTTGGACCAATCAGGGAGCCCTGGCTGACAGGTATAAAGAGAAGATTGTTCTGTTCACACTGAGAGCTGGCTCTGAGGGAGCTGGATCAGTGTCAAGAACTCTGCAAAAACAAACAGGAGTATCAGAGAGTGTGTTCACAAAAAAAAAGAGAAAATTCTCCTCAATCTAGGGACTGGATTTGAGCTGGTTGGTCAGAGCCCATGTACTCTGCACATGTAAATAAAGGGTGACTGAGGGAACTATTGGCCTTTGTGCAGTTATTTCACCTTCTCTAAAGGATATTAGTGAACCAGATGTGTATTTACAAAATCAACATTGGTTACATGGTTGTCATGACACTAGCTTTTAAATTATGGTTTATATTAAATTCAAATTTCACCATCTTGTTGGGATTGAACCCATGATCCCCAGCACATTACTCTAGGACTAGAGATTAGTAGTTCCATGACTGGTCCACTACATCAAAGCCACCTTTTTTGATAGAAAGTGTTGAAATGATCTGAAGCATGATTTGTATAGAAACTTTGTCAGCCAGTGGATTGTTTTTCATTCTTGCTTGTATTGCTGGTTATAGCCAATGTTCATCGTCCAGTCTTAATTGTTCTTGAGGGTGTGGTGGTGAGTCACCTTTTACAAAACAGCTGCAGGACTTGCTAGGCCATTTCAGAGGGCTTTTAAGAATCAACCGCCTTGCAGTGGGTGTGGAATCATATGTAGGTCGGACTGCATCTACACTGCAGAGTTCATTTAGGAAAGGACATTAGTGAATCAGTTGTTTTTGTAGCAATCTTGTAATGTTATGCACCATTAACACTACATTTTTAAAAATTACTCAATGACTTATTTGCATTATTCAAATTTAAATTTTGGTGTCACCATGATGGTTATAACACACTTGATTTTTACTCCAGTTTTAAAAAATATATAAATTTGCTATAGTTTGACCAGACCGTAGAGCACAGATGACTGGTGCTGGCTTAACCTGAGGGTCACCATGCCTCAGGTGAGGGGAGGTCAGGTGAGGGGTTGAGTCCTTCATGGTAGCCTCAGCTGGCATGGGGATTGAACTCATGCTGTTGGCATCACTCTGCATTGCAGACCAGCCACCTAAGCTGACCAAACCCAATTTTCAGATTACCATATATACTTGTGTAAAAGTCGACCTCATGTAAACGTTGAGATCTTATTTTTGGCCAAAAGATCTTGTATTTTTCATATATTTTGTGTGGAGGTCGACCCTACTGTATTGCATTATAAACCTCTTACAAAGGTCACTGCATGTTCCCATTAACCCACTTAAACAAAATCACATCCATTCATTCATACTGGTAACTACTCATTGCTCTTTGTTTACTATATTGCATCTCCATTCATTTAAGACACTACTTATCCCACTTGATTTATTACAGCACGTTTTGATTCACTTATTCATTCAGACCAGTACTACGTCTATTGGTACTTATCACACTTTGTTCACTAGGTACATCCAAAAGTTAATATCATTAAAAAGTAAATCATTTTAATTGTGCCATAATATCTGAATAAAAGTGAGATGTATTGGCTACATATATCTTTAATTCTTTGACAAATTTATTAATGTTGCTGAGGTTCATAACATATGAGAGTAAATGGGATGGAAACAGAAGAATTTGGTGGGAAAGTTCAAGATGCTTCCACATTGAGAATTTAATAAATGTTTCATTTTAAATGTGCCATTATACCAGGCCATGATGATGGTGAACAGCGAGATTTGGCAGGATTTCAATGAATCTTTGACACGTTAAATTTTTGTACCAGTAAGTATAAATAAGATTTCCTACCATTAATTCATTCTTGTTTCTCTTGCTTTTATCCAGTAATTAACTTTACCATAATTAATTGTATTTTTCCTCTTTACCCAGGATTTGTTGAGTGACCAAATCGACTTCTGCTAATAATATGATGTTTAAAACTGTAGCATAAATTTCAGCCCCTCCAAACTAGTACCTGTGTATTAGGCGACACTATGAATTTAACCTTTAAAAATAGTCTTTAAAATATTCAACTTTTACACGCTTATATGCGGTAATAACCATTTTGTAATATATGACTAAAGTATTGCTGCAAAAGTATTATTTTATCAAAGGTTCTTGTCTAGCGCTCACAGGTATGTTAGCAAATTGGCTTGATGAGTTCAAGACAAAAATATTTGACAAAATATGTCTTTTTTTTACCAATACTTCTGGATTACATGTTCGGTAGCATTATTGCCATGCTATTGACCGCTTTTAAACTCAGCATAGAAATGAAAAGAGAACAATGAATGCACCATATTGTCCAGGCTTAAGCCCAGTGATCAAAAACTAATTGGCAACATCGTTTTTCTATACCGTGTCAGTGTAATGGAAGGTGTAATGTTTTTGAATCAATCAGCTTACATTTTGTTTGATGAATTCCTTCAATTTTCTCTTTAGCAATTGGTTCTAATGATTGCACTTCATTTTCTAGATTGGCAATCTTCATTGAATGATTTTGTGATGTAGGAGAACTGCAAAAGCTCAGAGGTAAAATAATGCTAAGAATGTTATGAATAGGGTAGCAAAACTCTGCTTTGATCATTGGCAGTTTTCATCCTACGAACTGCTGTTTATTTTCTATATAGACAGGAGATAGTGCAAAAACAAGACTTAGAGGATGGTCACTGCAAGTGAGTAAAGATATTTCATGTGGCAAGCCAACAGCAAGTTACCTGTTTGTTAAAGTCATCAATGTACAGCTACAGTCACAGGACAGCAGGGCAAATCAGTTTAGTTTATTGGTCAAGTCACTTTTAAGGAGTCACCAAGGAGTCACTTAATTAAGATACTTTCTAATCAATCTGTTCAGCTATGTTATTACATACCTCTGGAGCAGGTGGGACTTAAACCTGGGCCTCCTGGCTCAGAGATAGGGGCATTACCACTCCACCACAAGAGACCCCCTACCAAGGTGATTAATTAACTGTAGCACCAATAATGATTCAGCTAGATGGCCTTTTCTGGAAAACCCCAAATCTATTTTCTTTCCAACACAGTCAGTCCTCGATTAATGTGGTTTCGACATAACACTGCTTTTACTTTACTTTCATGATTCAAATAACACGCGGCTGATTCCAAAAATGCAGTTTTTACAGGATAAATAGAACTGCAGAGTAGTAAATACATGCCAGAACTCCATATTCCTGGATGAGATCCTGTTCACCAGCTCATTTTGGCTGTTGCCTACATTAGTGAACCTTGATAGGTTATTTTAAAAATGATCCTTACCGTCTACCTCTGGATAATCTTATATATGAGTCAAGAAGCAATTCAAAGGTACTCCTTGTGTCCACTTTCATGTTTATTTTGGCATTTTATTTGAACTTTATACTTGAATTCTGTAACTGTTTGATGCTCCAGGAACATGATTTGAACAGTTATATGGGGTTCTATGAAAATGTCTGTTTCAAATCATGCAGTTTTACTCAACACAGTGATTTTCTGGAACAGAATCACTGTGTCAATTGAGGACCACCTGTATGATGAGAATGTAACATTTGAATAATGCCGGCAATTCTTCCTAGATCGCACATTGCCCATAAAAAGCATGATCAATTCAATTCTGACAATTACCACCCATCATCTTACACTCAATCATCAACAAGTAGTTGTTGACAGGACTGTAAAGAGGTACTCACTCATCAATATCTGTTTACTGCTGCTCATTTTGGGTTCTTCCAGGGCCAACCAATTCTAAACGTCATTGCAGCCTTCGTACCAATATGGAGGAAGGAGCTGAGCTGCAGAAGTGAGATGAAAATTAATATCCTCAGAACCAGCTTGACTGAGGAGTCAGGGTATAATGGAAGTTATTGGAAATGATGGAAAGCACTCCAATTGTTGAAGTCATGCTGTGTATAAAGGAAGATGGCTATTGATGATAGATGCAAATTATCTTAGTCGTAAGGTATTGTACAAAAGAATTTCTGGATTCAACTACCTTCAGCTTACTAATGACAATCACAGGACAAAAATGAGGTTATTTGGTTTTCGTTTGCTGTAGTTCATGCATCAAAACATAGATAGCAATTAGGATTGGGTTCATAAGATGCAAGGAACATACTTGCAATGCAAGTGCCAGGCAATGACCATCTCCATCAAGAGCAAATCTGACCATCTCTGCAACATGTAACCACATTACCACCACTGGATTCACAATATTCAACATTCCAGGGATTGCTGTTGACCAGCTGGATGAGCTGTATAATACTGTGATTGCAAGATCAGGTCAGAGGCTGGGAATATGGAGTTGTGTAACTCACTTCCTGACTCCCAAAGCCTATCCCCCATTGACAAGGCACAAATCAAGAGTGTGATAAGATTGCCTTCACTTGTCTGAGTGCAGCTCAGGAAGCTTGGCACTACAGACAAAGTAGGGCACTTGCTTGACATCAGGTCTTCACTTGAAATATTCACTCCTTCCCAATACCTTCCAAACTCTCAATCTCTACCATCAAGATGGACAGTAGCAAAAGATGCATGTCTAGGAATAGCACCACATGCACATTCTCCTCCAAGACACACTCCACCCTGTCTTGGAAATAAATCGTTTTGCCTTCACTAGGTTGGATCACGAAACTCTGTCCCTGATGGCACTGTGTATATTTCTGTGCTGTGAGCTCTCCGAAACAGGTTCCTCCAAGATCATTTGTGAATTTCACAGTTTGTTAATTTTCTCAGATGCACTCCGATGTCCAGCGACACATGAATTCAAACAGCAAAGGCAGTAACTGCACAAATTCACTGCTTTTGCCAGGGTTGGAGAATTTGAGCTATAGGGAGAGGTTGAATAGTCTAGGGCTGTTTTCCCTGGAATGTCGGAGGCTGAGGGGTGACCTTATAGAGGTTTATAAAATCGTGAGGGGCATGGATTGGATAAATAGAGAAAGTCTCTTCCCTGGGGTGGGAGAGTCTAGAACTAGAGGGCGTAGATTTAGGGTGAGAGGGGAAAGATATAAAAGAAACCTAAGGGGCAACTTTTTCACGCAGAGGATAGTACGTGTATGGAATGGGCTACCAGAGGAGTGTTGAAGGCTGGTACAATTGCAACATTTAAAAGGCACCTGGATGGGTATATGAATAGGAAGAGTTTGGAGGGATTTGGGCCGGGTGCTGGCAGGAGGGACTAGGTTGGGTTGGGATATCTAGTCAGCATGGACGAGTTGGACCGAAGGGTCTGTTTCTGTGCTGTACATCTCTATGACTCTATGTACCTATATCAGAAAAACTCCAGCAACTCAAAGAAATAGTTCACCACCACCTTTTCATGGGCAAATGGACAATAATGCTCACTGACCAGCTAGACATACATTTCAATATGCATTAAAAAAAGGAGTAATCTTATTTGTATTTTCCTTGAAAATGCCTTAGTTCTTTAATGAGAGAACATTGTTTCCTTACACGATGGATGATGCAAAACATGAAGATTTATAATCAGATAATAAGTTTGGAAAAGAGAATGTTTACAGGATAAATCTTCTCCTGCATGCTAATGAGTCACACTGAGTACGTTGTTCAGTTGTCGACCACTCTCTGGCACTGTACCAACTAACCATTGCTCATATATGAACATTGGACAATGAAATAAATTTGCCAATCTGCATATGTTTTCATATGGTGAAGGGGTTGGTGGAGGATGTTGGTGGGGAGGTAAGAAGGGTCAAATGCTGAACAAAAATCTGAATTTTGGTGATGTGGGCTTCTTTTCATTCTGTAGCCCTAGAGTGCTGAAGCTGTTTTCACCATCCTGTGTAACAACTGCCTGAGATTCGTTTACAAAATACAGGCTCAGATCTGAATTCTTGTTTCTGAAACAGTGACGGTTTGAGCTGAACTTTCATCCATTGGGTACTGATAATAACAAAATCATCTGCCAACCATCCTGAACTGTGTACAGCTGTGTTGTGTCACCATTCACCTTGAAATAAAGGAGTTCTGGATCGTGTTATTCAACGTTTCTATGGTGTTAGAGCCATTTGCCTGGCTACTGCTGGCTGTGTAATGATCAAGCCTCTGATTCGAATGATCCTGAGTGGGTCACATTATTCAACATGCATTGCCTTATGGTGAAATAATAATAAGCTTTCAGCAAGGTCAATGATTTACAGTCCTCTGCTCCATCTGAACTGAAATAACCTTTTCTTCTGAGAATCTGAATCAACTTCGCATAGAATAAACTTGGCTGCCACAAGGTGGACTTCTGCACAGTTCAACTGTGCAGTTCAAACACTTGGCTTATGAACAAAATACTGACAGCATATAAGCATCTCTCTTTAAACAAATGTGATAATCTGAATACACACATTAGACATTGATTATGTGCAGAGGCGTCAGTCCATGAAAAGATTACAAAATGTGCTGCTTTACAACAGAATAAGTGCATGTGTGCAGTAAGACAAATTAATCTCAGATTGATTTGGTTCACTTCTCGAGAACGATCACAGACTTACAGAACGTCTTTGTTTCTGTTCTGAAGAGCTGACTCTTGCATGATGGTGCTTCTCCAATGCTAACTACCCCCAAGTACCTCTCCCAAGAAAAGCATTTCTCGTGAGTGTGTTCTAGTACAGTTGCCATAGTCCAGAGGACTAAAGGGCTGCTCTCAGTGGCATCTCTTCAAGGAATTGTCAATTTGTGCTGACCATTCTGCTGTCACTGCTGTCTCTTTCTCACCTTTTCTTCCCAGCAACATTTCTCCCAGGTCCCCCCAACCATTGGAACACTGAGCTCGTAATATTTTGTGATTTATCTCTACCTTGCCTCTTCCAATGCTTGCACCCAGTTCCAGATAAATGAGAGTCTCTTTCTGCCCCATGCTTGCTGACATCCATCAACGGGTAGGTTTCTTCAGGGAACATCGAGTCATTACTTTTTTCAAACTTAATTTATTGGGCTTTGGGTGTCACGGGCAAGGTTGGCATTGTCTTTCCTGGTTGACATTGAGGAGGTGGTGGTGAGCTGCCTACTTGGAGCACTGCACACCACACAGTGAATGCTCTCTCACAATGCTGTTAGGCAGGGAGTTTTAGAACTGGGACCCAGCGACGAGGAAGAAACAGCAAAATGTAACCAAAATCATCAGGGGCATGGATAGGATAAAAAGACAAGGTCTTCTCCCTGGGGTGGGGGAGTCCAGAATTAGAGGACATAGGTTTAGGGTGAGAGGGGAAAGATATAAAAGAGGCATAAGGGGCAACTTTTTCACGCAGAGGGTGGTGTGTGTATGGAATGAGGAAGTGATGGAGGCTGATACAATTACAGCATTTAACAGGCATCTGGATGGGTATGTGAATAGGAAGGGTTTAAAGGGATATGGACCAAGTGCTGGAAAATGGGACTAGATTAGGTTAGAATATATGGTCAGCATGGATCAGCTGGACCGCAGAGTCCGTTTCCGTGCTGTACATCCCTGTGACTCTATGACCGTAAATGAGGAAACTGTGTGACTTGAGAGGAAACTGAAGAAGATTGTCTGACCTGGCTGGTGGAGGTCCTGCTGAAGAGGCCTCAGCAGGTTTCCACAGTGCATTCTGTAGACAGTGCACATATAACCACAGTGTTTTAATGGTGTAAGCAGAGGATGTTTAAACTGGAAGGTGGAGTGATGACCAAATGGACAGTTTTGTCCTGGATTGTTGGTCTTTTTAATTAGCCTGTTCAGGAATGTTGTGCCTTACTTCTGGAGCAGGTGGGACTTATACCTGGTTGCCTGGTCCAGAGGTAGGAACACTACCAGTGCCCTGCAAGACCCCCGTCAGAATTGTATCAAACTGCTCAAGATTTATTGTAGCTAAACTCATCTATGCTAATATTACAATGGGAGGTGAATCATTTGCTGTGAAATTCACTTGATTTTCTTTATAACAACTTTTTGTGTTCCTTTCCAAGTCTATACGTTTCCTCTCCTCCCACTGACTGCCATTAGCCACTTTAGGCTTGGAGATACCAATTAGTGCCATTAACCAAAGAAAGATTTTAAGCCATGTGGTAGAAAGTTTCAAAAACTGTTTTGCTTTCCTCTTGGTATGCTATTAATCTGAAATGTTAACTACCTTTTTGTCTTCATGGATGCCCCTGACCTGATGAGTACTTCCAGTATTTTCATGTATTTTGTCTGGGCTATTCAGAGATGTTATGACACATCTTAAAACAAGTGGGACTTGAACCCAGGTCTTCTGGCTCAAATGAACCACTGCATATCAAAGTCCTACAGACTCCGCTGTGTACTGGAGCCCTAGGTACCCAGTACAGTGGAATACTTGCATGTGATTGTCTGGTTTAGGACTGCTGGTATTGTGCTTCTCTTGTGACGTTGCTTTGGATGTTCCCTACCTCCATGCGGGACTGCGATTTTATCAAATGGCATTGGATGATTGCTTGGATTTGAATGATGCTCTGTCATTACTGAACCTTGCAGGATATCTGGACAACCTCTAATGACAGAAATAAATGCTAGTGTTTCAGATATTGTCTGTTGTGTGCAGACTGCAAATGAATACTGAGAATGTAATAGAAATGATTTGTCAAGCTAATAAAGGTGGAGATGCTGGATACATATAGAAATACTGTCAAAGTTAATCTAATTTTAAAATATTCAGTGCAATCTAATTCCCCAAGAGATAGTCATAATTTTTTATGTAACAGTGCGTTTACATTAGATATTAAGCCCAATTCAGGAAATTACTGTTAGCTGATTATAGCAGAAAAAACATTTAATTCATTTGATGACATTCCAAGAGTTAACCAACTTACTTTAATTAGTTTAATGCCTCTGCTGAAATAGCAAGCATTAATATTGTACCCAGTAATTTCAAAACTAAATAGTCCATTACTGCTACTGCTTGTAGCTGCTCCCGCCAGGAGAATGTGCTGTTATAGTTTGCCACAATGGGTTACCTTATGCCATCCTCACATATCTATTACCATACAAGCATACTCCTAAGAAATAAGAATAGACCAGTTGGCCCTTTGAGCCTGATCTGCCATTCAATCAGTACAAGGCTGATCAGCTTTTAATCTCCACTCTACATTCTGAGATAACCTGATAATCTTTCATCCCCTTGGTAATTAAAATCTATCTACCTCTTCCTTAAAAACATTTAAAGTGTCTTCATTCACTGCCTTTTGAGGGAGGGATTTCAAAGGCTCATAATCCTCAAAAAGAAAATAAAATGTTTCCTCACCTCTGTCTTGAATAAGGGACTCCTCTTTTTTAAACTATGACCCCTTGTTCTAGATTCAGGAGGAAACATCCTTTCCATGCCCACTGAGTTAAATTCCCTCAGGATCTGGCATGTTTTGATTATGTCACCTCTGACTCTCCTAAACTCCTGATGCTTATTCCTGATGAAGGGCTTTTGCCCGAAACGTTGATTTTGCTGCTCCTCGGATGCTGCCTGAACTGCTGTGCTCTTCCAGCACCACTAATCCAAAATCTGGTTTCCAGCATCTGCAGTCATTGTTTTTACCTAAACTCCTGTCCCAGCCCTTTCTCAGAAGGCAACCTGCTCCTTCCGAGTATTAGACTGACACTCGCCTGCTGCCATTCTGTTGACTGCCATGATCCAACTTATGCTCAGGTCAACCTCTCTTTCTACTGCTGTCACATGAGAAGACATTACTGTAGCTTTTCAGCTCTGACCATATGCCCAATTTTCTCATTGTCCTGAGAAACTCAGAACAGTTCTGATGAAGAATGACTGGACCCAAAACATTAACTCTGCTTTCTTCTCCCAGACCTGCTGCATTTTTCCAGCAATTTTTAATTTTTGTTCCTGATCTCCAACACCTGTAGTTCTTTGTCGTCTATGACTGGCATTTTCTTTTCTGAATGCCCACTAGTTTCCTTTGAGCTGAGCGTGTTTTAAAAATTGTGGTTTTGTGACATCAGCGATGTTGCAGTTGTCATATTTATTGCCCATAGAAAGACCCTGGGGGGTTTCCCAAGAACTGCAGCTCTCTATGTGCTTCTGGTTCTCTCATGGTGGTGATGGGTGAAGGATATCAGGAATCTGACCCAGGAATCTGACAAGGCAGGGAATGCTGTTGAATCCAACAGATTTGGAAAACCTTCCGTTGCATTTTACCATGCGCTATCTTCATTCCTATGAATCATAAAGGCAGTCACAACAAAAAAAGTCTCTGTTCTTGCTTAACTCTGCGTAAATAAAAGTCTGACTACTTTTGATTTAACTCAGTGACAGATCTACCCAGGTTTCGTTAAGAATCCTGTCATAGGAAACATTCCAGCGTTAAATATTCTCATAAACCAACAACTTCTCCATTCAATTCAGAGTCATAGCAATATACAGAATCGAGAGTGTCTTGCTGGAAAAGCACAGCAGGCCAGGCTGCATCCAAGGAGAAAGAGAATGACATTTCAGGCATGAGCCCTTCATCAAAAAAATTCCTGATGAAAGATTTATGCCCGAAACGTCGATTCTCCTGTTCCTCGGATGCTACCTGACCTGCTGTGCTTTTCCAGCAACACACTCTGATCTCCAGCATCTGCAGTCCTCACTTTCTCGTCATAGAGATGTACAGCATGGAAACATTCGGCCCAACTTGTCCATGCCAACCTGACATTCTAAATCAATTTAGTCTCATTTGCCAGCATTTGGCCCATGCCCTTCTAAATCCTTCCTATTCATATACCCATCCAGATGTCTTTTAAATGTTGTAATTGTACCAGCTTCCACCACTTCCTCTGTAGCACATTTCACACACGTATCGCCCTCTGCATGAAAACATTGCTCCTCAGGTCCCTTCTAAATCTTTTCACTCTAACCTTAAACCTATGCCTTCTAGTTTTGGTCTTCCTTACCCTGGGGAAAAGACCTTGACTGTTCACTGCATTCATGCCCCTCATGATTTTATGAACCTCTATAAGGTTACCCCTCCGTTTCCAATGCTCCAAGGAAAATAGCCCCTGTCTATTCAGCCTCTCCCTATAGCTCAAACCCTCCAACCTTTGTAAATCTTCTCTGAACCCTTTCAAGTTTCACAACATCTAGGAGACCAGAATTGCATACAATATTCCAAAATGGCCTAATCAATGTCCTGTACAGCTGCAACATGACCTCTCAATTCTGAAATTCAATGCACTGACCAATAAAAGTAAGCGTACCAAATGCCTTCTTCACTATCCTGTCTGCCTGCGACTCCACTTTCAAGGAACTATGAACCTGCACTCCAAGGTATTTTTTTTGGCAACACTCCCCAGGACCTTGCCATTAAGTGGATACAACCTGCTCTGATTTACCTTACCAAAATGCAGCACCTCACATTTATCGAAATTAAACTCCATCTGCCACTCCTTGGCCCATCCGATCGAGGTCATTGTACACTGCGATAATCTTCTTGCATGTCCATCAAACGACCAATTTTGATGTTATCTGCAAACTTACTAACCATTCCTCCTAGATTCACATCAAAATCTTTGATATAAATGACGAAAAGTAGTGGACCCAGCACCGATCCTTGTGGCACACCACTGGTTACAGGCCTCCGGTCTGAAAAGCAACCCTACACCACCACCCTTGGCCTCTTAACTTTGATCCAGTTATATATCCAAATGTGAAATGTATCCAATTTGTGAAAAGTAAGTGAATATTTCTGAACATGTATTTCCCACAAGATATCCGTAAGCCTGGTATACCATCACTATCATGATTCAATACACCGATGTGTGTTTTAGAAGTCAAGGAAAAACAATTTACTTTAATCTATAACCTTCCACAACCTCAGAATTCCTATAAAAAAACTTTTAAGGTATGTGTCGGTTGCAATGCAGGAGATTTCCTCATTTCATTTATCTTCTACAATTGCTAGTCTAGCATCCTGTGAATGAATAAAAAGGAACAGTCTCCTTCAGCATAGTGTCCTGTGATTGAATACATCCACCTGGGCAGGCAGGTGAATTTAACATCACATTTGAAGGACATAATCTCTGAGAATGCAGCCCTCTCTGTATCACACTGGAAGTGTCTGAGACATTTTGTAATCACGACTCTGGAGTGGGACCTCCACCATCAACCCAAGTGTTGAGGGTGCTACACAAAGTCATTGTTTTCTCAAAACATGCCCTCCACATAGTGACTGTTTGAATCTCCATTACTGGAAAGGTCCAATATTGGAGGACCAGTCCACACTGCAGAAGCAATTGCATGCAATGGGTAACAAGGATGGTGGGTCTGTTACTGAGAGTAACCCAAAGAGATAAGAGTTAAAACACTCAGTTTGGTTAATTTAATTTCACTCACTTAACTACATTTAGAATATAAAAACATTACTATTAGTGAAGATGAGGATACTACCAGATTGTTATAAAATCCCAACTGGTTCGTGAATATGTTTTGAGAAAGGAAACTTGATGTTCTTGTCTGGTTTAGCTTATATGTGACTCCAGACACAACAATATGGTTTGCTCAGTTCTCCCGTGCAAAATGTCCCAGCAAGGCTCTCAGCTGTCATCACCCCCTTTTCAGGGGTATCTCAGTACAGGCAATAAACATTGGCCTTCCCAGGGACATCTACATCCACAATAAGAAAATGGTAGCTTTGGCCCTCAGCAACCCAGTCTTGAGAAATGGAAATGAATAAGTCAGGTGGCTATAACGCAAATTTTGGAATGTAGGTTACAGTGGATTTGATTAAATGTCTGGTTGATAGTCAAATAATCTGTTTGCAGGAACATGTGTCAGGGACTGGTGGATCCCAGCAGGTAACAACCAACCAGTTCATGGTAGAAAGATCCCTGTTTGTGTGGAAGCTTAACAGTTCAATCAATAGAGGGCACTGGTGTGTTGTTTATAGCAACTCACCTAAATTCCACTTTACCTCAAAGGCTAGATTTTTGAGAAGTTTCAATCAACAAATTCCACATTTTAAAAAATTCAGTGTAATTCTGTCGACGTACAACTGCTCAAATGTTTGACAGCAAAAAGTTATGTTATCAAAATGTTAATGTGTTGGAATCAATGCAATGAATTGCATTTTCAGTCAGGGCATTGCAACTTCTATTGTACGTTGCTGAGAACACTATAGTGCAAGTTTTCTGTGGTTATAACCTAAAGGTTGCTTTCCATTTTAATTCATCATCTTGCTTGCACACTCACATTTTTGCCTTGGGTCTGCAGCACTGTATCAGTTAAACCCAATGTAAATGTGAGGAACTGCACCTCATCTTCCAATTAGGCATTTTACCACCTTCTGGAGCCAACATTACATTCAGTAGCTTCAGACCATGCACATATTTCCCCCCTTTAATTTTTAAAAATCAGTTCATGGGACGTATCCATGACTGGCTGGGCCAGCATTAATTGCCAGTCACTAATTATTGGTGAGAAGGTGATGACTAGCCACTTTCTTGAATGACTGCACTCCATGTGCTATAGCTTGACCCACCTTGCCCTGAGGGAAGGAGTTCCAGCAGTCTGACCAGCGAAAGAAACGGCGATAGTTGGGAAGATGAGTGGCTTGGAGGAGAACTTGCAGGGGGTGTGTTCCATATATCTGCTTCCTTTATCCTTTTAGATGGAAGCGGGCATTGATTTGCTGGGTGCTGTCAAAAGACCCTCGGGGAATTGATGTTTGTCTGTTTTTTTGCCAAGTGTTAGTCTGTAGCTTGTTTTCAGGTTTGCTTTGAGACAGAGCTGTTCATTATTCTGCCATTAACACATTTTAACTCAATAAAAGTTTGGTCATTAATCATGGTTGATTGTCATAAAACTCCATTTAGTTCATTCATACCCTTTACAGAAGGAAATATGCCCTCCTTACCTGGCCTGGTCTATTTGTGATTCCAGACCCGCAGCAATGTGATATGGTTGACTTTTAATTGCCAGTGATACCTTCATATCATGAATGAAAATAAGAAGTAGCATTTTATTGCTTGTATACTTAGAAAACCAGAATTCACTCTCCTCTAGGTACCTGGTTCAGAAATGGAAGAGGTGGAGAACTGGGGACAGGGCTGGGCAAGGTCTTGGAACAGGACTGAAAAATGTGTTGCTGGAAAACAGCAATTAGTAATATTGCCTTTACATCAAATAACACTACCATATGTGCATACTTTAAGAATTGAACAGATAATGTGACAACCTTTGCAAAGTGTCTTCTTCTAGCTCAATATGGGTTCTGTGATCTCTTCCAGAGCTGATTTGTAATCAAAATTTGCACAATTCTCCATTAAAACTACACCAACCGCGTTATTGATTGCTCTATTTGTGAAGCTAATGGGTAGCTAAGTCAGAGACCAGACGAAGGTCTAAAGTTCAATGGGTAGTCTGTGCTGAGTTGGCTCATTTCACCTAGTGGTCACAGACAGTAGTTAACCTCAGTACATTGGCGAACGTGAGGACTGTAGATGCTGGAGATCCAGTGGAGAAAATTGATCAGCCAGGCTCACCAATCACTGTGTCAAAACTGACCATTGGAAAGCATTGATGTGATGGGGTGGGGATCATCTGGCATGTCTGTGGTAGCATTGACCAAGTCTCCTTGCTTGGTTTCACACAGGAACTTAAAGCAAGCTTTGCTGGGCTGCTGAAGCCAATGGAACCCCACCATGAAATATTACCTTTGAAAAAGGAAGGGCAGAATGTTGGCAGGAACAGAGTTAGTTTCACAAGTTGTTTGCTCATCTATAACCATCTACACACTGTGCCCATGATCAGACAAATGACGTTTTGCAACAATCGCAAAGCCTCATATTTACATTTTGCTTGTTAGTAACTAATGTCTGCTAGTTAAACTGGCATCAATGGGATAATATCTTTCTGTAGGAAACCTTTGTAGGTGGCCTAACTGAAGTTCCTTTTATTCCATTTTCAATTGTGCTTTATGACCTAAGCATCACTTTTAATAAAGTGGAAACTTTTCATTTCACTTGTGTGGGAAACCACAATTTCATTTATGATGTTGAGCAGTACAGTTGGTAACTGACATGAATCGTGCTAAACAGAGCATTGGTATATGCACAGCAGAACATTACTGTTTCCTGATGAGCAGGTGAATCTTGTAAGCCGCAATAAATCAAATGCTCAGATCTCCTACCAGCATTTTTCCTGCAACTTGATGCAGCTTTTGTCTAAAGATCCAAATCTAAGATGATAATTCTATTGTGTTCATCCTGGAGCTCAATTCAGATATATAATCAAAGTACAACGTCAACATTGGTATGACTTTAAATGTATCATCAACAACTGGTCATAAATCACGTAACTGTCTTTATGGTGTAAGAAGGCGTGCGTGTCAGCATATGTTTTTATTAAAACTCTCATGTTTGAGTCAAAACATTGAATTTCTAACTTCACTCAAAGACTTGAATGTATAATCTAGGCTAACATTGAAGGAGTGCCATCTCTTAATGGAGATGAAATCTAAGTTCTCAATTATTCAGCTGGATGTTGGAAGATTCCAGGATATCTTTTGACAAAAAGATGGATCTCTCTTGGTGTTCTGATCAACACTAATTTCTGCAGCAGCATCAAAACAGATTTACTACTCATTTATTTAATTGCTGTTTCTGGGGCGTTGCTGAGTATGTAGGTTGTACAGGAATGTAACATTGTACAACGTTACAAGGATAGGGAGGATTGTACAATGTTACAGAGATAGGGAGGGTTGTATGGACTTGAGAATATATTGTTCGTACTTTTAAAAATTCGTTCATGGGATGTGAGCATCCCTGGCAGACCAGAGATGATTCTTGGGAAAGTGGCAAGGAGTCACTTTCTTGAATTGCTGTAGTTCATCTGATGGAGATCTGATAGTGCTGTTGAGGAAAGGTTTCCAGGATTTTGATCCAGCTATGACGAGGGAACGGCAAAATAATTCTAATTCAGGATAATATGTAACAGGGAAGTTGCTGATGATGGTTTTCCCTTCATCTGCTCTTTTTATCCTTCTGGGTGGTAGAGGGTGCAGATCTGAACGGTACTGGCAAAGGAATTTTGGAAATTTGGTGCAGTATCATTCTGTGACGGGAGTGAACATTGAGTGAATTGTGAAGGGAGTGTTGGTCAAGCAGACATCTTTGACCTGGATGGTGTCAAGATTCTTGAATGTTGTTGCTGCTGTATCATTCCTGTCAAGTGAGAATATTGTATCACACCTCCGACTTGTGCCTTGTAATTAATGGAGAGGCTTTGAGAAACTAGGAAGTTTTATTTTTGAAACAACAGTGATTGCTGTTAAAAAGAGACACATTCTTTAGGGACATTCTGAGGTTCTGCAAGGCACTGTACTTACATGTTAGCATATATTATATTAGTATAAATGCTATAACAAACATACATTTAACTTTGAAAGAAAAATGCAAAATACACAAAATTCAGATCATATTCTACAAAGAATGAGATTGCTTCCTCCACAATGGAGTCTGTGTGCATAAGATTTGTGATTGTGAAGCTTACACAGTACACTTGGAAAGTGCTAACAAAATCTAATATGTGACTATCAAATAAAGAGAATAATTTCAATTAGAAGGGAATATCTTTGTTACTATGGCAAGCTCTAGGCCTCTGGAAGCTGCCTTGATTTTGTCATACTTGAATGTTTGCACAGAAGAGATAAACTTGAAATCAAACTGAAGTGATTTTGCATCTTTATATAGATATGTTAGTAATTCTGACTCAATACTGGCGTGCCCTAATATGAGTTTCACTATGACAATAGGTTCATGGAATTTATCAAGATTTTTAAAGAAAAATTCCTTCATCTGTTTCTTCACCAAACTGCCACTCTTCAGAGCTGAAAATGTGTTGCTGGAAAAGCGCAGCAGGTCAGGCAACATCCAAGGAGCAGGAGAATCGACGTTTCGGGCATGAGCCCTTCTTCAGGACCTTGCCACTCTTCATAATTTGACCATGATGGCAACGTCAGATTTAAGCACAGAATCCCTACAGTGTGGAAGCTGGCCATTTGGCCCATCAAGTCCACACCAACCCTCCAAAGTGCATCCCCCCTCCCACCCTATCCCCAAAACCCTGCATTTTCCATCACTAATCTACCTAACCTGCACATTCCTGGACATTATAGGCAATTTAGCGTGTTCATTCGACCTAACTTGAACGTCTTTGGACTGTGGGGCACCCAGAGGAAACCCACACAGAGGAAGAACATACAAATTCCACACAGTCACCCAAGGATAGAATCAAACCCAGATCCCTGGCGCTGTGAGGCATCATTGCTAATCACTGAGCCACTGTCGGAGAGTTCTTCATTTGCTATCAATATACGTACAATTTCTAATAGAAATGACAGGAGAGTTAGTTATCAGGAACTGGATCTGGCTCTTGTTCCCCCTCCTTAGCCCATATTAATTGAAGTAAATGTCACCCTTCAATTGCTCCCCAAAATTCAGCAAATAAACCAGAAAGATATTCCTACATCGACTGAGGTTACCATGAAGATCCTGCCCTCTCAACACCTGCCTGAGGTGTAGTGATCTTCAGATTAAACCCACCACACGTCTTCACTCTCCTTACTAACACAGCAGTGCTTTGGTCCTCTGGAGCTTTTACCAATATTAGAGATCATATATGAGTTTCTTGTGCTCTGAACTCCAGCATTACACTGAGCAGTATCATATCAATTAGACTACTGAAAGAAGTTTGATAAATTAAATCATGATCTAAGCAGACTGACAAAATATTTGCTTTACCCTGTCAACATAAGTATGTCATTTTAACAACTTTCAATTTATTGAATTTTCTAGCCAACTTCTGCAGCTCATTATCTACACCTGCCATATCGGCTACCATGGTGTGCCACACTAGTCTGCCTTGTGCCATCCTCACACATCCACTGTAACACTAGGACTACTACTCATCTTTTATTGTAAAGTCCTGCCATTCACAGGGATAACGTTCTTGGAAAACCTCACAAAAAGGTAAATTTGCAAATGGTGAACATATTTTATAATGGCAGTCAACTGAATAGGTTTCAGCCATCCAAAACTTTGATTTTTACAGTGTACAGAAAATAGGAAACAAGAAATAAAATGCTTGGAGATGTCCTACTGGAAAATAGATGTTAAATATTAAGTTATATATATTTTATAAAATATATATAGCTTAATATTTAATGTATATTTTATATAATATATATATAAAATATAAGCTACCTTTATTACAAGACTCTGCTTCAAAAAACAATATTCATTACAACAATGAAAACTCAGTAACACCCAAATAACACGCTAAAAACAAAATGACATATGGCTTATACATAGTGCATACTTTGTGATCCAGGAAATATGGAACTTGTACATCATGTACCCCTTCCGTATCTTTTTTAAACATTCATTTCAGTGCTTTTGTTCTGACATTTTTTTCCCAAGATTTCTTTTATATTTTTTTTAAAAATCATGGATAAATGATCATTGGATGTGCATTGAATAAAATAGCATATAGAAGGTTCTGCGTGATTAAGCAAATTTGTGAAAGGCAGGACTTTGTGTATGTACCTCATGATGAAGGCGCAAGTATCATACCTCCCAGTAGAATGGTGTCTGCTCATTAGACAACCTCTTGCTTTTTCTGTTTAGGCAAGTTGACAAGATGTATTCTCTTGCAAGATACCTTCCCTCTTTAAGTACATGCTGTGCGAGAAGAAAATGCTCAGAGAAAGCCAATGCTTTCCATTTCATGTGTGGCTGTATATGATACATCAGTGATGAGTTGTCACTGGAGTTTCACATACTCCAGAAAAATTTGAACCGGTAATGCATTAAATACTAGTAATTTCTACAACGAAATGATGTAGTCTAATACTACACAGTTGAGTAACTCTTTTGAGAACTATAGAGAAGTTAATAACAGCTTTCTATATGTTGTTCTCAAAATGATACATCTTATAAAAAAAAAATTGTATTCACCTGTATCCTGTTTATACGTTACATCCAATTCATTACCACAGGAAAGTATCAAAGGGCATGGCCTGGTCTCTCACAGCCTAACTGTAAAACAGCAGGCTACTAAAAGTAACACAGCTGCAGAAATCATTTCAATCCATCCAAATCCCTAGGTGCGTTACTTGCCTTGCAATATATCCTAGTGTGAGAGTTAATGTTTTCATGCAAATATCTAAAATACAGAAGTTGGAACACAGTGGAATATTTTTATGTATGGAAGGAAATCAGGGATGTACTTTGTAAATTATACTGAACTAATATAACAAATGACTCACAATGTTTATTTGAACATTTGATACAGGAAATAAACACAAATTGTGCAATTTATTTGCTTTGTGTGTTCTGACTTTAAAAAATCACATACAAAAGAGTTAAATCTGTACTTTTCTGCCATAACAGTCATCTTATTTAAATGGTTTGTGTTTTAGTTGAAACATTCAGTAAACTTGGATCTGTACTTTTTGTAATTTCAACAATTATTGCAAGTTTTACACTTCAATTTTAACTATTGGTGGATATGGAATGCAAATTGCCTTTGTGAACTTATCACCACCCCCCACCCCCCCATTGCAACCTCCATCCTGTGGAGGTGCTGTCATCTACCACTGCTGAGACTGCAGTTGTTGCATAGTTTCGACAGCCAGTTTCCAGTGTAAAATAATCAGAGCTAGTAATTTAAATGCAGCATAGCTTTGTAATGGAGATTGATTCATGTGAATGTGCTCATCTCCCACTCTTTTAACCTCACTTCACTTTAAGGTGATAATCAGTCTTGAGTAACCATGCAGAATTCAACTTGGCATTGAGTTTGATATAAAACATTTAATACAGTAGTATCATATACTTGGGAATAGCATCACCCTTACCTACTGTGACTCTTCCCTCTTTATATAACTGAAGGTGTACCTATAATAATGTCATACCCTTTCAACAATGCCATGGGAAATCTGCTACAAAATACTTTTTCCACTTAATAGTAGTCAAACTATTAAGTCTGACCTTGTAGCCTTCGAACCATGTAGTTTAACAAGACTATATAATTGTTACACAGCTGATTTTAATGTGTGCAAATACATGCCTGACTAAAGTCCATTTAAATCAAATATTAATCAAAATTAATATTTAAAACTGTAGACAGTTTGCTCTGCTCCACCTACTTTCATTAATGTTGTACACATTTCCTGTAGGTATATAACAAAACAGGAAACTGGTGGTTTCATGTGTTTGTTTGAGAAGTGCAGGAGGAATGCTTGATCAAGCATTCCGCACAGACTTCACAGGGTTAACCTACATCAGCAAAAAATAAACCCTGAGCAGTTTACCTCATTTACATAGAAAAAAGTCAAGAGCCTCCAGTTGAGGACAAACAGCCGCAACATCTGCAATTAATTCGTAGGCAAATTGTATTAGGTTATACAATGTATTTAACAAGTATAGTTAGCCATTAGTTAACTTTACAAAATACATCTTAATCAAGAGTATCAAAATCCATTGATTTTTTGGAAAGCTACAAACATCATTTGGGAATTGATTTGTGCACAATAACAACACAGAATTATCAAGACATCCTGAAGATTCAATGGATGAATACATCAACTAGTGTAAAAATAGAGTAGAGGTAAAAACAATGACTGCAGATGCTGGAAACCAGATTCTGGATCAGTGGTGCTGGAAGAGCACAGCAGTCCAGGCAGCATCCAACAAGCAGCGAAATCGACGTTTCGGGATTAAAAACAGAGTAGGTAGACTCTAACTTCAATCCTTGCAATAAGTACATTGACCTGCTTTTCACCTGGGGCTTAAGCAGGGCATTAGTGTCAGTGACTCTCAAAGCATAGGTCTAAACAAGTAGATTTTCCTATTTATTAAGGTCAGTTCTCAGAACAATTCCCCCCTGCCACTATGTCCACCTGATGGGCAGCCTTCATGAATCGCAAATTTACCCTTATCTTGACAGCATCATAATTAAAGCAGCTTTTGATAATATCAGCTGGGTAGTTGTACAGATACTGTGCTTGACTACTGTCTCTGGAAAACAAGTCAATGAACTAAATTGCAAATCCTGCTGCACATAAATGTCACTTAAAACTTGGAATCATTTAATTCTAAGGTTTAAACATTGAGATGCCACTAATAGTGAGCCGTTAAGCACTTAAAACTGACATTAATTCAGTGTTTTATGAAAAGGTGAGAAAATTGGGAGAGTACATGGCACAGTTGAAGTATTATGGATAAAGGGTCAGATTGTTGGTTAGACTGCAAAGATACAGCAAAAACAAACCCAAAAACAAACAAAACAGCAAGAAACATTAAAGCTAATCAATGATTTGCAACAGTTCCTTTTTGCACTAGGGCACCAATGGCAAAAGTGACTATAACAAACTCTTTTGGGATTATATTCCAGTAAGATTATGCATTTCAACTGTCACTCATTTAATGAGGTCACATTCTTATTATATTAGCTTACTGACAGAACAATTCTGCTAACAGTACAGATTAAAGAGGTAAGATATACTCAGGAGAAAATTAGGCTTTTTGACTAGTGGTAATTTCAGAAGGGATTTTGAACTTAAATTGTAAAACCTGCATGTCTTTTTCTTCCATATGTAAGATGACTACAATACATTGGAAGCTGAATAACTTGGACTACTTTTAGTCAATGTACTTTAAGCTTACAACTCTTGAACTTTTACCCTCTGATCATATTTCTCTATTTCCTAATATGTTGATTTCTCTAATTTACTCAAAAAGAACCACCTGTGGCCCTAGTGACCAGCATTTGAAATACAAAAGTGCAATGTTCATAGCTTAATGATTAAGCTATCTGCACAATTCACCAGCAGGAAAAAAATGTAAGAAATACACAATTTTACACAAGAATTTACAGCTTTGATTAAGATGATTTATTTTGGAAAAGGGTAGTTGGATTTAATAAGCCTGAAAAATGCTGAAATTAGGATGGGTGGTAGTATTTGCTTGGCAGAGCTGATATCTTCACTAAAGGATTATACAACTATTACTTAAACAGAACCTAGCTTCAGAATAAGAGCATCAGTAATTAGTTACAGATTCATATAATGAGAGTCTGTATCAAAAATACCCTATTATTACTTTCCCAAATTAGACCTATAGCCCATCCAAGTACTTTGTGAAAAGTTAGAGATTTCCCACCTCAATTACCCTCTCGGGCAGTACATTCCAGTCTCCCACCACCCTCTGGGTGAAACTATTTTTCACCTCAATTTTAAAAGGTGAAAAGATTGGTTGAAAGGTCAATAACAACATAACCAAAGGTCACAGTTAAAGCAAAATTTCAGAGTTTTTTGGTGCTATTCTTGACAATTAGGTCAAGGAGAGTGAACCTTTCTTCCAGATTTCCTATTTGTTCTGACTTTGAAATAATTGAGAAAAAAGTCTTCATTAAGTCAGATATTGCAACTCCAAACCCCATATGCCAATTGAAGTTCTAAAATTGGATATGCCTGGGTGTTATTGTAATCCTTCCTACTACCCCATTTCTCCTGGAACTGGACTTTAAGGAATTGAAAATTCGAACTCAAGTTTTAACTACAAAAAGATTTCATAAATTCGCTCCAGAATACCAGATGTATTCTTTAGTTTCTGCTTTGCCCTCAAATCCGAAATCCTTGGAACTACCAATGTCACGCACAATGATTGAAGCAAAAACAAACAAAAAAAAAGAGAGTTCGCAGTAACTTCAAAAGAAAAAAAATGTCTTTATTCGTTTGTGTCTCGCTTCATCGATCAACAATGAGGAGTTGCAATTCTCTATCCTGAACAGAGAGTGGCGGTAGCAACTGGCAGTAGTCGAAATTAAACACTCCAAAAAAAAAGCAAAAAATATCCAGCGGTCAAACATAAAGTACAACTCGACTTTACACTGATCTTGTTCATAAAATAGTTAAAGTTATACACGATTGCATCCGTCATAAACAGCTCCATTCTCAAAGTCTACCTTGTTTGTAATATTTATACACGATACAGCTAATACTCTGCAGAGTTTTCCAAAAGAAAAATTTAGACTGGAACAACGGTGAAAGTTCTGAAGTCTCAAGTAATTCCTTTAACAGGCAGCAATGCTGTTCTTTGAGAAACAATGCTCCTTTTTTTTTGCAGCTGGAATTTCATCCCCATCCCCCTTCCCACAACTGCTGGCTATGTTCTAATCAAAAAAGCATTTTCAATCAAATTATAATCAAAATTACAGACAGCAAGTCATTGTGCCAACGGACAGTTAAAAATGATCAGGTTGAAATTGCACCGAAGCCTCTCGCGTCAGAAGAGAATTACTTGGGAATGTTGTTTTGCTTTTGTTGCGAACTGGATTACTTCTGGATTAGTCCTGGTTTCAGGTGGTCTAAGCATTCCTCCCCCACCCCCCTCCCCACCCCCAAAATACACTCCCAAAGGGCCAGCTGCCTGTTTAAAAAAAGGGACAATGATGCCTGGGTGTACGAAGGTAGACAGCGTCCACTTTCCCAAAAATGACCCCTTTTCTTTCCAGGTGCCAGGTTTGAGGGGGGTTTGTTATAAGAGGAACTGACTGGTTACCTTCCTCCCACCCATTCCCTCCTTCCCCGGCTAAAGACGGAAAGGGGGCAGGCCGTTCTCAACAGCTCACGGTGCTCGGCTGCTGTTTATTGACAAAGTCTGAAATGAAATCGAACTCGTTCTGTCCCAGCCAGAGTTCCGGGAGCTCCTGAATGCGATCCAAGCCGAGCTCCAACACCAGCGATGTTAAAACGTCCTCGTCAATGAGGTCGGTGTCCATAACGTTCAAGGAGAGTGAAGGGGCAGCGACGTGTGGTATCCCAGGCAGAGGGGTCGGGTTCATGGGACTCCGGTACTGCTGGCTGCTGTTCACCATCCCGTTGTTCATCCCAATCAGCGGGTGACCGTGGTATTGGTTGTTCAGTTTTTGTAAATGCATAGTGGCCATGAGCTGTTGAGGGCTCAGAGTCCCCAGAAACTGCTGTTGCTGCTGCTGCTGCTGTTGCTGGCTGCTGTACATCACGCTGGTGGACATTGGGTGGTGGGTCATCTGTCCGGCTAGGTTTCCCACCCCAGGGCGACCTCTCATACCCCCGTTCGAGTCTATGCTAGCCCCTCCGTAGTGCAGGAGCGGGGCGCTGGGGTGGTCTCGCCTTAATCCAGGTTGCGGGTTCTGCAGTCCGTTTATCCCCATGCGGTAAGTCTGAAGTCCGTTGGTAGCATCAGGAAACCGCCCGGGATTCATTGACACCATCATGTGTTCCGCCATACCGAGAGAGAAGACGCAAGAGGAGGGAGAAGAGAGTCACTGTAAAACAAAATAAACACCAGAGACATTGTAACCCAGGCTGATCATATACACACGTACACAGCGTTTCTAAAATTATATTAGAATTGCATTCGTCCCTCAACTGAAAAACAAAACTTTTACAACTGCAATTTCTCCAGCGGAATTAACGAAAGCCAAACTCTGAAACGGATGCCCCAATGGTTCGTTCCTCGGTTAACCTTCAAATTTCATGACGGGGCATTTAAGAATTTACACACACACACGAAAGTACAACTGGGAGAAATAGCAAGCGAGCAGAGAGAAACATTCCCTACCTTAACAAGCCTCTTTCTCTTCCAAGAATGCAAGACTGCAAAAAGAAAAAAAAACCCAACGATGAAACCGCAATCGCCTATGAAATTTCGTACATTACATTAATTGCTTAAAATTCACTTGTGCCGACCTCCTGAAGTGTGTCTCTTGTTACTGGGGTAGATAGAGATTATATAGTGTTCAGGCTAACGCGGGGTGGAGTTTGCTAACGTCTTGTACTCCAGGCTGATTGGTTTGACGACGACGCGTAAACGTATTATTTTAACTTTGGTATCACCCAGAGCCCTCGATAAGCTGCTGTTTACTTTTTCTCTGACCAATGATTGGTCTCCCCCCCCCCCCACTCTGAGTTTCCTGAATGCATCAAACTGACTCCCTACCGCCTGTTTGTTTTTAATTAGAGAGGGAGACGTCAGAACTTCGTCTTATTTACATTGCAGTTTGCCACGGAATATGCCTGCAAGGGCTATCCTTTCTAAAATAAAACATGAAGTGGGGGAAACAAGCACCATTAAAATTATTTAAACGAGTCTATAGCAAGAAGTTATGTTTATGACTGCACGCCTGTTCGGTGCTAAGCCTGCAAGGTAAGTACAGCAAGAGGAAGATCGAATAAAGATTAGCAGTTCAGGAGAATAAATAAACTGAAGGTTAAAGTACAAATTGCAGTTCTACCTTTGAAAACTGACCTCGAAAGTGAACAACAAAAAATTAAAATGCTCGTGCCCAGACCAGGTTGACATTCCCTCATCTCCAGGAATATACAGTTACAAAGCTGGGTTTAAGGTAGTTTATTTTACAAAGCTCAATCTGATGAGAACTACATTTACATTGCATTTAACTTGGCAATTTATCTTGTTTGGTTGTTCCCTGTTATCTAAACTAAATAGGTCAATGTCATTTCTTGAAATTGCTTAATAATGATCAGGTATTTATGCTCAAATCAGTCTAGAGAAATAAAGCGATCTTCAGTGGAATTGTCATTCATAACGAATATGAACTCGTGCAATCGTTTGTGTTCGATGCTTTACTGGATAATACATCAATTTTATGATATTTGCCAGCAAGTGATGGCCTCTCACTTTTTGTTTTACAGCTGACATTGCGAAAATATTAGCAGTGCAGTGTCGAAGCAGCAGTGTGGGTACCGTATTGCAAATACCTGGATAAATCCACCACTGTACATTGCACTGATATATGCATCTGTACACTTCGTGCAAGTTGCAATCTTATAATTCTTTGGAACTAGGAGATCCACGCAGTCAACTTTGTCCATGACCTTCCCATTCGGTGGAGCGATATCACAGACTTCTAGTCCCAGTCCTTTCTGGAGGGACAGAAACGTTTAAGCGTCATTGTCATGGAGAAGGCGTCAAACTTTGCACTAAGTTGCAGTGGTAACGTGACATTCCCGGGAAATGGCCTTTTCAAGTTAGTACAGTGAAGGCAGCCTGATCTCAGGATATAAGGATGGCTTACAGCACGTTTCGCCAGACAGCACAAGTCAAACTATGCAAAGGTAGCGGGGGTCGGATTGGAAGGATGTTTTCATTTCATCCGTAGCTGTAAATTGTTGCTTGAATTTTGTACGCAAGTTTCAAGTCTGCCACCACCCACAAGGATCGCAAGACACACACAGCATCGTCCTACATTTTGTACGATGTTGGTAATGTAAATAGAGTGAAAAAAAAGTACCATCAAAGGATCAACCATTCTGGTTTTCAGTCAGGTTGTGTATTGCAGAATGCAAAGTTTCTTGATCTTGCAAATTGCTTCTTGGTGTCTGAGAGGTTGGTAGCAACACTTGTTTGATTGCACTTTTGGTGCATTTGATTGGGGTTTGGATTTTCAGTTTGGCTGATTACACAAAGCCCCTGAGCAACAATAAAAAATGAATAGCTGCATCTGCTTGCTCAACATATTCCTCTTTTTATTCTCCGGCTTTAATCTCCTGTACCAACAGCTGCTTCTTTGATATTTTAAAAAAGAGAATGGTCTGAAGATATCCCAACATGATCACAATATTGTTCTTTGACTAACCTCTCTGGGTGCATCATTTCAATGAAATTGAAATAAAGATTTGCATTTATATATATATTTTTGTCACTATCTCAAGATGAAAGGCGACCACAAAATGTAAGAGCAGAGCCAGCTATCAGTCCATCGGGCCTGCTCCATCACTCAATAAGGTCATGGCTGTTTGAGTGCTGGGTCCCTCTTTGTTCATGATTTATGTAAAAATACAGGAGAAAATGTGGGGGTATAGTCAGTAAGTTGGGGTTATTGGTTGGCAGGTTGATGGAGAACAAGAAGGTCTTAGCTTGCAGGATAACATAGATGGATTGGTCATTTGAACAGACCAGCGGCAGATGCAATTTAACCCAGAGAAGTTTGAGGTGATGCATTTTAGAAGAAGTAATAAGAGAAGGGAACATTGAATGAATGGCAGCTCACCTTGGAAGATCAGAAGAACCAAGGGATCTTGGAGTACTTGTCCATATGCCCCTGAAGGCAGCAGGACAGGTTAATAATGTAGTTAAGAAAACTTATGGGACACTATATCAGTTGTGACATCGAGTATAAAAACAAGGAGGTTATGTTGGAGCTTTGGTTAGGCCATAATGTGTGCAGTTCCAGTCACCACACTATAGGATGGATGTGATTGTACTGGAGAGGGTGCAGAAGAAATTCAGCAGGATGTTGTCCAGAATGGAGCAGTTCAGCTTTGAAGAGAAGCTGGATAAGTGAGCAGGGAAGGCTGAAAGGGGACCTGTTAGGGGGATATAAGATTGAGTGACATGAATAAGGTGAATAGAAAGTAGTTATTCACCATAAATGAAGGGTCAGTAACAATGGGGCATGGTTTGAAGGTTAAATGCAGAAGATTTAGAGAGGATTTGAGGAAAATTATCTTGACTCAGAGGGTGGCAGGAATATAGAAATGTACTACCTGGAAGGGTAGTGAATGTGGGGAACCTCAAAACCTTTAAAAAATACTTGGCTGAAGACTTGACATAACATTCAAGTCTATGAGCCAAGTGCTGGAAAATGGGATGAAGGGAGACTCAGAATAGTCTTTTTTTGATGGTACAGACTCAATATTTGTACTGTATGATTCTTTGATAAAACTATTCATAGTTTTCTAGGTGTGGGCTAACTAGTGCCTTGTATAGTTTTACTAAGATTTCCCTGCTCTCTTTGAAATAAATACCATTTGACTTTCCTATTTCCTGCCAAACTTGGAAGCTAGTATTTTATGACTAATGGATGAGGATTCCCAAATCCCTCTGTTCTGTAGCTTTCTGTTGTCTTTCTCCATTTAAACAATACTCACATTTTCCCATATTATATTCCATTTGCCAAGTTCTTACCCACTTACTTAACCTGTCAATATACTTCCAAACATTTGTTGTGTCATTCCTAACACTTGCCTTCCTACTTTGTTTTGTCATCTGCAAACTTGGCTATAGTACTTCACTTTCCTCTTGAAGTCATTAATATAAATTGTGCATAATTGTGACCCTATCACTGATCCTGTGGCACTCCACTTGTAACAGGTTGCTATTTTATCCAAACTGTTTGTCATCTATCATTTAGCCAATCCTCTATCCATGCTACTATACAATCTCCAACACCACGGGCTCTCAATATATTAAGTAGCCTTATGTGTATTACTTTATTGAATGTCTTTTGGAAATCCAAATACATTACATCTACTGGCTCCTTTTTATTTATTCTGTTCATTATTTCCTCAAAGAATTCCAATAAATTTGCCGGACAAGATTTCCCCTTCATGAACTAATTCTGACTTTGCTTGATTATATTCTATATTTCTAAATGCTCTGCCAATACATCCTTTACAATAGAAACTAGGGATTAATTATTGTGTTTAGTTGCTCTCTTGTTTTCCCCTTGATTATTTAGTATTTTGATGCTATTAATCTCTTTTATTGTGAAGACTGATTGAAAATACTTATTCAACTCCACTGCCATTTCCTCGCTCCCCCTTATTTTTTCTCCAGTCTCATTAGCTAAGGAGTGATGTTCACTTTGATCACTATCTTTTCTTATGTTTATTTAATGAAGCGCTTACTGCCTATATTGATATTACTTGCTAGTTAAAATTTATTATCTCCCCTTTTTTGGACATGTTTTGTTGATTTTTGAAACTTGTCCAATCCTACGACTTAACATTAGTCATTGTCACATGGTATGTTTTCTTTCAATTCGATGCTACCCTTAACTTCCTGAGTTACCATGTTTACTTTTGAAGCATCCTAGAATCCTTCTTCCTCATTGGGTTAGCTATTTCTTGTGAGTAATGGACTATTTTCTTAAATGTTTGCCATTATTCTTAAACTGTATTTTCTGCTAAGATCTTTTTCCAGTTCACTCTAACCAGCTCTACGCTCATTCTTTTGTAATTGCCCTTATATAGGTATAATACAGTTATCCTATTCAAGGAAGGGATTTGAATTAGAGGAGGGCAAAGGAAGTGTTTCAAAGATTCCCTGAAGACTTCCCTCAAGAAACGCAACATTGATGTTAACACATGGGAGACCCTTGTTCAGAAGAAACCAACTTGGAGGAAAGTCCTATATGAAGGAACACCATGCTTTGAGAACACCCATTGGCAAGAGTAACTATGGAAAACGAACCAGACAAAGGAATCCCAATGGTTTCAAGGCCAAGGACCATTCTGACCTCCTGGAAACACTTGCTAAATGTGTGGTCATCTCATCAGCCTCACAAGGACTCACAGAATCAGTGACCAGTGACACAGAATTTCTTGGATGGATAATCAGATTCATTAGCTTGTGTTTTCCGATGACAACAGTCCCACTGCACTGCAGTTGACTCTGAATTGTCTGTTAAGATCCCAGATGATGTTTTTACTGAACAAGTCAGATAAAAGACTGAAACATGGCTTATTAGGTCATATTTTGTTTATTTTTTGGTTTTAATTAGGTGGTTTCAAAACCGAAACACAAGGACAAAATGCTATACGTTGGATTTATCAATGATAATGAACTTTATTATGCAAAACAAATGAAGACAGAGCAGAATAAATCAAACTATTTTCACATAACGCACATTCAAAAATTTGCACCACATAGTCAATCTCCCAGTGCATGAAATTGTTGGAATTCTAAAGTGTATTCCAGTGAAGCTAGGTTTGTAGTAGATAGTATGAGAGAACCCCTGGCAGATTGTACTATGAGTGCATTAAGGAAAGGAGCATATTTGACTGGTCCATTCCAAACTGCATATCCTTTGGCTGTTCACAAATAAAGTTAAAAACCATACCCAAACTTACAAAGTGCACAACAGAAATTCCAATATTAGATACAGTTCTGCAATTGGACAGCATTTGTTACTCAATTCTGAGTGTGAGAAGAAATATATTGACAATTTAGAATTGTCAGTCGGATCATAGTATTGTACACTTGTGTGTACCGGAAGCTACATATATGGATTCACAAGATAGAGTATGTTGATGCACTGTGCCTGTTTCAATATAACAAAATAGATGAAAGTCTTATCTGCTTCACTTCTTTGGACACTGCCTTGACCAATCAAAGTCAACCTACCTTGTTTAAAATTTAAACAAAGATTGGCAGTTAACTCTCAATCATCATTCACAGATTCTCTCTCCATGGTAACACCTCTACCAATTGGAGTCTGTTTGCCAATGAATCAACATTCACCTGTCATACAGTATCAATGTGGATTTCCCTTTATTTTGGTCTCTCTCATGAATTGGCCTGATGAGTATAATAATCTGTGTGCTTTTTCAGCAAATGAACACAACTAAACAACTATTTGTGGACTATATTGCTCCTTTGGTTGAAATTCAGTAACTGTACAAAGATTAGCAATCAAACCAGGGACTTTATAAATCTAAAAGTTTCAATATTGTATTTGGTGGGATATTTACTGATAGAGACATTGGGGCTTGACAAAATTTACATGCTATCTTTGTATGACCAGCTTCAATAAAAAGAAAATTCTCCCCTTCCTCAATATATATATTTTGTTTCTCCGTGATCCAGTCAGTGGAAGAACAGATTTTTAATTCATAAAATGTGCTCTATCAAATACTCTCTTGTTCCTGAACTATGTTGAAAAAAAGCATAAGTTCATGGTTTACAACTCCCTGCATGTAAAATAAAGTTTTCTTGCAGTTTTGTGGGCACTTTTGCAGGTAATAATGAAAAGGGATTTGGGTGAAACTGCACTAATGTTGTCGATAATGTTGCAATAACCTGAGTGAGCATGGTTTCTTTCTGTTAATATAATTTAGTTGCAAGGCAATATCCAATGAAGCAAATATTTGACGTCCATGTATGTTATAGAAGATATACAACTCTAATCAGCACATAGCACTGCTCCTTCTAACATATCAATGATTATTTTTCATTTGTTGATGGGACATGACACTGCGGGTAAGTTATTCCCATTTCTTCCTGGTCCTTAAGAACTTGGTAATGAACCATTGTAATAATTTGTCTTATTGAACTGTTGTATTTTATGTGGTGTGGATTTATTCACAGTGCTGCTAGGCAGGGAGTCCCAAGATTTTGAACCAGTAAATAGAAAGTGATATAGTCCAATTTAGGATAGAGCTTAATCTGCAAGTGAACCTATGGTAATGTTCCCCCAATATGCTTGTAGCCCTTGCCCTCCTCGGTCATAGATGTTGTTAGTTTAGAAAATGTTGTCCTGGAAAATAATTAATAGAAGCTTTCTAGTTGCAGTTATTTCACACAAATAACTTCCTACTGAAACAAACATTTGCATCCCATGTAATGGCCTCACATTGACTAAATGTAAGTCTTATGCGCAATCAAATAAGCCTGGGTCTTGACAGCATGGGATATGTTTTAAACAATGCTGCTGGCATGAGTGGTCAAGACATTGTCAATTAATCAGTGGTACATTGTCTTCCAGAGCTGATAGTTTGTAAGACAAAGAAAGTGACTAGTTTGCAAATAACATTGAAATGTTGATGCCTGGGTCATCAATCCTTCATTGCTCTTTTCTCTGTTTTCTTGGTCCCTACCAACTTTTGTAGTGTTTGATAGCTGTTTTCTGTTGCATGCATCTTGTCAGGATTCATTTGTGGTTTTTTTGGGCTGCACATGTTGCTGTATTCATCAGTATGTGTTGCCCATCTCCAGTTTCTCTTGGTGAGTTACACTTTTGAAGTACCCAAGTCTGAGCGACGTACGTTGATCAACAGAACTGTCAGGGAGAGCTTTCCAGAGTTTTGACCTAGCAGCACTGAAGGAAGGGCAATTTGGATGGTGTTGGAAGTGATTTTTGTCTCCCTTTTTTATAAAACTGTTCTCAGTCGGTTGGAACAAGTATATATTTTTTCATTTTTAGCATGCTTCAATTAAACTTAGTTAACCAGATTAATAATAAAGGAAAGCTAATTCCAAGGTTTTCTTGAGTGATAGATTGGAGTGTTATTATCTCCCCCTAAAAAGAGTCACATCAACAAAAACACACACACGTCCAGGCACATACACAAACACGCACACACACAAACAGAGAGACACACACACAAACATACACACATGCACAAACATGTGCACACACACACAAACACACACATGCACAGACATATACATACAAATACACACATGCACACACAGACATATGCACAGATACAAACGTATGCACACGCGCGCGCACACACACACACATAATGAGCTTACAATGAAGCTTGTTGGAAAGCAGAGTGTCTAATACAGACTGGAAGGTAAAGCCTGTATATTTTACAATTTTCTTTTAGAGTTTGTAAAAGTGAAAACTGACTCTCAATGGTTTGGCTATTGTCCTGTCCTGTCAGCATTGGGAAAGCTTGCAGGTAACCTTGATATCTCTGCCAACAGTTGTTTGCCAAGTAATATTTTCATTTGTATTGGTTTGCTGAAACTGAGACAAATGAAGGTAAGAGATTTTCGCATTCTTGCTGTGTTCAGTTCATATTGCTTTCTCTCTGCATTTTTGCTCAAAGCAAAGTGAAGTCAGAAATCAATTCTGAAGAAGGTTCACTCAACAGATGCTGCCAGATCTGCTTTTTTTCTCCACCAATTTCTGTCTTTGTTGCTAGCAAAATATAAGTTGTCTGGCTCAATTTTCTTTTTCAGATTGAACACACCATAGGTAACCTTTCATCTCCAATATGAGAAGTTGTCATGTAAGTGGGAGTAAAACAAGAGATGCAAATTTCTTGACATCTCACTAAGTTTCAATACCTCTTGATTAAAATGCTAATTCCAAGACAATTAGTTTTCTATGCTTCTTGTATTGCCTGGGCTTATCATGGGCTGACAGCAGCAAACTTAGGTTAGCAATGTCCTTTTTAAAGCCATTTTTAAATCTTGAAACTCTCAAGTATTAAAGTCAAATAGGGGCAGCATGCTGGCTCATTGCTGCCTCACAGCACCAGGGACCCAGATTCAATTCCAGTCTCAGGCAACTGTCTATGTGGAGTTTGCAAATTCTCCCTGTGTCTGCGTGTGTTTCCTCTGGGTGCTCCGGTTTCCTCCCACAGTCCGAAGATGTACAGGTTAAGTGGATTGGCCAGGCTAAATTGCCCAGTGTCCAGGGATGTACAAGCTAGATGGATTAGCCATGGAAAATGTCAGGTTACAGGGATACCGTAGGGGGATCAGTTTGGGTAGGATACTCTTTGGAGGGTTTAATGGCCTGCTTCCACACTGTAGGGATTCCATAAAGTCAAATGATCAATGCTGAATATTGACCGTCTACTTTACAATCCTTAATTGGTCTGTAATTTGGAGGGGAATTTACAGAGGTGGTGTTCCTGCGTCTCTGCTGTCATTGTACTTCTAGGCTGTGCAGGTCAGGAAGATTGAAAGACACTGTTGAAGGACTGTTAGTGAGTTAATGCAGGGCATCTTGCACATGGTAGGCATTGCTTCGACTGTGCATCGATGGTGAAAGGGGCGAATGTTGGTGGTGGTGCATGGGGTGCCAATCAACACGGCTGCTTTGTCCTGGATGATGTTGAGCTTTTTTAATACTGCTTTAGCTGTACTCATCCAGGGTAATGGAGAATGTTCCCTCACTTTCCTGATTTGTGTCTTGCAGCTGTTGGACAGGTACTGGGGAAACAGGAAGTAATTTACTGGCTGCAGAATTCCCAGCCTCTGACAGGTTATGATAGCCATGTAGTTATGTAGCCTGTCCAGCTCACCTTCTGGTCAATGATAACCGCCAAAATGTTGATAGTGGGGAATTTAGCAATGGCAATGCTTGAATATCATGGAGAGATGGTTAGATTCTGACCGGCTGGAGATGCTAATTCCCTGGTCTTTTTGTGGTGTCAATATTACTTTATCTTCAGTTAAGCTTTAACTTAACTTAGAGAGACCCATATTATGTCATGCAAATTCAAAAAGAAAGACTCCAGTAGGTTTAATCCATCACCATCAGGTTTATTCGGTTTATAATTTGCTGTGATTGCCATCGATCTAGAGTCTTATCTCATGTTTGAATATCTTTAAATTTATCTGCTGCTGAAACCTTCATTACTGCTTTAATTTGCTCAAAATTTCACTATTCCAATTTTGTCCTGGCCACCCTCCCATAATTTGTACTCTAAGATCTCCAGGTAATTCAAAACTCTTATTTCCTGTGTCCAACTTTATACTAAGTCTTGTTGAATTGTCCCCATTGCTGACCTAGATTGGCTCTGGTTAAGCAAGGTCTTAATTTTAAAATTATCGCCCTTGCCTTCAAGTCTCTCCACCTCTCATTCTCCATTCGTCACTGTAATCTCTCCCTTACAATTTCCTGAGACCTTTACACTTTGCCAGTTCTGGCCTCTGGAGAATTCCTAACTTCAATCTTTGCTCCAGAACTTACTGCATACCTAGCTAAGCTGTTCCAGTACAGTTACAACACTGTCATCTACCTGACGATGTGGAAAATTGCCCAGGTATGTGCTGTACGCAATACCACCCCATCAGTTTACTCTCAATCATGAGTAAAGTGATGGAACATGTCATCAACAGTGCTATCAAGCAGCAGCTGCTCAGCGATAACCTGTTCAGTGACGCCCAATTCGAGTTCCACCAGGGCCATTCAGCTCCTGACCTCATTACAGCCTTGGTTCAAATATGGACAAAAGAGCTGAATTCCAGAGGGGAGGTTAGAATCACTGCCTCAACATCAAGCCAGCATTTGATTGAGTGTGGCATCAAGGAACTCTAGCTAAACTGAATCAATGGGTATCGGGGCAAAGTTTCTGCTGGTTGGAATCATACATGGCACATTCATGACTCCTAAGATACTGTTGCATTGTTCAAATGCAACAAGATCTGGGCAATATCTGGGCTTGAGTTGACAAGTGGCAAGTAACATTGTGCTGCACAAATGCCAGGCAATGACCATTACCAAAAAGATATAACTACCACCCCTTGTCATTCAATGACATTACCATCACTCAATCTCCCATAATTAACATACTGGGGTTTACCATTGACTAGAAACTCACTGGACTCACCACATAAACACAATGGCTACAAGAGCAGATAAAAGGCTAAGAGTATTGTGGGGAGTAACTCACTTCCTGACTCCTCAAACCTTATCCATCATCTATGAAGCACAAATAAGGAGTATGATGGAATGCTCCGCAGTTGCATGGATGCATGCAGCTGCAAAGACACTTGACAATTGTGACACCATCCAGGACAAAGTGGCCCACTTGATTGGCACCACATCCACACGGACCACTGCCTCCACCATTGCTCAGTAGCAGCAGTGTATACTAACTACAAGATGCACAGCAAAAATTCACCAAAGATTCTTAGATAACACCTTCCAAACCCATGACCACTTCCATCTTGAAGGGCAACGGCAGCAGATACAGGAAAAGATGATTACCTGCAAGTTCCCCTCCAAGACACTCACCATCCTGACTTGGAAATATATTATCATTCCTTCGCTGTCACTTGGTGCAAATCCTGGAACTCCCTCCCAAATGGCTTTGTGGGTCTACCTACAGCACATGGACTGCAGTGGTTCAAGATGGCAACTCACCCCCACCTTATCTAGGGCAACCAGGGATGGGCAAGAAATGCTGGCCCAGCTCGGGACACCCATATCCCGCGAGTGAATAAAAGAATAGCTTCTTTTGTAAATCTGTTTGCTTCTTCATCCTCATTTAAGACACTCCTCAAGAGTGACTAAGCTTTTGGTCACCTGGCCTTGTATGGCTGGGTGTCAAATTTTTTCTAATAATGTTGAAACGGACAGTACAATTTTAATTGTATTGATAATGCTATAAAATGCAAGTTGTTGGATGCCTTGAATATCTTGCACCCATTAACCTTTCTCAAATGCAGTTTTGGATAATATATGCTGGAAGATGATGGATATTGCACCTGACCTTGATCGTGTTCTCATTTAACATCTGCATGTCCACACTTTACAGTACTCTTGACACTGCTGTGACAGAGATCAGATAACTCAGCACAGATTAGGAAGTTATCCTGGGAGCTTCTGGGCTTCTGTGGCTCATTGGAAGCTGGTTTATCTTACGTTGCCTCTTGAAAATTATGTCTGGTGAAAGAATGAGAGGGGAAATGAGAAACTATTTTACACAACAGATGCAAACAATCTGGAACACAGTGCCTGAAAGGTAAGCTTAATTGTGACTTCCACTAGGAAACTGGACATACGCTTAAAAGGAAAGAAGTGGTTGCTGAATGAAGGTAGAGCAAGAGTGTGCGTCAAATGGCATAGATTTTCCAAAGGACTGGTACAGCCATTTGCAGCAATGGTGGTGTAGCTGTATTGTTGTGGCACTAGTAATCCAGAGGCCTAGGCAAATGCTCTGGGGTCATAGGCTACAATACAAATAATGGCAGATTTAAATTCAATAAATTAGAAATATGAAGCTCGTAATAGCAAGTTGACAAATAACATTGATTGTTGTAAAAGGAAATCCTTTGTGTTCAATAGAGAAGGGATGTGCCATTTTAATCCAGACTGGCCTATATGTGATTCCAGACACACAGCAACATGACTCCTAACCGACCTCTGCCATCGTCCTAATGAGTCACTCAGTTCAAGGGCAATGAGGGATGGGCAACAAATACTGTCCCTGGAGTGATGCCCATGTCCTGTGAATGAATTTTAAAAATGTCAGGATGAATTTAATTAATCTGAACTGCACAGTTCCAGTTTCACAATTGAGCTGCAGTAAATGTTTTTTTTAAATCTCTTTCTAATAAACAGTTGTATGTTGTGAAGAACACAGTACCTGTTTTAGCACGCTTGTCAGAACATTGTGTCGTTTCCTGTTATTTTGTGGTTTGTAGTCCTGCTCGTACCAAGCTGCAGCATTTAGTATTGGCTGCAGAGTTTCCAATCAATTGACTGAGAATACAATGTGCACTTTGTCATATCAGTATTATTTTATTATATCTGCTTCTTATCATAGAAGTTCAGAACACAAACCCAGCCCTATAACTTCTCTGTCCTGTTGTGTGCCATAATGGAATTTGCAACAATGGGATTTATTAAAAGTCAGTGATTACTTAACATTACTGCCCACAACCCACTGTATTTTAACAATAGAGATCGCTAATGTGAGCTTTTAAACACTTAGGTTTGATAAAAAAAAAATTTTAACCAGAAAGAAAGATAAACTTGCATTTATATAGTACATTTTATGACCTCAAATGTTCCTTAGCTGCCTAATGAAGTACTTCTGAAGTGTGGTCACTATTGTAGAAATTCCTAAGACTTTCTGTTCCTGTTTCTGTCCAATGAGTCTCTATACTAAGGCCTTGATATGACCAAAGTCAACATTTTCACCATTCACAATGGTGTGATTTGTTCTGAATTCATAAACAGCTAGTGAAGATCTAAATAGAGGTCTGATAAAGTTGGATGACTGATGAGTTTGGTCTGTTGGCTAAAATAAAGGTAAAACTCATGAATCTGAAATAACTCCACACTGGAGAAAGTGAGGACTGCAGATGCTGGAGATCAGAGTCAAAAAGTGTGGAACAGCAGGTCAGGCAGCATCCGAGGAGCAGGAGAATCGACGTTTCAGGCATAAGCCCTTCATCAGGAGTAACTCCACAGAGGCCAGTATCCTGTCACCAAATCACCCTTTATTTACACATGAAGAGTTCTTGACACTTATCCAGCTTCCTCAGAGCAAGCTCATGGAGTGAACAGAACCCCTGACACTACTATTTATATCTGTCAGCCAGGCCTGTCAATTTTTTTAAATTCACTTATGGGACGTGAGCATTGCTGGCTGGTCAGTATTTATTGACCGTTCCTATTTGCCTTTGAACTGAATGGCTTGCTAGGCCATTTCAGAAGGCAGATGAGTGTCAACCACATTGTTGTGGGTCTGGAGTCAAATGTAGGCCAGATCAAATATGGATGGCAGATTTCCTTCTCTGAAGGATATCAGTGAACTAGATGGGTTTTTCTCACAATTGATAATGGTTTCACAGTCATCAGACGATTCATAATTCCAGATTATTATTGAATTCAAATCCCACTATCTGCCAGGTCCCCAGAACATTACTTGAGTTTCTGGATTAATTGTTGAGTGATAATACCACTAGTCCATTGCCTCCCCCTTGTAGCAGATTAACAATCCCAATCAGAGAGCTTATATTCTATCAGGTCCATCTGGCTGACCTCATTACAATCACTACAAATCATGATAAATTATATCAAAAATTATTATTGTCCTCCAAAGCCTCAATCAGAAATCCTCAAACTCTCAACTATGAAGACTTCTTCGGAGCTTGGTTAACTCTACTGTCTCAAAGACTTCTCTCATCACTCAAAATCTCTCGACTCTCTATAAAGCTCACACATTTTCTGGACTTAAAGAGAAGTCCTCATTCTAGTAGTGGTCCTTTTAGCAATCTCCACTTTCTCTTTTTAAAACTTTTTGAGCCTTCATTTTAAAATTACTATTAACATGATCAGTGCTCTTCAAAACTCCACAAATGCCATCCCACATCCTCCTCTATGTAACTCTACAATCAAGGCTGTCTACATAAGTTTAAAACCTTGTCTAAGACCCTCAAAGAAGGGAAATAGCTTCGCTCAGTTGGCCAAACAACTGGTTTGCAATACAGAATGATCTTCAATCTCTACCCTTGCCTGTGGCATTGTGACCCTCAGGTTAAACTACCACCAGTCATCTCTCTCTAATGAGAAAGCAGTCCTGTAAGACTATGGAAACTTTATCTTTTATTGAACAATGCCATCTCCTTTTGCAGTTTGTCCAGCATCTGACAATTGTCAGCTTTGTGAAGACTGAAGATGGCATTATCCATTAATGAATTCCTAATTTATCACTTGTGTCTTGAATCATGAACTAAGACCCTTCACTTGCAATGAAACCTAAAAAAACTGTTGGTCTGAAACATCAAAAATGCGTTATTCTAAGGCTGATCAATCCCACTGTAACATTGACACATATGCACTTTCAGCAGGATTGCTAGTTAGCAATTAGGATCAGGAAACATGGTGATTATTTCTCCTGTGACTGAGATCTAAAAATGGAAATCCACTGAGGATCAGTTTAATTCTTTCCCTCCATTATCTCCATTGCAGTGACAGCAACCATCATGTGACATAGTTATTCAACCTAATCAATATCTTCTCACATAAACACTACTGAAAATGGAAAGGAACTGAGAGTAATGTAGCCTTGATCAATAGTTCTCAAGTTCATCCATATTAGCTGTATTAAAAGGCTTTCAGTATGTTATCATGTCCACCTGATACATGTGCGTGTAATTGTCTTTTTCCACTATGTACATGAACATCATTAAAATGAATCAGAAGGCATCCTTTAAGAGCAATCAATTTCCCGTAGGTTTGCTAAGTCTGGCATGGTGCAATAATTCAATTCAGAAATCCTGGGTTTCATTCCCCTGGTCACTTAGCAAGTCAATTCAATAAGTAGCTGAGCCATTCAGTCGAGGATGATCCCAGACTTCTGCTGATTTTGCTAATCTCGGCTGGGGCGATATTTAAAAAGTTAGAACTAATTTTAATGCCAGAAATAGGGAATTAGGCAATGCTGTAGGTCCAGATCACTGTATGTCTATGATGTTGAGTGGGTCTCACCCTTGTCTGTGATGCTGCCTCCTATTGTGGAATTACTGCACAATTATGAAGAAATTGCTTAGTCAATCACTACAGTGTGGAAGCAGATCATTTGTTCCATTGAGTCCACGCCAACCCTCTGGGAAATAGCCCACCCAGACCCTATCCAGATCCCTGCAATTCCAAATTTCCCATGGCTAATCCATTTAACCTGCATATCCCTGGACACTGGGATGATCAATCCGCCTAACCTGAACACCTTTGGATTGTGGGAAGAAACCGGAGCACCTGGAGGAAAGCCACACAGACACTGGGAGAACATGCAAACTCCACGCAGACACTGAGAGATCATACAAACTCCACACAGTCACCTGAAGCTGGAATCGAACCCAGGTCCCTAGTGCTGAGAGGTAGCAGTGCTAACTGCTGGGCAACTCTGTCACCCACTATTACAGTCAAGGGAATCTGAGCTGCTGATACAGGTACTGAGTAGAGGATGGAAAAGTGATAGGTGCAGTAAAAATGCCAGCCCTGACTGGCAGTCATGTTGCTGTATTCTTACTATTTGAAGATCATGGGCTCTTAGATGATAGTGGAGAACCACATTGTGAGAAGGAGTGAAGATCGATGAAACAATGCCATGTGGAAAAGGACACACAGATTCATCACACAGTGACAAAAGTGCTACAGAAATGGGTTGTGAGCCTTTTTCTTTTAATGCTTATCTGTCAAAGGAAGGAAATCTTGGAAATATCGCTGTAGTTATATTTCTGAAACTGTAGCAGCTGTGCGCACCACCTACAAGATGCACTGCAGAAATTCACCAAGGATATTTAGGTAGCACCAACCAAACCCATGACCACTTCCAACTAGAAGTCAAAGGCACCAGATACATGGATCACCACACCCTACAAGCTCTCCTCCAAACCACTCACCATCCTGATTTGGAAATGTACAGCTGTTCCTTCACTGTTACTGGGTCAAAATCCTGGAAGTCCCTCCCTAACGACATTGTGGGTCTACCTACAGTGCACAGACTGCAGCAGTTCAAGAAAGCAGCTCACCAACACCTTCTCAAGGGCAACTAGGGCCAGGCAATAAATGCTGGCTCAATCAGTGACGCCCATGTATATGAGTATATTCTAAAAAAATTGTCATTAGGACAGAGTGGTACTGAGTACCTAAAGATTTAAGCAAACTAAAATGAGTGATTGATGCTTCTAATAAGAAACAATTATTAAACTCAGTTATTCTAGGCTGCAGGTGTTGTTCTGGCAGCTATCACCAGGAAGTTATGACAGGATGTGCCTTCCTCACCATTTTCTCAGTGTGCTCAAATTGCAGCACCAGCTGACACATAGTTTCTCCATCCATAAGAACATCTGACAACTGGCAAAACTAACTTATTGAATGTGACATGCTTAAGTTTCTGCTGAGGGAAGGACTTGCATGTGTCAGCCTCTGAGTAGAAATCCAAAATATTGTAACTTGATATTGCATAATAATGAAAAAGAATTTCTGAAGGAAACATTATTTGATAATATTTTCCTAACAAGTAAAGGCTTTTTTAAAATGAAACTGTGACTGTTTATCAATTCCTACAAAATGATGCACTTTTCGAATGGACATATTTTGATCATCGGCAACTTGGCTCACATTTAAAGTACTTTTCTACTGAAATGGACAATGTGGGAAGCTCAAAGGAATGTGAAAATGGAACAGTTAGTTTCACAACAGTAAGAACAAGGAAACAAGCCAGAATCAACTATCCCAAGTCATTGTTGGAAGGTCATGATTATCTAGTCTCGTTGTTCTCAGGATAGTGAGACATTTCTCTGAAATGACAGGATGAAATTGTCCTGTCAACATGTGTGGGCCTGAAGATATTGTGAACAGGTAGCAATTGATTAAAGTAGATATAATGGATAAAGCCACTTTCTGAACAATAAAATCAACACATTCAAATACTGAGGGCGAGTATCATCGTGCAGATATTTTCTTCAAGTTCAAGACAGATTGTCCAATAGATAAGCAGAGTCTGAGATTTAGCTTATACAACATTCCGCCTAAGAAGTTTTCTCCCCGTCCCCCCCATTGTTAACCCATTGTACAATCATGTATAGAACTATATTACATTTACCATTACCACATCTCTGTGCTTAGTCTGTAACTTCACTAATACAGGTTGTCTGGATAGGTCACATCTTTCTCAGACTTCAGACTCACTTGAGCACCATTGATCCTGCTACTGATCTGTGAATCATGTTTCTGCTAAATGATCTTTTATCTCTTGTATATTATTTGCAGAAGACATTGTTCTTTGTAGACCTTGTTATTGGTCCATTATCATATCTGAAGTATCTGTATTTTCCAGAATTTCCTTGTGATAATTACCTGGAACTTTGGGAGCTGGTACAAATGCATCAGCTCCCTCCAAAAGCTCAAGCAGAACTCTCCATTCATAGAGAAGAGACAGCTGAGGAGGGGGCATGCTGATTGAGGGATACAACTTTATCAGGGGCAAGGACAGTTTAGAAAGGGAGAAATTTCTTCCATTTTGTAGAGGAGTTAATAACCAATGGCACAATTTTAAGCTAAGGATTGGGAGGTTTACAGAGAATTTCAGGAAATTCCTTTTCGCTCAGAAGATGGTGAGTATCTGGAACTCACTGCTTAAAAGGACCCAGATCCAAATCCCACCATGGCAATAGGAAAAAAATCTGGAACTAAGAGTCTAACGATGACCATGAATCCATTGCTGACTGTTGAAAAAACCCATCTGGTTCACGAATGCCCTTCAGGGAAGGAAACTGCCATCCTTACCTGGTCTGGCCTACATATGACTCCAGACACACAGCAATGTGGTTGCCCTCTGGACAATTAGGGATTGGCAATAAATGCTGGCATAACCAGTGACACTTACATCCCATGAATAAAATTAAAAAATAGACGTACACACACACACACACACAAACACAAACACACACACAGTCTTTAGGGAAAGGGTGAAAATACACAGATTTCTCTGAAGAGATTGGTTTTCTGAAAAAAAATACTTTGGTTAATGGTTTTTTTCTTGAAGAAAAAAGAATAAGGTCAGAAGTCACACAACAACAGATTTATTTGAAATCACAAGCTTTCGAAGCGCTGCTCCTTCAACTTCACTTCACTTCACTTCACTTCACCTGGCAAAGGGGCAGCGCTCCAAAAAATTATGTTTTCAAATAAACCCGATGGACAATAACCTGGAGTCATGTGACTTCTGACCTTGTTCACCCCAGCAGCACTTCCACACAAAGGAATAAAGCATAGAACATTCAGGAGTCACATGAGCATATGATTTAACTGCAGAAGTAGGCCTTTTGGCCCTTCATGCCTTATCATTCAGTAAGATTATGGTTGATCTGTTAGTGTTCCAAATTTGACATTCCCATCTACCCCGTGATAACCTTTGATTTCCTTGTCCAACTAGAATCTATAACCCCTTCCCCCTTTAAATATTCAATGATCCCCACCCTCACTGAGTTCAGAGGCAGGGAGTTCCAAAGTCAAACAACCCTCTAAGAGAGAAAAGCATATCTCCTCACCACTGTCCCGAAGGGAATTTTAAACAATGCTCCCTAGTCTGGATTCACCCGCATGGGTAAACATCATTTCCGTGTCAACCTTGACAATATCATTCAGGATCTTATAAGTTTTAATCAAATCTTTTCCTGTTCTTCTAAACTCCAGTGAAGACATCCAGCCTGTTTCCTCATGCAGCAACTTGCTTATTCCAGGTATCAACCTCCTCTGATCCAACTCATATTTCCATCTTTCCTTAAATAAGGTGACCAAACTGCACACTATTCATGATGTGGTCTCTTGTGTAACTGAAGAATAATATTCCTTACTTTGATGTTCATTTCCTCTTCTAACAAAGGATAATGTCAAGTTAGCCTTCTTCATCAATTGCTATACCTCACACCAAAGTTTTGTGACTAACGCACTGCATTGAATACCTCTGCACCACAAACGTTTGTAACTGTTCGTTGTTTAAATAATATTCTACTTTTCTATTCTACTTGCTAAAGTGAACTTCATATTTACTCACATTATACCAAATCTGCCAGGTTTTTGCCCACTCACTTAACCTATCTATATTAGTCTACATCAAAGTTATAGAGTTATAGAGCTGTACAGCATGGAAACAGATCCTTCAGTCCAACTCATCCAAGCTGACCTGATACCCTAAATTAATATAGTCCCATTTATCAGGACTTGGCCAATATCTCTCTAAACCCTTTCTATTCATATGCCCATCTAGATGCCTTTTAAATGTTGTAATTGTACCAGCCTCCACCACTTCCTCTGGCAGCTCATTCCATACACACACCACCTTCTGCATGAAAAGGTTGCCCCTTAGGTTCTTTTCAAATCTTTCCCCTCTCACATTAAACCTATGCCTTGTACTTTTGGACTCTGCTACCTGGGGAAAAGACTTTGGCTATTCACCCTATCCATGCGCTTCATGATTTTATAAACTTCTATAAGGTTTCCCCACAGCCTCTGACGCTCCATGAAAAATAGCCCCAGCCTGTTCAGCCTCTCCCTATAGCTCAAACCCTCCAACCCTGGCAACATGCTTATAAATCTTTTCTGAACCCTTTCAACTTTCACAACATCCTTCCTGTAGCCGGGAGATCAGAAATAAAAGCAATATTCCAAAAGTGACCTAAACAGTATCAGCCAAATGCCTGTCCATCTGTGACTCTACTTTCAAAGAACTATGAACCTACACTCCCCAGGATCTTAGCATTAAGTGTATGAGTCCTGCCCTAATTTACCTTTCCAAAATGCAACACTCACACTTATCTAAGTCAAACCCTATGTGCGACTCCTCGGCACACTGGCCCATCTGGTCAGGATGCAGTGTAATCTGAGGTAACCTTCTTCACTGTCCACTACACCCTCAATTTTGGTGTCATCTGCAAACGTACTAACTACCCTCCTATGTTCACATCCAAACCATTTAAATAAATGACAAAACACAGTGGACCCAGCACTGATCCTTGTGGCACACCACTGGTTGCAGGCCTCCAGTCTGAAAAGCAACCATCCACCACCACTCTCTGTCTTCTGCCTTCGAGCCAGTTCTGTATCCAAATGGCTAGTTCTTCCTGGATTCCATGAGATCGAACCTTGCTAAGCAGTCTACCATGAGGAACCTTTTTGAATGCCTTACTGAAGTCCATATAGATCATGGCCACCGCTCTGCCCTCATCAATCCTCTTCATTACTTCTTCAAAAAACTCAATTAAGTTAGACATGATTTCCCACACACAAAGTCATGTTGACTATCCCTAATCAGTCTTTGCCTTTCTAAATATGGAAACTAGAGAACTTGGGGAAATAAATAGAGACATCTTGAAAAATGTCCATATTACAGAGGAGGAGGTGCTGAACATCTTAAAAAGTATAAATGTAGCTAAATCCCTGTGACCTGGTCAGATGTACCCTAGAACTTTGTGGAAAACTAGAGAAATGATTGTTGTCCTGTCCCTCAGGATGCTCTTCAACAACTTTCCCAGCGCTAATGTCAGGCTCACTGATCTATAGTTCCCTGACTTTTCCTTACCACCTTTCTTAAATAGTGGCACTATGTTAGTCAACCTCCAGTCTTCCAGCACCTTGCGTATGGCTATCGATGATACAAATATCTCAGCAAGGAGTCAGTAATCACTTCTCAAGTTTCCCACAAAGTTCTAGGGCACACCTGACCAGGTCTCAGGGATTTAGCCTCCTTTGTGATGTTCAGCACCTTCACCTCTGTAATATGGACTTTTTTCAAGATGTCTATTTATTTCCTCAGGTTCTCCAGCTTCCATATCCTTCTTCATAGTAAACACTGATCAGAATACTCATTTAGTCTCTCCCCCATCTCCTATCGTTCCACACATAGGTGGCTTTGCTGATCTTTAAGGGGGCCTATTCTCTCCCTTAACCTTTTGTCCTTAAAGTATTTGTAGAATCCCTTTTGATTTTCCTTAACCCTATTTGACAAAGATATCTCATGTCCCATTTTTGTCCTCCTGATTTCCCTCTTAAGTATACTCCTTTATACCTTTATACCTTTCTGGAGATTCATTCAATCTCTGCTGTCTATACCTGACTTTTACTTCCTTCTTTTGCTTGACCAAAACCTCAATTTCTCTAGTCATCCAACATTCCCTGCACCTACCAGCCTTGCCCTTTATGTTAATAGGAAAATACTGTCTCTAGATTCTCATTATCTCATTTTTGAAGGCTTCCCACTTCACAGCTGTCCCTATACCTGTGAATATCCGTCCCCAATCAACTTTTGAAAGTTCTTGTTTAAAATAATCAAAATTGGCCTTCCTCCAGTTTAGAACTTTAACTTTTAGATCCAATCTTTCCTTTTCCATCACTATTTTAAAACTAATAGAATTATGGTTGCTGGCCCCAAAGTGCTCCCCCACTGACATCTCAGTCACCTGCCCTGCCTTATTTCCCAACAGTAGATCCAGTTTTGCTCCCTCTCTAGTAGGTACATCCACATACTGAATCAGAACATTTTCTTGTACACAGTTAACAAATTCTTCTCGATCTGAACCCTTAACACTATGGCAGTCCCAGTCTATGTTTGGAAATTTAAAATCCCCTACCATAACCAGGTAACTGAGATCTCCTTCCAAATTTGCTTCAGAATTTCCCACTGATGATTGAGGGGTCTATAGTGCAATCCCAATAAAGTGATTAATCCTTTCTAATTTCTCAGTTCCACCCAAATAACTTCCCTGGGTGTATTCCCAGAAATATCGTCCCTAAGTACAGCCATAATGCTACCTCTAATCAAAAATGCCATTCCCCTCCTCTCTTGCCCCCCATTTTATCCTTCCTATAGCATATTATATTTAAACACTTTTTTCTCCTGACCTCTGTGTCGTCTGCAAAGTTAGCTATCATGCCTCTGATTCCCTCTTCTAAATCATTGACATCAATTTCACAAGTTTGAAACCCAGCATGAATTCCTTTGGGTCCCCTCTTGTTATATCCTGCCAAATGCTGACAAAAGGGATTAGATTAATTTAGGATATCTGGTTGGCATGGATGAGTTGGACAGAAGGATCTGTTTCCATGCTGTATGACCCAGTTATGCGTGATTGCTTCTCTTTTTTTGCCAACTAACCACTCTTCTATCCATGTTATTGGTCTGGTTGTCTAGCATGTGTGATCAAGTAATTAATTACACATGACTGCTTCTTGATATGGCAAATACAACTTGCTCAGGAAATAAAATATTGAGATGTTTATTCAATCAGTTTTACAAAGGAATGAATAGGTTTCACTGTGACCTCAACAAAAGTGCGACTTTTTCAGAAGTGATCGGCTGGTCAACTTGCAAGCTTTCCTCCAACTAAGCTTGTTCATAGCAGGCTTCCCTCCAAATGAACTGGACAAAACAAGTACCTGTGCAAGGTAGCCACTGTTTAAAACCAGCCCAGCAAAACAACTATTTATCACCAGTCTTATGATTTATAGGAAGCTTTCTAAAATGTCACCAATTTACAATAAATCCAATTCCACAATCCTTCAAACCGTAGAGTCATATAGATGTACAGCATGGACACACACCCTTCAGTCCAACTCATCCATGCTGACCAGATATCCCAAGCTATTCTAGTCCTATTTGCCAACTCTTAGCCCATATCCCTCTAAACCCTTCCTATTCATATACCCATCCAGATGCCTTGTAATTGTACCAGCCTCCACCACTTCCACTGGGAGTTCATTCCATACACGTACTACCGTCTGTGTGAAAAAGTTGCCCCTTAGGTGCCTTGTAAATCTTTCTCCTCTCACCCTAAATCTATGCCCTCTAGTTCTGGACTCCCCATCCCAGGGAAAACACCTTGCCTATTTACCCTATCCATGTCCCTCATGATTTTATAAACCTGTATGAAGTCATCCTTCAGACTCCGACACTCCAGGGAAAACAGCTCCAGCCTATTCAGCCTCTATCTGTAGCTCAAACCCGCCAACCCTGTCAACATCCTTGTAAATCCTTTCTGAACCCTTTCAAGTTCACCACATTGTTCTGATGGGAGGGAGACCAGAATTGCACACAATATTCCAAAAGTGGCCTAACCAAATCCTGTACAGCTGCAACATGACCTCCCAACTCTATAATCAATGTTCTGATCAATAAAGGAAAACATACTAAACACCTTCTTCACAAGTTGAGACTGTGGTGCTGGAAAAACACAGCAGGTCAGGCAGCATCCGAAGAACAGGAGAATCTGACCTGCTGTGCTTTTCCAGCACTACACTCTCAATTCTGATCTCCAGCATCTGCAGTCCTCACTTTCTCCTACCTTCTTCACTATCCAATCTGCCTGTGATGTTCAAGGAACTATGAACCTACACTCCACGGTATTTTAGTTCAGCTACATTCCTCAGGACCTTACCATTAAGTGTATAAGTCCTGCCCTGATTTGCCTTTCCAAAATACAGAACCTTACATTTATCTAAAACTCCATCTGCCACTCCTCAGCCCATTGGCCCATCTGATCAAGATCCCGTTGTAATCTGAGGTAACCTTCACTGTCCAATACACCTCTAATTTTGGTGTCATCTGCAAACTCACTAACCATACCGCCTATGTCCACATTCAAATCATTTATATAAATGATGAAAAGTAGTAGACCCAGCACCAAAGCCTCTAAGCACTATTAAATATAGAATGTTTGCATGGGATAATGCTGCTCAAAAATCTTCCTGATTTTGTCCATCTGTTTGTCCATTGAGAATTTAAACTTGTAGCTGAATTCTCTGCTGTCTCATATTTGATGAGTCACTAACTTTCTTAGGTGGGTAAGTAAACAGGATCTTGTTGGGAATTAACAGATTAAAAGCAAGCAGCCCACTGTGATGGTCCCAATCCTTATGCCTGAGCCAGCCTGGTCTACAGACTGCAGCCTGGTTTGCATTAAAATGACATCTGATCCGGTCTGATCTGCTGTACTCCAGGGTTCCTGTGATAGCTCGGACAACCAGCTTAGCTAAACAAAGGAACTTTCAGGTGTGTACTTTCTGAAATGCTCCCAATTCAGCTTCAGGTAAGCTTAAGCCCCAACCATTTTGGAAACCCTTACTAGACTAGTAACATAATACATGCATTACATTAGATAATAAACTATTACATTTCAACCATGTCACATTTGGATGTAGGGTTCATAATAGTGAATTGTGCAGAACAGAGAACTTTAGTGGTAGATTTTATACAGGCTTTCAAAGCAATGAGGGGCTTTTATAGACTAAATAAGGAGGTCATTTCTGTTTGTTCATGTGATGTGGGCATAACCAATAAAGCCAGCATTTATTGTCCACTCTTAATTGCCCTTGAGAATCTATAGCTGTCAGAATCTATAGCTGTCATGATACACCCAGACTGTTAGCAGGTAACCTGAGGACACAAACTTAATCTAACTGGCAGAAGAACAGAAGGGAGATGACGAAACCTGTTTTTTATGCAGTGAGTTCTCATAATCTGGAACACACTGCCTGAAAGGTGGTCAAAACAAATTCAATTGTACCTTTCAAATGGGATTCTGGTAAATACTTGAAAAAAAGAAACTTTCCTGGGGTATGGGGGAAAAGCAGGGGTCAGGGATTAGCTGGATAGCTCTTTCAAAGAACTGGCACAGACTTAATGAGCCAAATGGCCTTCTTCAATGCTGAACAGTTCTAATTGTGTACAATCTCTGGACTTTGGCATGTAGGGTGTGCCATTTTGCAGAGAGACCGTGTGCTTTCCATATCAGACAGCAGAAAACTATGTGAATTTATCAGTACCTTTGGACACGGTAATAGGTCTGTGTATATTCTGTAGACGCTTGGGTGATACAGAAAAAGATACCTTCTTGCAATCAATGAAGATACAAAACATTGTGATTTTCATGTCTTTTTCTTATTCTCACTCACCTGCTGTACTTTGCAAAAGATTAGTGGCATTACGTCACTGGAGATTGCAAACTGAGCAGCCTTCATTTCCTCAGCTCTGAGATCATTGCATTACGGAATTGTTAAAGAAGGAGGCCATTCAACCAATCATTGCTACTCCAGCCTTCCGAACCAGCAATTCACTTCATACCATTCCCTCACCTTCTCCCTGTGAATCTGCCCTTTGTCCCTGTGCAAATGATAAGTCTAATTCCCTTTTGACTGTTTTGGTTGAACCCTGCCTCCTCCACACTCTCAGGTGGATGAGCAGGAAGCTGGAAGAACACAGCACCAAGAGGTGGAGAAGTAGATGTTTCAGGTGTAACCTATCTTCAGTACTAGGATTGGGAGTGAGTGGAGTTGCAGATAAAGGGGGTTGCGGAGGCAGGGTGCTAAGGACTGTTCCCTTTGAGAGTCCTTGGTTTGCGTCAATCTCCCCACCAACCCCGCTGATCCCCCAGGTAACATCTCCTGCAACCAGAAAAGATGCAAAACCTGCTGGTACACCACACCCCTCACTTCCATCCAGGACTCCAGACAGTCCTTTCAGGTGAGCTAGAGGTTCACCTGCCTCTCTTCCAACCTAGTTTACTATATCAGGTGCTCCCGATGTGGTCTTCTCTACATTTCACCAAGCATCTCAGCCAAGCCCACAGCCTGACCTCCCAGTCACCAACCATTTTAATTCCCCTTCCCACCCTCTCTCTGACATGACCATCCTTGGCCTCCTCCATTGTCACAGTGAGTCTGATCACAAATTGGAGGAGCAACACCTCATCATCCACTTCGGCAGCCTACAGCACAGAGGACTCTACACCCAGAGTTCTCCCAATTTCAAATAACCTCCCTTCCCAATCCCTCCTCGTCCCTTCCACTGCACCCAGCCACCAACCAGATTCATTTCTCCCATCAACCAACCAGCTTGTACCCTAAACCTGTCTCAGCCTATCCACACCTCATCACTCTGCTCCCCCCACCCCTTTACCTGCAGCTCCCCTTACACCCACCTCCAGTCCTGAAGAAGGGTTACACCTGAATTGTTGACTTCTCCACCTCCTGATGCTGCCTGGCTTGCTGTGTCCTGCCAGCCTCCTGCTTGTCTACCTTGAATTCCAACATCTGCAGTTTTTTTTGTCTCCACCACACTCTCAAGCTGCACATTTCTGACCCTAACCACTCAGAATGAGAATAAATTTTCTTAAATGCTTTTTGCTTGTTTTACCAATTGGTTTAAGTCTGTGGCCTCACATTCTTACTCCATTCCTGAGTGGGAGCAGTTTATTTCCATTTTTTTCCTGACCTTTCATGATTTTAAATAACATTTTAAGACATCTGCTTTCAGCATTCTCATCTCCAAGGTAAGGAGCTCTTCCTTCTCCAATCTATTTTCATCATTGAAGTCCCTCATTCCTGGAACCATTTGAATGAATTGCTGACATTAAACATTAACTGCACTGTTTCTTACTGTGACTCAGTCTTTAACTGAAACTGAAAGCTGATAGTTCCTCCCTCTCTTAATTCTTTCAGCAATTGACTGATTACCCTCCCTGACCCATATCAGTACCCTGAATACCATCTCCCCCAAAATCAAAATCCTTCTTTCAAAGTTCCTCAAAACACATCTCTTGCTCCAATCTCCACCAGCTCTAAAGTTCCCTGAGCCCTCCATTACTCTGGCTCCAGCCCCCCATCCACTCGCTCCTACTAATTGTATCAAGGCCTTCAAATGCCCGGGGCTCATTCTGAAATGTTTTTCTCTAACCCTCTTAAAATCTTTAATGCTCGCTCTCTAATAAAAATCCCTTTCAAAATGCTTTTCCTCAATCAAACCTTTAGTGACCCCTTCTTAAACTTTTAAGTTACATTATTAGGTATGCAGCCTTTATTTGCAAAATACGTGGTGAGATATTTTACATTGTTGGCATTGTACAGCCTCAAATCAATGTTACTGCTCACTTCATCACCAATTGTAAATTGGCTAATTCATCATGCATCTCTGAATGTACGATCACTTGCTTAGGTTGTTCAAATTAAGGACTAATCTAACTACTTAAAAATGTGAACGAAGAGATCCCACTGTCCTAGTTTAGATTAGACAGCAGTATGTACATTCAGTTCATTGCCTCACAAGTTTCACTCAATTAAACACAACATTGCTGGGATTAGATGATGATATCCTGCAGTGCAGGATGCATGAGACGTAAGCTCATATAGTTAAATTCAATGTTTTAATCCCCTGGGAACAGACTTTCTTTATGAGGTTACAGGTATGTATGCATTCCAAGTACAAAGATGAAGTGCTTGCTTTCACGATAGTCTAGTGGATTTGATTGATTGGAAGTGATATATTTGCTCATGTGGCGAAACCTCCCACAATGCTCACAAACTAGGAAAGGTACCTTATGGCCTTCAGTTTTACTTGTCAAAGAAAGAAACCCTACCAGCTGCTGGCAAATTCTTTCATAGAGATTTCATTCAGTCAAGTGAGTACCTAACATTTCAGAAATGGATTTGGTCTAGTTCAGTTTGATCATCAGTTTCTTTGAGAAGAATACACCATTTGAATAAAAAGCAGGAAGAGCCCAATATTTTTCAATTCAACAACTAATGAAAAATATTTCTGCAAATGCAGAAAACAGTTGGATAAGTTCATTTTATATACTTTTCTTTTTAAAAAAACTCAACAATAGCTCTCAAAATAGCTCATGTTGATAAACCATTAACAGATGTTTCTGCTGTTAGGAAGAGGCCATAAACACTTTGGAAAATATTGTACCATTAAGATTGTAGCCAATATTTTCTTGACTGTCTTTATTGGTCAAATATGGTCCTAAAGAAATATATTAGAGGACAAGAATTAGGAGAAGCAGGCCATTCAGCCTCTTGAGCCTTGCTCTGTTATTCAGTACGAATGTGGCGAACACAAACATACACAGAGGTGCGGAAGAAGCTCAGCAGGTCTGGCAGCACCTATGGAGTTAGAAACATAGAGTTAACGTTTCAAGTACAGTATGATCCATCTTCAGAGCCGTGTGCCTAGGTTTTCAGTCGTGACTGATCTGGTTATGGTTTCTACTCTACTTTCATGTTCCCCGTGTACACCCACACTTGACTTGCTTATCCATCAAAGGTCTCCTTAATTCAGCCTTAAACATATCCAATAAACCGCCTCCACTGCTTGTGGGGAAGAGAATTCATCTTCACCTTAAATGGAAGATCCTGTATTTTTAAACTGAGGTCTTTAATTTCCAGATACGCCCACAGGTAAAAGTGAGGACTGCAGATGCTAGGGATCAGAGCTTAAAAATGTGTTGCTGGAAAAGCGCAGCAGGTCAGGCAGCATCAATGGAGAAGGAGAATCGATGTTTCGGGCATAAGCGGCTTATGCCCGAAATGTCGATTCTCCTTCTCCTTTGATGCTGCCTGACCTGCTGCGCTTTTCCATGCCCACAGGTAATCCAAGATGGAGGATGGGATGAAACCGTGGCTGTAAGCACTGCTCCTTTTATGAGGTATTTTCAATGATGGAGCTGATTACTCAAATTTTAGGAGCAGCGATTACTTTTTCATAGGCTGTTGCATTGTTTTGGAACTTTGGAAAAACAAGAGATCAAAACAGTAGCATTTAAAAAGGAGGAAGAGAGACAAAGGCAGTGATCATGCAGGAAGTGAAACAAATGAGTAAGTAAATCTGCACAGCTGTCTGACCCAGCAGTGAACCTGTACAGCTGACTACCTCGGCTGTTTGATTTCAACTTTTTCACGCAGAGAGTGGTGCGTATATGGAATGGGCTGCCACAGGAAGTGGTGGAGGATGGTACAATTGCAACATTTAAAAGGTATCTGGAAAGGTATATGAATAAGAAGGGTTTAGAGGGATATGGGCCAAATGCTGGCAAATGGGACTAGATTAATTTAGGATGTCTAGTTGGCATGGATGAGTTGAACCAATGAATCTGTTTCCATACTGTACAATTCCATGACTCCGAGTAAAAGCATCCTCTCAATCCACCCTGACAAGTCCCCTCAGGATCCTATAGAATTCAGTAAGATCACTCCTCATTTTTCCAAACTGACTACTACATTTACCTCACATTTTCTTTCTAGTGGAGGTAGAGTCACTAAGAACACATTGAACATCCTTGAGAAATCTCTTGTACTTCAAAATTATTTACAGTTTGGTAAAAGTGATTCCTTTCAGTGTTATGTACAACTTTTAATTCATTGTGCTCATAAAGGCAGAGACCCATCGTTTGTGCAGCCAGCTTTGTGATGACCCTACTTTCATGGCACATTTAATTTTATTAAAAAAGACACAACATACAGTATTTCAATCAAAAATTTCAGGTTATTTTGTCATCAATACACAGCAAATCATGCAGTGATTGAAAGTCACCAGTGTACATTTCAAAAGTGAACTGTTGCAAACCAAATATGGAACATGCCTGTATGACAATCCACACATCATACAGGAGCATGACAGACTGGAGTTTAATCTTCAGCATAAGAGCTGTAAGGTGATGCTGCTGTCTTTTGGCATGCTAAATCCCACCTATTTGTTTACATTTGTCAAGTTAAGACCATAAGCTCATAAGAAATAGGAGTGGAAGTAAGGCCATTCGGCCCATCGAGTCCACTCCGCCATTCAATCATGGCTGATGGGCATTTCAATGCCACTTACCCTGTACTCTTCCTGTGTCCCTTAATTCCTTGCGAGGTTAAGAATTTATCAATCTCTGCCTTGAAGACATTTAACGTCCCGGCCTCCACTGCGCTCCGTGGCAGTGAATTCCACAGGCCCACCACTCTCTGGCTGAAGAAAGTTTTCTGCAGCTTTTATCTCCTGTCTCTTCCTCACCTTGCTGTTAAAAGTCTGGCTCAAATCCTTCTCTAGAACTGTACATCTAGGCTGACATTTCACTGTAGTACTGAGGAGGGAATTATTTTAGAAGTGGAAAGGGAGGCAGTGAGATTAAACAAATGTTACTATTTCTCAGGGAGTCTGGGTCACTTCCTGTCCTGAATGTATATAGTCATACAGACACTTGACCATCTGGAGATAGGTATATGTCAACTCATTTGGCTGAGATTGTCAGCACCCCAGGGAGTTCTAACACCTCTGCTTCCCCTTAAATTTATGCCATCTAGTTACAGACTCACTGCTGTTAGTAAACCTCAATTTAAATACAACCATTACAGCTGGTCAAATGAGGGACCTCAGATCTGTGTGCACTCTGACTGTCTCTCTAGATGATTGACCACAGCACCATTTGGAGATTACCACCAACAGTGATTCTGATTACAGTGGCAAGCTTCTAATGCTAATGGAATGATACAGCTGTGATTGCAAGTCACATGCTCTACCAGGAGTCAGTGGTTTCTAGCAGCACCTTGAAGTACTTTGTTTGGTCAGAGATTGTAAAATAAAATGACCACTGAAGGGTAAAATGGTCAAATCATTTCCATCCACCTTGATTAGGCAACAGAATGGTTGTTTTGTAGGAATTCTGTGTGACTGGGAAAGACGCCAGCTCAATAACTTGCAGCATCTTTAATGCTGTAAAACATTTTAAGGTGCTGTCAGGAACATTATCAACCAAATTTAACCACTCCAACCACCAAAAAAAAATTGGGCCATTTGAACAAATTGGTTGGTCTTAAGGAGAAAAGGACAAAAATAGTAGAGAAACGAAGAGATTTTAGAGAGGGAATTTCAGAGCTAAGCAACTTGGCAATTGAAGGCAAGACTGGCAAAGGTGGAGAAAATAAAATAGGAAACAAAAATAGAAAATGCTGGAAAGGCTCAGTAGGTTAACATTTCGGGTTCAGTCACCCTTCCTCAGAACTGATGGTAGCTAATAAAATTGGGGATGTGCAAACAGTCCAGAAGTGAAGAAATGCAGAAACCTCAGTGATTTGTAGGTCTCCAGGAAGTTACAGTAATAGAGTTAAAAATCACACAACACCAGGTTATAGTCCAACAGGTTTAATTGGAAGCACACTAGCTTTCGGAGCGACGTTCCTTCATCAGGTGAGCGTCGCTCTGAAAGCTATTGTGCTTCCAATTAAACCTGTTGAACTATAACCTGGTGTTGTGTGATTTTTAACTTTGTACACCCCAGTCCAACACCGGCATCTCCAAATCATGACAGTAATAGAGAGTATTGAACTCAAGTAGCATTCGATGCTACCAGAGAAAGTAGCCATATAACAAGAAAGATTTGAATTTATATAGCACCCTTCAGGACCCTTCAAAGTGCTTTACTGGCGATTAAGTGTCTTTGAAATTATGTCACATACTGAAGCTGTGGGAATCACCTGAAAAATGAGCACTGCATGACTCAATTTCTAAACCTTAGTATGTTTATTGACCACCCAAATCAAGACAAATGCTAGGTGAGGCATCGAATTGCTAATAATAGTTCATATACCTTTCTCAAGAAGGTAACGCAAAAAAGTGAGTGAAAACTATTACCAAGTAAATAAGCAAGAAACTAAAAGGTGTTGCCAGCACACCAAAAGCAAGTAGGCCTCAATAAGGAAAGATGTCAGTTTAGTTAGCAAGCGACTAAGTTTATAGGAGCAAAACTGAAGTTCATTACTATATTATGGATAGAAATTTGAAATGGATATAAATGATCATGAATGATTGGAAACAGCAAGTTCACACTCGTTTGGTGATAACAGCTTAATTTCATTTGACAGCTTAATTTCAACTGAGTACTTTTAGTGAATGACCAAAAATCCATTTGTTCAAATGAGGAATTGGAGGAGGGAAATTAAATTGCTCATTAGATCTGGATTAACGCAGGTGAAACAATGCAGATAAAAATGCTGCTAAAATAGTTATAAGTGTACAGTTACTAAAATCAAGTAGAGGTGTAAACAAGGCAGCTGAGGTCTGGGCACAATCGTGAAGGTGTCTCTTCCAACACACGGCACGGTGGCACAGTGTTTAGCACTGCTGCCGCACAGTGCCAGGGACCCGGGTTCACTTCCGCCTCAGGCAACTCTCTGTGTGGAGTTTGCACATTCTCCCCGTGTCTGCGTGGGTTTCCTCCGGGTGCTCCGGTTTCCTCCCACAGTCCAACAATGTGCAGGTCAGGTGAATTGGCCATGCTAAATTGCCCGTAGTGTTAGATGTATAGGAATGGGTCTGGGTAGGTTACGCTTCGGTCTGGACTTGTTGGGCCGAAGGGCCTGTTTCCACACTGTAAGTAATCTAATTTAACACAGGGTGGGGGAGGGGGGAAATATTATCAAAGGGTGGTTTTGTCTGAGGCTGTGCAAACCAAATGTGGATGTGCATGTCTGTGTGTTTTCAAATGTGGACGTGGAGGTGATTGTAGAATGTGGTGGTGATGGCAAGGAACTGTTAGCAGCACCGCAGAGTTTCACCATTTTCTACAGGAAGAAAGTGGCTGTCAAAGGCAATCGTGACTTTTGAAAGTTACATGAGAATTAAACGCAAATAAGAGAAAGCGGTTCTTGGCAAGGGAAGGCTGGCTGTGTGCTCAGCGATGACCATGTGTTTACAAACAGCCAGTCAACCCAGGCCAGTTTTCAAAAGCAGATTGTCACCAATTGCCTCTCAGTATAGCGCAGTTCTCAGAGGCAAAGAAAGTTTGTTGCAAAGCCTTTCAAAATGAAGTTGAAATTCTCTCCCCAGGCAAGGTTTTATGAGCACATAAAACTGATAGCTTATGTTGTGGAATCAGTGCTATTTTCTGTAATCATTTCTTCCTTGTTCTTGCTCCCAGCAAGAAAATAGATGCTAGGAAACACTGTGGCTTATTGAAGCTGATAAAGATGGCGTTTGCTGATAATAAAGGTAGTGACAAACCAATTTAGATGCCTTCAGTTTTAGTGTAGATGGTGATTGTTGACTTTATTGAAGTGCAGCTGTCTTCACAGTCAGAAACTTTTCTGCTATTCTCAAAACCATTTTAGAGTTCAAAGGGGAATGATGACGTCTCGGAAGGCAGAAACCAGTAGCACACATTTCATATTGGATAGATAACTGTCATAAGAATCTGCTTTGTAGCATTGATTCCCTTTTCATTGTTCATTTTTATTTTTTGTTCCTGTTTCCTCGTCTTTGATGTCCTTCAGAAATTCTGTACCTTTCCAGAGTTAATATGTGTGGCTTGAAAGTCTTAAATTCAATCCCAGTTTGAACTACGATGTCTAATCTTAGTTCAGCTCAGACCAAAGGTCAATTACAATCATTGTGAAGATAATGGTGAGCTGCCGTCTACAAATGCGTTTGTTGTAGGAAAACCCACAATGCCCTCATACAGGGCATTCCAGGATTTTGACCCAGCAACAATGAGGGAATGGTGATATATTTCCAAGTCACAATAGTGGACGGCTTGGAGGGGAACTAGTAGGTGGTGGTGTTCCCATGTATCTGCTGTCCTTGCTCTTCTGCACAGAAATGATCATTTAGAACTGAGGTGAGGAGAGATTTCTTCACCTCGTGAGCTGGTGGAATTGCCTGCAGTTGAAGTCAAATTATTGAATGTTTTCAAAAAGGAGCTAGATATATTTCTTAGGGCTAAAGGGATCAAAGGTATGGCAGCAAGTGGGAAAAAGGTACTGGGTTGGATGATAAGCCACGATCATATTGAATGGTGGAGTAGCTTGAAGGGTGGAATGGCCTAATCTTGCTCCTATTTTCCATGGTTCTGTGTTTGGATCGTGCTGTCCAAGAAGCTTTGGTGAATTTCTGCAGTGCACTTTATAAATGATACACACTGCTGCTACTGGATACATTGCATAAGTTGACTATTTGAATATCGGTGCCAATCGAGACAATTGCCAGAGTCAACTTCCTCAGGCAATAGAAAAGGAATAGGAGAGAACCAAATTGGAAAATAAAATGAAAGCAGGCAAGCACCCAGAAAATGATCATGAACTGCAGGCCCAAGGGGAAAGACCAAGGGAATGGACTTAATTGGAGAGCACTTTCAAGAATGTAGCGCAGGAATGACGGGGTAAATGGCCTTCTTCTATAACTGTGTTTTTGTTAAGCTCCCTTCAGATGAATCATCACCTGACTGTGTGAGAAGTGTCTTTTCATGCTGGCTTCCCAGAGCTATAATTAGGAATGCTGCCTAATGAAATCCTAGCCACAGATTGGTTTTAAACATACTATTGCTTTATCTATTGAGATTTATGAACACGGTAGCACTACAATACATTACTATGCACAATGTCTCCTTTAAATGTTTATATCTGAAACAAGCAATCAAGATATGTACAGTATCAATACTTTAGTATTGCTAGCCAGTATTTTAATGTTTAATTTTCATCATGATAAGCATATTAAGAGCACGTTGGAATGTTTTTGTGGGAAATCCTTCACTGATCAATGGTTTGGTGAGAATGCAACATTTTTTATGATACGTTACTGTCTAGGGGCAGGGGCTTGGTTGGTTCAGTTGCTTGGGTGGCTGATTTGAGATGCAGAATGATACCAAAAACATAGGTTCAATTCCCACACTGGCTGCGGTTACCATAAAGGCTTCCCTTCTCAATCTCTCTCCTCACCTGATACATCATGACCCTTAAGTTATGCTGACCACCCGTCACCTCTTTCTCATGAATTAGCAGCTCTGTGGCCTGATAGGATTTTGATGACTTTATATTTTAGAACCCCAACTTCCTGGTTTGAACCTTGGCCCAATACAAAACTTATGTACTGATCCAAAGTGAGTGGCAATCACTTTCTGGTATCTTTCCCAAAAAGTCTTTCTTTGTGCATGACTCTGTATTTGATTTGATTTATTACTGTCACATGTACTGAAATACAGTGAAATGTATTGTTTTGCATGATATCCACATAGATTAGACCTTACATAAGTACATCAGAGTAATAGAACAGAATACAGAATATAGCATTACAGCTACAGAGAATGTGCCGAGAAAGATGACCTCTAATATGTGGAAGGTCTGTTCATAAGTCTGATAACAGCAGTGAAGAACCTGCTTTTAAACTGTTGGTACGTGTTTTCAAACTATTGTATCTTTTGTCCAATGGAAGAGGATGGGAGTATAACCAGGGTGGGGGGGGGGGTGTCTTTTCACAAGGCAACAGGAAGTGTAGACGAGTCAATGCATGGAAAGCTGGTTTGTGTGATGGACTGGACTGTTTCACAAATCTCTATAATTTCTTGGGCACACCAGTTGCTGTACCAAGCTGTGATGCATCAGGATAGGATGCTTTCCAAGGTGCATCTATAAAAGTTGGTAAAAGAAATTGGTAAATCAGGTATCATTGATGTTGGCAGGCTAGTGATAGCCAAAAAATAACACTGTTCTGAAAAGACTTTGCAATTGTACAATTGTCTGACGTCTTACATCACTTTACAGCCAACACGGTACATTTGAAGTATAGTTGCATTTGTAAAATGTAGGAAATGTGAGAGCCAATTTGTGCTCAGCAAGCTTCCATAAATAGCAATGCAATAGACACAGGAATACCTCTACTGCTCTCCTTTGAAATTATGCCGTGACATATTTTATGTCCACCTGAAATGGCAGATGGAATGATGCACATTTTACACTAATATTTGCTGGGCCATGTTCATATCAGCAAGTGGATGCCTTTCTTGAATTTGGGAAAACTGAAGTCAGTTAGCTGCTTTCACCAGCATTCCTACTGAAAATTGCCTGACTGCTCACAATGCAGGGATTCAACCTGGGAATCCTCAATTTGCATGGCTGCTTGCTACATTACTCTGCACACATTCACTGAACACTTTTTTTTAGTCATATATTGTTGATCTATGAAAGCATTGATCATGATTCAAATGCTAAGATTGAACTTGCCTGTGTCATATGTATTTGACTCAAAAGAATATCCAGCAATTGCATTTACAGATGACACTAAAGTGTGTGCCAGATTTAGTAACCCAGAAAAGGAAGCAGTCTGCAAATCAACTTGGCTCAAGTAAGAGAGCTCAACGCTGGCAGATATCCATCAATGGAGACAAATGCGCAGTAATTCGCAAAAATAAATAAAAAGATAGAATGTAACACCAGAGAGTGTGAGTGAATGACTGCACGGAGGTGGAAAGGAATTGATCATTGATTTTCTCTAATACTTTAGATCGTGTCAGTAGCAAAAGTAATATTCTCCTGGATTATTTTACCTGGACTATTCATTACAAACTAATAGTAATATATAAGACATCAGTAACAGTTTGGGGGAACTGTGACCTGTTTTAGTCCTCCACACTTTATTACAGTGGTTTGACCTGTCATTGATCTGTACAGGACAGCACTGATTTGTAAAGTCACAAGTGATGCTTTGTGTTTGTACTCAATGGAAAAACAAGGACTTAGAAAAGATTTGTTCCAGATGCTTAGTTAGTCAAGTTTAGAGCTGCTATATAATAGATACTCAATATTATAAACTGAAGTCCACTTCAGGATCTAAGCATATAATGTTTACTTACTTCTGACAGGCTGGTGACCATTCACTTGTCCAGGCTATGCATCAAACTTAAGACTTTCAAACCACACACATCAACTCTGGAAAGGTAAATGACTTCTAAAAGAACCCAAATGAGAAAAAAAATCGAAAATGAACAATGTTTACATGTTAGTTATCCATCCGATGTGAAAAGCACACTACTGCTTTTTGTCTTATGAGGTCTCGTCATTCACCTATGAATGCTAATGTAGACATTTTCCAACTGTGAGAAGAGCAGAAAAGTTTCTAGTTGTGAACTGCTATTCACTGCTTCCTGTTGATGAGATCTTGTCATATTTGCCAACTGAGTACCAAGAAGTAATTCATTGTATGTAAAGTCCTTTGAAATGTCTGAAAATGATTTGATGGGGTATCATATAAATAGTATTTAATTCAGAACCAATTATAAGACATAAACATCTACACTGATTCTGAACAACTCAGAGTACTGATTGGAGATCAAACCTGAGATTGACTAATCTCTGCTCCCTAAAGGATTTATCCATGTGTCAACGGCTGGCTGTCGTCACAAAGTAAAATCTCAATACTGGCAGATTAAGAAATTCTGAATTTGAACAATCCAGAATATGTGGTTTAAAAGATTTGCTTACACAGGGCTAAGCAGATTCCACTTGAACCCTATGTTAGTTTGTTTTACATTCAATGGGTTTTTTATGTCATAAGAGATTGATGAAGTTTCTGAGTCTACAGTGTGGACTGTCATATACACAAAGCATTGGGACAATAATCTGATAGTACATCACTGGATTGGAATTCCCTGTTGCCTGGCAATGCATAATCTAATTGAAAAAGGGACTTCAGTGCAACTTTGGTTCCATGTTACATAGTTCCAAATATGGAATGAAAGCAGAGTTAAATTACTTCCAAAGCAGGAGCTGGCACTGCACAGAGCTCCAAACATCCTCTGGAGTTTTAGGCTCCCTGGATCAGCACAATCTAAATTTGCCTTCAGTTCCACCCTGTGTGTATGAGAGCCAGTCAGTCTTGAATATCAGTTTGATAGTGTCATGCTATGCACAGCACTGATAACTTCATTGGACAAATAAGACTGGAATTACATGCGTCTATAATAAATGATTTGTTAAGCATAGTTACTGAGCAGCCCCTAACTATATTAACATATTATTGTCTGACCTTCGTTGGAATAGACATTTTCTGTAGGTCTTGCATTTTCGGGGAAGCCAAATGAAGTACTCCCTTTCAATACTGTCTTCACAGCTGCATTGTTCCAGTGTTATTGGGAAGATTGCTTTGCATTTTCACTCTCACTTGAATGAAAGAAGGGAAAAAAATTCTTTCAGAGCTCATATCTCTTTTCCCTCACTTCATGTGCACAGAACTGTTAGACCAGCCAACAGAGATTTTAGCAAATGTAAGTTGAGATAATAGCTAGAATTTCAACTACTGAGGCAGGTAGTAGGGTATGATATTCCCCGATTTACCAGACATCTCTTGGTATAAAATACTCTGGACTGTACAATTTTCATTTAGGAAAAAGTGAGGGAAAAGGGGTGTGGTGGATGTAAGCTGAGGTTGTGCTGTAACTCTGGAAGTGGAGTGGAGGTGACCATGGAACATGTGAAAGTTGAGCTGGGCTGGTTAGAGGGTAACCTGAGCTCTTGGCTACATCTTCCTAATAGTTTCAGAAGCATGATCACCTAGCTCTTACCTCTCACACCCTTCAATCTCCAAACATATTCCTAGCCCCTTGTTCTATACATAGCTGCTCACCTACAATCCACTGCATGACACAAAGCAACCCCAATGCCCCATGGCTGAACAATTTAACTCCCCCTCCCACTCTGCCAAGGACATGCAGGTCCTGGGCCTCCTCCATCACCAAACCTCTCTTAAAACAACTAATCCTTTAATAGACTGTTTAAACTGCCCATCAAACTGAATGTAGAATCTTCCTAGTGAGATAATTGTAGCTTTTGAAAATCAGTCATTCATTCATAATGATATAATAAATGATTGAACTAGTAATGTTATGATTAAAATATCAGCAAAAACCTCTACTGAAACTACAGCCTCTCTGATCACCTACAATCTCTCTCAGAGATTGATGAGTCTGACTCTGTGCAGCCCATACAAAGATGCTACCATTCAGGATGTATTTTTCTAAGGTGCATGAGTCAAGCTGAGAAATTTTCTAACACCCACTACCCGATTAGGAATGAAAATCCAGTCTTTTGTCGTTTAGTTGAAATGTTAGACTGCCTGTCTTCCCTCTCAGGTATGCATAAAAGGTCTTACGGTAGAATTTCAGAGAAGGTCAATGAGTTATCCCTGCCTCCTGGCCAATACTTACTTCTCTAGTACAGATGATGTGATCATAAGTACATTGTTATTTGTGGCACCTTGCTTTGTACAAATTGCTTAAATTGCAGCAATGCTTTTCTTCATTGGCTTTTACGTTTTTTGGGATGCCCTGTAGTCATGAAAGATGTTATATAAATGTAAGTTTTCACAGTTTCTTTTAATTAAAATCTCTTGTAAATGGCACAATGATTTGTGTCTTTATCCCTTTATGCTTTCCTAACTTTCAATAAAATACATCAAGGGTGGCAGGTCAGAACATTTTATTTTTACTGATGTAGCCTTAGTCTTTTATTCATTTGTGCAGCTCCCTTTGAGTCAAATTGCAGGATTGAAGTGACAGAGATTTGAATTATAACTGAATTATTTACATTGGGAATTAAGACACTAGTGAAGTTCTTAGGAAGAGCCATATCAAACTCAGAACATTAACTCTGTTTTTCTTCCTTCACAGATGCTGCCAGACTCGCTGAGTTTCTCCAGGACTTTGTTTTTGTTTCAAATTTCCAGCATCCACAGTACTTCATTTTTATTTTTGTTTTTATTTAGTTATGTTAGGGGATAGAATTGTTACGTGGAATTTTTTATTTCACCTTTATTTAAGCAGAGAATTGTTTCAGTGTAGATGGGCAGCATGGTGGCTGAGTGATTAGCACTGCTGCTTCACAGTGCCTGGGACCAAGGCTCGATTCTGGCCCTCGATGGCTTTCTGTGTGGAGTTTGCACATTTTCCCCGTGTCTATGTGGGTTTCCTCCTGGTGTTCCGGTTTCCTCCGACAATCCAAAGATGCGCAGGTTAGGGTGGATGCAGGTTAGGGCAGATTGACTGTGCTAAATTGCTTGTAGTGTTAGGTGCATTAGTCAGCGGTAAATGTAGGGGAATGGGTCTAGGTGGGTTACTCCGGAGGGTCAGTGTGGACTTGTTGGGGCAAAGGGCCTGTTCCTATACTCTAGGGAAACTAATCTAAGAAGCTTGTTTGACTGGCTTTCAAAATGAGCAATTCTCCCACAGGCATTCAGTGGTAGATGATGAACCAGTGGTGATCCTTATGACAGCAGGCACTTGTCTTAAGACCAAGAAGCAGTTTATTGTAAGATAGCAATAGGTTGAAGTTGCATTGGCTATTTACATATAGTAACTATCAGAAGGCATCAATGACCCATCTGTCTCCATCAGGATCTCAATCTAGATTTCTTTTTCCTAACCAAGACTTCATAACATCATCAGATTTGGTGGAGCTGCATGCAGGCTCCCAATATTAACCCTTTGGGACCATTACTTGATACAACAACAGTCTTTTACTGAGATCTCCAGCAACATATCCATTCAAAGTTGGCAACCCAACAAGTGACGGAGGAATGAGGGGTTCTTAGAATCCCTATGATGTGAAAACAGGCCCTTTGGCCCAACAAGTTCACATCGATCCCCTGAAAAATATCCCACACAGACTCATTCTGCTACCCATTACTTAACATTTCCCCTGACTAATGCACCTAACCCAGACATCCTGGAACAGTATGGGCAATTTAGCATGGCCAATTCGCTTAACCTGCACATCTTTGGACTATGGGAGGAAACCCACACAGACACGGGGAGAATGTGCAAACTCCACACAGATAGTCACCCGAGGCTGGGATCGAACCTGGGTCCCTGGGACTATGAGGCAGCAATGCTAACCACTGGCCACTGTGCCATGGATTGTGGAGGAACTGTCTGGCTGTCAGGTACTGAAACTTCAGCAAGTTTGGTCTTGGGCATTGAAGAGCTCCAGGAGACTAGTTAGACTGGGATAGAGTTTGCACAGAAATGAGTTTGATTCCATCTCTAGGTTTTCTGTTGTTGAGCGGAGTGAGAACCTCTTGGGTAGTGGAGCCAGCATCCAAATCTAGTGAGCGAGAAAGCCCAATGACAGATCATTGCATAGCAATCAGGAGATTGGTCTATCATGACTTTTCACACTGACATTTTGCATAAACACTTGCGTACAGAACAAACATATGGCGAAGTTATTTGAAGACCTTTGGTATCCTATGGTCTGCACTGCAACAAGAGCAGATGCCCTAAAAGAAGGAGAAGAAAGAGCACAGAGGGAAGAAAAACATTATCTGAACTCAAACTCTTGATCTGCACATTGATATTTATAGTTTCATTTTGCATTTCAATTGGTAGATGCATCTGGCAATGTTGCAGAGTCTGTAAGATTATCAGCACATCATCATGGCCAGGAAATAGAATAAATCACATTAATTAAAAAAACTGTTGCAGATTTTTTAAAGCTCACTGAAAAGCCAGGCACATGACTTAGACTCAGATGCTGACTTACCAGTTAGCTTGCATGATAGCACTGACATATGTGGATGGATATCAGATTTGTGTAATTTTTAATTTTATTTTTATGAACAGAGTTTATCATTTGGCCCTGTGTTTCCCTCTTCATTTTTTTACGCAGTAAATTACTTTACCAGCACCAAAGTATAAGACAACATGATCTTATCACTTTGGGTTCTGTTTTGACTTGTTTGCTAGAACTCAAGTAAAACAGAAGATAAACGCAATGAGTGGGAGTATGTTGGTAGAAGAGATTGACACACCATTCTTTCTGGTTTAACATCAGCGTGAAGGCTTCAACCCTTTAGAAATGGATTAGCAAATATGACCAGCAAGTTATAAGCAAATACAAGTTTAACTTGTTAACATTTTAAAACGCTGTGCTATCTGCTCCAAGAAATCCTGACATTTGGATTTTAATTGGAGCTGAGTGGAAAGATCCAGGAGTTGGCATTTGTTCCTTTTTTGACCACCAGGCAGAGAGGTCTCCTGGGTGATGGGACTAATGCAGCTGGTGGACATTTACATACTCAACCATGTGTAGATGAAGATAAAAAGCCCTCCTTTTGGGCATGGATTTCTGGACTGTCTCAGGTGACTGAAGCTCAGATTCCCTTTCTGCTGAATCCCTGGATATGTAGTTGATGAGGAGCCCAAGTTGCCCATCCATCCATTCAATAGATTCCTGTTCTTCACATACCATCAGTCAATCTCCCTGACCTGTCACTTGGCACAGTCTCCTCAAACCCCTTAGCTCAGATACATGGGTGTAACCATTCACATTGAGGACTCTTGCATTGCATCCATCCAGACCAACAAGACTCAACAAGGAATTAAAAAACTGGCTGTAAAATATTGTCTGTGATGTTTTTATGTCCTAGTGTCTTCCTGTTAGTGAGTAAACAGATGAAAATGAAAAAGCATTGCAGAAATCTTCAGCTTGGCTGCCCAGCATGTCATCCTTCTCCTCTCATAGAGATATAGGGTCATGCTCAGACAGCACAGAAACAGACCCTTCGGTCCAACCAGTCCATGCTGAGCATAATCTCACCTTTCTGCTCTTGGCCCCGACCCTATGGCTTATAATGTTTAATGTGCTTTTTTTTCAATAGGAACCGTGTTGTTTAAATGTTTACATCCTCCTCTAGTCTGGGTCCATTGCCTTATGTTGTTTCCTATTGCAACTGACCAAAATGGAGAAGTTTCATTTGGGAAAGTCCGAAACACATTGAGAGAATTTGTTACAAATACATATAGATGAAGTTGCAATGTTGGAGGGAGTGTACAACCTTCCAACACCCCAGCCTTCAAGCACCACCTATCCTCATTTGGCAAAGACTGTAGATTGTGTATTGGACTTATCTGCTGTCCCAGAACCCATCAAATCAGAGTGGAAACAAGGCATCCATCATCTTGGGGGCCTGCCTCAGAAGATGAAGACCATCTGATCTTCATAAAGTGTTCTGAAATGTAGTTAAAGTGGCTTAAGCAGAATATACAGCCAGGAACCATTGTCCATAGTACAACCCTTTGTATATTCAGAAAATACGATTGCGCCATGCACCTATTTTAGATATGTCTGATGAAACCTTATTCAGATAGCACACTCCAGTTTAAGATGTAAGTTACTAGTGAATCATTATATAGGAACATTTGTTTCTAAGCTCTACAACTCATCTCCTTCATACAGGCTGAAAATGTGTTGCTGGAAAAGCGCATCCAGGGAGCAGGAGAATCGATGTTTCGGGCATGAGCCCTTCTTCAGGAATGAGGAGAGTGTGCCAAGCAGGCTAAGATAAAAGGTAGGGAGGAGGGACTTGGGGGAGGGGCATTGGAAATGCGATTGGTGGAAGGAGGTTAAAGTGAGGGTGACAGGCCGGAAGTTGGTGCTGAGTTCGAGGGTTGGGACTGAGACAAGTTGGGGGGACGGGAAATGAGGAAACTGGAGAAATCTGAGTTCATCCCTTGTGGTTGAAGGGTTCCTAGGCGGAAGATGAGGCACAACCTTCCTAACCTGCAATCTTCTTCCTGACCTCTCTGCCCCCACCCCCACTCCGGCCTATCACCCTCACCTTAACCTCCTCCCACCTATCGCATTTCCAATACCCCTCCCCCAAGTCCCTCCTCCCTACCTTTATCTTAGCCTGCTTGGCACACTTTCCTCATTTCTGAAGAAGGGCTCATGCCCGAAATGTCGATTCTCCTGCATCTGCAGTCCTCACTTTCTCCTTCATAAAGGCTCCAACATTCAAATAGATCATGCTTATCCACAAATCCATTTACACACCTTCAGTCTATATCCTTTGATAAATGTGTCTAACAAAACATAGCAATCTGTTTCTTGGTAACCACACTGAGGATTGCACAGTCTTCAGCTTTGCATGGGCAGTCATAACAGGTCATGTAATTATAAGATAGTTTCTTGATAGTGGGACCTGTTGGTTGGCCTTGAAGCTTTCCTTCTGCCTGTCACCTCCTCCCACCTTTGCACTGGGCCAGGACCCCACTTGTTATCTATCTAAATGTTGTGTTTTACACTACTTTTTCAGTCGAAAGCCACGTTCTCTGCCAAAGATGGGTCTCAATCCTTTGTGTTGTTTCACCCACCTTTTTCCAACATAGTTGATATAAATAAATATCGGTTCTTTCAAAATGGCATCAAGTCACTAATGTACAATTTACTCTTCTCCTAAAATTTGACAGTTTGCCCTCCCCATTAAATTAGTACCCTCCATTTAAAATGGCAACTCTATAGAAGTTGCAATAAAAAAGTGCCTCTCTGTAATCTTACTATAATTGTTGAATTGGATTTTTTTTATTGGTCAAAAACAAACGTTTGGAAGATAATAAAGTTCCTGCTCAGCAAGCAGCGTCTTTCAAGGGCTGTTATGGTATGGTGGTAATGTCCCTACAACTGAGCCAGAAGGTTTGAGCGCGAGCTGCCATCTGGCCTGGAGGTGTGTCTGAACACCTATCTGGACACCTGCCTCGAGATAACTCGAGAAGGTGACTTAAAAGAAATTCTGGGGTTTACATATTAATGAACCAAAACATTCTAAAAGATGAAAGACTTAACAACAATCCAAGTTTGTTCAATAAATAATTCCAGTTGCATGACATTGTGATCTTTTGCTATAAATTCTGTGTCTTGTGGTCTTAATCTCCACAACCACCTGATGAAGGAGCAGCGCTCAGAAAGCTAGTGCTTCCAATTAAACCTGTTGGATTATAACCTGGTGTTTTGTGATTTATAACTTGGTTTTAAACTGTCTAAGGGGTAAATTGGTTGACTGAAAACTCACAAAATAAGATGCCGACTGAAGTTTTACTTTCAGATTCAACATCTTGTCTCTTAGAAAATAACATTTGTATTTATGAAGAAATTAACCATTTGCTATGTTGTCTGAAACTGACACTAATCAGAAGTTAGTGACAGAGCTTTAATCCTTCAAAAGCTTAAGTGCCTAAATAACATTGATATACGACTGATATTGTGACCAAGGGCACTTTGTGAGTAATGAACTTTACTGTCCATAGATAAATAAAAAATTAGGCATTCATTCACCTGCCTCCATGCTAGCCAATATTTAACAATAGAACCCTTTGAAAAATCCTTATTCATTAGGCATAGCCTGTGTCTGATTTACAGAACAATGAAAGCTATGTAAAAGCCTGGAATGTGAGCAGGCCCCATGTCTGGTCAAACAGCAATTTCAAGCACATTCCATGTCACCAAACCCCCTCCCCCCACCATCTCCATCAGCCATGGGAGGTCTATACCAATGAACAACAAGCTCTCCCCTTCTCTCTCCCTACCACTCATCTAGACACAGAAATTTGTGCACTCCCATTACCACATGTTCAGCCTGTGAATGTCAAAGGGGGAATTTCTGAAGGTGCAAATGAATATCAATTTTAGATTTAAAAAAAAAGTAAGGTTGGAAAGGGAAATAATTACCAGAAGCTTGCTGTTTTATTGGTTGAGCAATCCTTCAGCATAAAAGGAACCTTTCTGAAATTGTAATCTTGCTTCCCTTTTTTTCAAATTAACTTTGCTGCCAGGTTTCACTGACATACATAAACAATGGAGGTCTGCTTTAAAAAGCAACTGTATATTACTGGGAAAATAATTGCTTATGTGAACAGGATTTCCAAACTTTCTCAACAGCTTTACTTCTTGTTCACATTTAATTTGCAATTTTTTTTTTAACAAAAAAAGACCAAATAATTTTGTTTCCAAATTGCACAATATCAAGTTTCCAGTTTCACTTCCAGATGGTCTTCATAATGCCATGTGGTGGAGAACTGCGCCAGGAAATCATTTTCTAATTTCTACCCAAGCTAAAGCAAGTGAAAAGCTTTATTTTAAAAAAAATTTGCACTCCCTAATCTCAGCAAAGAGTCCTTGAAATTGTTTGCCCAGAACACTGTAATAAAGTGTTAATGTGATATTTTTGTCACCTTTCTTTCTGCATTATTTTAGTAGGATGATCACATATACAACCAAACTACTTATTTTTCTCTCTGAGCTATAGGCGAGATAGGATGCAAATGGTTTGCAAAGGCCTTTTGGTAAACAACAGGTTTTTATTGAGAATTATGAATGTGCCTGCAGATAAAGGATTTTGCTGAAATGTTTGAAATACTTCATTTCAACGATAGAAGAAAAGTCTGCACAAGTTCATAGCCATTATCTGAATTTTGTGGTTGTATCCCAAGTTACTGGTGTTGTTTTCTTTTATAATGTACATTTTTGCAACCACTATTTGTGGAAAGTGAGTGCTGCTTTCATCATGTAACTGATATCAATGGTTATCAGCTAACTGTACATGTAATGTTCAGGACCATTGATAATCTTCAAGATAAGTCTTAATGTTTGTGGCATCAGCTGTTGCTCGGTGAAAGGTAATGTGTCTCGTTTTGTAGTTAAAGAATGATTATGAAAATAGAGAAGAAAACGCTATACTCATCACCTTTGTAAGAGAGGAAATATCAGTGATATAGGAGGTGCTCAGTGATTTGGAAAGAACAGCGCTGAACATATTTTAAGTTAAACCACAACTGCAGAACTAGGAATGTAGTTACAAAATGCCAAATGGTAAGCTTAGAATTCAGAAGTATTTCTTCATATAAAGGTACATTGAACAAATCTAGATTTGTTCAATATATCATTTTGGTTGCATGACACCATAATCCTTTGCTTTAATTCTGTGTCTTATAATCCTGTTCCACAGCTACCTGATGAAGGAGCAGCACTCCGAAAGCTAGTGCTTCCAAATAAACCTGTTGGACTATAACCTGGTCCACCCCAGTCCAACACCGGCTCCTCCACTTAATATAAAGGAAACATGAATATCCATGGATGTTCCATTGTAAATTGAGGTCAATTGGCAAATGGTATGGACACTGTTACAATAGTTTTCCACTCATTCTGCAACTTTCCAATATGTCTAGTCAGGGATGGAAGCTCTGCCTAACTCTTGCTGGTGGAACTGGAGCAGGAATTCCCTATTCCAGTAATTCCCACTTCTGTGGCTTGTTTGCCAATCAACTTGAGTACTGGAGGCTGGCATACCCATTTAAGGAGCTCTCCTCACATTTACATGGAAAGGAATGTGACCCACCAGGAGAGGAGGGCTTCCAGGAAAATTGGCTGAAACCCATTAAGAATAAAGTCATCTCTGTGGCTGGTAATCCAACCTCCCCGAACCCCCATCATTGCTTTCCTTCCATCCTGGACTCCCTAGCATTCCGTGATATGTCTCTATGCCAGGTGATCTTGTTCCTACCTGTGACTGGCAAGCCTTTTCTAAGGCCATCAAGTTTGTCAGGTGTCACCAGTACCATGTTAATGAAGCTGGAAAACCAGCCTGTGGTGGTTTTTCTGATTGTCTCATTAGGTTTATATGTTGGCCATGGGTCATGCTCCAATTTAGATGTGGTCGAATTTCCAAATGCTGATCATTTCTCTTCTGGTTCTTCCACCATTGATCAGCTCCTTGACTCTTTCTAGAGTGTGTGTCCTTGTTCATACCAACTTCCCCCTGGTCTTTCACCTCTGCTCTTCCATTGATTCTACATGGAGAAAGTGAGGTCTGCAGATGCTGGAGATCAAAGTTGAAACTTTATTGCTGGGACAGCACAGCAGGTCAGGCAGCATCCAGGGAACAGGAGATTCGACGTTTCGGGCACAGGCCCTTCTTTACAGAATGATGCTGACAGCACAGGTTCAATTCCTGCATTGCCTGAGGTTACCATGAAAATCCTACTTTACCCTGTCTTGATGCGTGGTGATCCTTAGGTTAAGCATTCCAACAGCTATATCTCTCTGTTGAGACAATAGCACAATGTGTGACAACACTATGGCTTTAAGAGGTGTATTTTCTCCTGGATTATCTTATGAAGAGAGTTTGAGACAGAGATGACAAGAAATCTGCTGGAAAGTCATTAAAGTAAACAGCTTGTGAGGCCTTGGGACTTCTTTAAAGATGGAACAATAGAAGCAGCCTGAATGGGTGGGGTCAAACTCCCACAGAACCAGGATTTTTGGTATCAGTTTTCTGCAGTTGTTGGGGTCTTAAAGCTGGATGTCAAAGCTCTTATTCCTCTCTATGTTACTGTTAAAAGCTGAGGTTCTCTTCCTGCTGCTGGAATTGCATATGAGGCAACCTATTTTACAGAATTTGCCTTTGTCAAGAATGTGTTATGGGATGTTACTATATTGGAACAGGCAATTTGTGGTAGTTAATATATCGCCTCTTTTAGTAAACATTTCAACAGAGTTACAGTTAAGCCAATTATTTTCTTTATTTTTATTTTGTCTGTATTTTTATTGTAGTGTAATAATGTGTGTTTTGCTTAACATAGAGTAGTTTGATTAGTAAAGCTATGGTGACACAACACTCTCAGTACTGCACTTCCAGGTTGTTGCTTCTCCTGGAGAAGACTTGAAGGCTAAACAAGTTGACATTTAGAGATCATCCACAAAAGTAGCAGAATGTTGCCAGGGTTGGAGGGTTTGAGCGATAGGGAGAGGCTGGGGCTGTTTTCCCTGGATCATCAGAGGCTGAGGGGTGACCTTATAGAGGTTTATAAAATCATGAGGGGCATGAATAGAGCCAATAGACAAGGTCTTTTCCCTGGGGAGGGAGTCCAAATCTAGAAGGCATAGGTTTAGGGTGATTGAGGAAAAATATAAAAGGGACCTAAGGGGCAACGTTTTCACACAGAGACTCGTACATTTATGGAATGAGCTCCCAGAGAAAGTTGTGGAGGCTGGTACAATTACAACGTTCAAAAGGCATCTGGATGGGTATATGAATAGGAAGGGTTTAGAGGGATATCAACCAAGTGCTGGCAAATGGGTCTAGATTAGGTTAGGCTATCTGGTGTGCATGGGTGAGTTGGACCGAAGGGTCTGTTTCCATGCTGTACATCTCTATGATTCTACAAATAAGTTACAAAGAAATGAAGTGCTCTTGTGGTGGTCCAGCCAAATCTGGCAGTGGACAAACAAGCCAGTTGTATTAAGTGTTTGGTCATATTTGTGATCCTCAGATGTGAGGTTGAATTGATTCTACATGCTCAACCTCACATCTGATTCAGGCTGCTTCTATTGTTCCATCTTTAAAGAAGTCCCAAGGCCTCACAAGCTGTTTACTTTAATGACTTTCCAGCAGATTTCTTGTCATCTCTGTCTCAAACTCTCTTCATAAAATAATCCAGGAGAAAATACACCTCTTAAAGCCATAGTGTTGTCACACATTGTGCTATTGTCTCAACAGAGAGATATAGCTGTTGGAATGTTTAACCTAAGGATCACCACGCATCAAGATAGGGTAAAGTAGGATTTTCATGGTAACCTCAGGCAATGCAGGAATTGAACCTGTGCTGTCAGCATCATTCTGTATTGTTTTCTTAGGGCCCACCCAACTGAAATAACAGACCCCCATCAAGTGAACAGCTACCTCCTGAGCCTATTTTAATACAGACCATCACAGGTGGAGCCAATCCCATCTTGTGGCACGATGGTAATGTCCCTACCCCCAGCCTGAAAGACCCAAGCTCAAGTCCCTCCTTCTCTAGAGGTATGCATTAACATCACTGAACAGATTGATTAGGAAAAATAGGTTAAAAATTATAATTAGATGTGAATTGAGGTGGGGTTTTAGGCCTTGCTGAGGTACTAGCTCTTGTGCTCCTTGGTTTGGAGGTTGAATGTTCCTAGTCCCACTCGAGGACGTGAGCACAAATATCTGGACTGGCACTGCAGGCCAGTATTCAGGGTGTGCTGCACTTCTAGAGCTGTCAACCTTCAAATGTATTATTAAAACAAGACCCCACCTGTTCTCTAAAGGTGTGTGCAAAAGATCTCATCACACTGTTTTGAAGAAATGCAGGGGAGTTACTCTCCAGTGTCCTGACCAATACTTAGCCCTTAATCAGTATCACAAAAGCAGATTATCACTGCAGCTTGTGGGAACTTACTGTGTTTGAACTGGCTTTCTAAAACTGCAACACTTACTGCACATCAAAAATATTCTGTAGACTGTAAAAAGTGCTTTGAGATACTTGAGTTCATGGAAGTTGCTATTAGTGCGTTTTTTTTGTAATTTTTCCTCATTTCAGACCATGGAAACTTGAGACCAGTTGCAAAATCCTAACTTCTGGCAGGAATGAGAGAAGCGCAGTTACCTATGAATGAGCAAGGATCAATGATGGGCAATTCTCAAAGTTTTATATGGACTCTCCCCCATATTCATACATAAAACACAGTGCTGTCAACAGAAGCCACACTTTATCCTTGTGAATCGCATCCTTTTAATAGATGTGATCTAAGCACTGTAGAACTAATGGTATTGGAGGGCCAGGATTCCATCGCTCTTGTGAGCTGCCATTGTGTCTCCAGTGTGGAGTCAGGTTGTGTCTCTTTTTGCGAGGGGAACTGCAGATCTTTTGTCTTTGATTTGGAGAAACAGGAGGAAGATCAGTAAATAAAAGAGTGGAGTGCCCTGAGGTTGTGGGTCTTGGTTTGAATGCAGCTCCCTCTGGACCACGTTTATAATTTGAAAGAGCTGTGTGGGTTTCCTGAAAGGGTAGAGCTGAGAAAATGCAGAGTGTTAAATAAATTTTTAAAAAATCATAATTCAGCATAAATCTCTTGCAGGCTAAATGATGCTGTGTACTGTATTAAAATTACAACGTGCCTATAAACACTAGAGCTGGGATTTTTTTGCTTCTAGTCTAATTCACATTTCATTGCAGATCAGCTCAGAGTTCGATATATCAAAAACTGCCTGAAAAATGCAGCAAAGAAGCTGATTTGCATTCATGGAAGTTTTTGCACAATGTACTTTTATTGATGGGCTAGCACATCGGGAATGCAGCAGTTTCCAATCAATGATAGTTTTAACAAGCCATTTAATAACTTAATGCTTGTTTTCTGCAAAGCAATTTGGATGTATTTATATAGCATGCCAGCAACTCAAATTACTGTTTGTTTTGTAGTACTGTTGCAACCACACATGGTGACCAGATCTGTCGCTGGAACTTAATCTAGAAGACATCTTTTGGTTGATCGGTTACTACACACCCTTTGCAGCTGCTGCTGAAGCACAGATAGTTGTAAAACCTACAGTTTTGTACAGTGTCCAGCCTCTCTTATTTCTGTGTAATTATATGTCAGCTTTCAAAAATGCTTTCCTCATTTTCAGAGAGTTTGGAGAATTTTGATTATTAAAATTACGCGGATGATAACGATTTGAACAAGTTACTAAAGAAGGGACTCATTGATCTCGAGAGATGGACATAAAAGACCTCATTTTGAAGCGTCAATTGCTGTGTTTTGAAGAAGATGTCTCTGGTGTCCACATCAATATCTACTTCTTGTAACCAATGTTACAAAAACAAATATTTGGCCATTGTCAAATCGCTCTTTGTGAGATGAAAACTGAAAGTACTACAGGTGTTAAAACTCAGACAAAAAAAAGAAATTACTGGAAAAGCTCAGCAGGCCTGGTAGCATCAATCAGTTAACATTTCGGGTCGAGTTACCCTTCCTCAGAATTGTGAGAGTTTGTTTTACTCAAAATTGTCTATGAGCAAGTGAGGACTGCAGATGCTGGAGGTCAGAGTTGGAAAAGCACAGCAGGTGAGGCAGCATCTGAGGAGCAGGAGAAGCGACGTTTTGGGCATAAGCCCTTCATCAGGAATGAGGGGGTGACCCAAGGAGGCGGAGAGATAAATGGGATGGAGGTGGGGCTGGGGGAAAGTAACTGGGAATGTGATAGGTAGATGAAGGTGGGGGTGAAAGTGAGGTCAGAGAGGAGGGTGGAGCAGATAGGTGGGAAGTAAGATGGACAGGTTAAGAGGCCGGTGCCAAGTTGGAGGCTTGGAACTGGGATAACGTGCGGGGTGGGGTAATGAGGAAACTGGTGAAATCCACATTGATTCCGAGTGGTTGGAAGGTCCCAAGATGGAAGATGAGGCATTCTTCCTCCAGGCATCGGGTGGTTGGGTTTTAGCAATGGAGGAGGCTCAGGATCTCCATGTCCTTGGTGGAGTGGGAGGGGGAGTTAAAGTGTTCAGCCACGGAGCGGTGGGTTGTTTGGTGTGGGTATCCCAGAGATGTTCTCTGAAACGATTCGCAAGTTGGCTTCCTGTCTTCCTGATGTAGAGGAGACCAAGAGTGGTGTTTTTCCAGCACCCCACTCTTGACTCAAAATTGTCTGCCATACTTCCTGTATGGAAGCTGCGACTACTTCACACATCCTCCATTGGCTGCACTGCATTTTGCAACGTATTGAGCTGGTAATGATGTAGTGAACATTTTGGAAGGGGTTGGAGCAGCTCTGTCCAGGGTTTCGCGAGTGCCTCTCCCTAGTTCCTTGTATGAGGTCTGCCATCTCTTTTGTTCTTTTCCTTCCTTTTGAGAAACTCATGCAATCTCTTTGATTTTGTTCTCCCCAAGCACCAGTACTGTCTCCTTTACATTGGCAAGTGCTCACAATATGGTCTGCTTTACATTGGTGAGACCAAATGCAGATTGGTTGACCATTTTGCAGAACACCTCCACTTTGCCCATTGCAGTGACCCCAATTTTCCATTTGCTTGCCATCTCAATAAACCATTTTGCTCCATACTAACATTTCTGTCCTGATCCTGCTGCGATGCTCCATGAGCTCGGGGAACAACATCTCATTCTCAGCTTGGGCACTTCATAGCCTTGCGTTCTCAGAAACTGACCGCACACTGTCTTTTACATTGTCATCCCACCACCCTCCCCCTTCCCCACAGCCAAGTCATATTTATGTCTTACTTTGCATTTAATAGGAAGGATCAATTCTCTCCCTTGCACCTTTTTATCTCTTTTTTTTCTTTCCCGCTATTAGCAATCCCTTTGTCTTTTGCACTGGGCCTCAACACTCACTGTCATCTTGCTCCTCCTCTGTCCCTTTCAGTTCTGAAGAACAGTCATACTGGACTCAAAACACTAACTCCATTTCTCTCTTTGCTGATGCTGCCAGACCTGCTGAGTTTTTGAAGCTTTCTCTGTGTTTGTCTCAGGTTTTGCTTTGTTGCAGTTTCATGTAGATCTGTACACCGATTGGATGTGTGGGCCACATAGAAATCAATGCACTTGATGATGCATCAGTGGTGGTGTCTGTGCTCCATGCTGGATAATGTCAAGATGCAGGATAATGGCCTATTTTTTAAAAAAACAAAAAAATGCAGATGCTGGAAATCAGAACCAAACACACAAAATGCTGGAAAAACTCAGTAACTGAGTTCTGAAGAAGGGTGCCTGGACTTGAGGGGAGGCAATGGCCTAGTGGGATTATCGATGGATCCTTAAACCAGGACCCACATAATGTTCCAGCAAAACTGGGTTCAAATCCTGCTATGGCAGATGGTGGAATTTGAGTTCAATAAATATCTGGACTCAAGAGTTTGTGATGACCATGAATTGATTGTTAGAAAAATCCACCTAGTTCATGAATGCCCTTTCGGGAAGGAAACTGCTGGCCTATGAGTGATTCCAGGCCTGCAGCAACGTGGTTGACTCTTAACTGCCCACTGGGGTGGGCAATGAATGCTCATTATCCAGTGACACCCTCATCCTGTGAATGAGTAAGAAAAAATATTAACTCTGCCTTCTCTCCACAAATGCAACTGGATCTGCTGAGATTTTCCAGCAATTTCTGTTTTCAGCCCCTGTGAAGAGAAAACAGAGTTAATGTTTCAGGTACAGTGAACCATTTTCAGACCTCAGTTACTGAATTTTTCCAGCAATTTCTGTTTTTGTTCCTGATTTTCAAATCAATTTCATTTTGAGCGGAACTAACAGGAACATTGGACCATTTATCTCCAATCCAAGCACAATCCACAATTGATGCACTTTTAGCCCCCAGAACTGGAGATTGTGGAGGTGAGCTGTAGGTGTAGATAGTTCAGAAATGGCAAGCTTGACTCTAACCTGTCTCCAAATGGAGACAGTTTCACAGTTGGGAGACCAGGTGCGTCACCTGCTTTGGGTGGGATTCTCTTCAGAGGGTCGCTGTGGATGTGATGGGCCAAATGGCCTCTTTCTGCACTGTGGGGATTTTCGGACATCAAAAGGTATGGTGATAGTGTGGGAAATTATCATCAAGGGGCTGAACAGCCTAAAACGGCTCCTATATCCTGCATTCTCTAACTTCCGCTTTTCTGCTCCATCAACATTCCTATCATTTACCCATTTAATGATGTCCACTTTTCCCAAAACATTATATATTTAGTTGGATTAATTCATGAGACAGATTGAATAATTTTTGATGTTTGTAAATTTTGCATCTAGAAATGTAGAGAAGAGATTGAAGTGCTAGAGCCCGGGGTTAAAACATGAAGTGGTCTCAAGATGCAGCTGTATGTATACTACAGCTTGTTTATTGATTTGCCCAGCCTGGAATATTTCTTTGGTGTGAAGAAGGTACATTTTGTAATGAGTCGGGATTACATAACTGAGACAAGATGTACGGAAACATCATATTATAGTGTATATACTTATGTGTGTATTATTGTCACAAATATTTGCAATCAATTTTTATTAAATGACATATGATACAAAGGGGATAAAAGACAATTAAATCCAACTCCAGAGTGGAAATCATTGATCCATAGTTACAACTTTGAAGGATACCTCAGGGACAGTGAATTATCCCACATCGCAAGACCCATCAGCTCCAAGCCAAAAGCAACTCATGTCATGCAACTATATTAACCCTCTGAGTACAATCTGAAATATTCATTGAGTCAATAAAGCAACTACTTCACTTGGAGATATCAGTTTGGAACTCATATATTTTAAACTTTTCAATAAACACCAAATCAATATTTTTAAATAAACCAGGATATGTGGATTGATTTGTGTATCACATGTTGCGTTAGTGACGGAGAATCTCACGGAATGTCAGGTTGGGTGCTTGTGGGAAACTTTGGGTGGCACTGGTAGCAATTTTCTTTCCCCCTAATCATTTGGTTTCTGTCAGGAGTAAAAGTCATCCGTAGGAATGCTCTCTCATTCTAGAGAGACGACTAGTGGTGGTTTAACCTGAGAGTCACCATGCCTCAGGTAAATGCAGAGGTTGAGAAGAGGGTCCTTCATGGTAACCTCCTCTGGTGCAGGAATTGAACCCACACTGTAGGTATCATACTGCAGTGCAAACCAATTGCTCAGTCAACAGAGCTAGCCAATAACCAAAACCACACAGTGCTCTGGGTGTGGTTTCACCAACCACCGACATGTAACTTTCCCATGTCACTAATATGGTTGTCCACAACTTGAGGCTGTAATGTACCAATGTCTTCTGCTCAGCAAACTGGGAGCTTGGTTAGTTAGCACCCGAATTGCAGCTTCCTGAATTTCAAAATGTTCCTTCCATCCTCTTTGATTAGAACTTTTGACGTGCTTCTTCAAGGTCTGTATAAAGAGTGCGTTATTTTGTTTGCACCGTACATGGGCTGACACAAGGACTGAACGTTATATTCCTCATGATTTGCACAGCGTGTGCCAGGCGGTATGTTCATTTGACTTGGCTGCCTTGGGATGCTGAGATTAATTTAATGAAAGACAAGGTGATTGAAGAAAGCTGACCTGAAATGTTGGATTGTCAGCAACAAGAATCTCCCAGAATCAACACCAGGGGCTGAAGGGGCTCTTTAACGCACAGTAACCTTTGAATGCCAGTCCCTTTGGGAATTGTAAGGAAGCGAAGTGTTACTTTCTCAGTGATCAGAACTTCACAGGAAAGGAATTTTGTATGATTTCTGTTTAAAGCAAAGAATTATAAATATTGTGGTTCTGTCAGAGGCCCTGACTAGGGCCAGTGATTTGTTGCAAGTGATTTGTCATCCATTGAGAAGTGAGCATTTTCACTGCCTAGGAGATATCCTGTACAAAGTTCTGGGACTTGAACAGCAACAGTGAGTAAAATTTGTGGCTGCAAATGGGACTCCCCGAAGGTATGTTGCCTCCCAGTTGCCAGGATCTGAGATGTCTCTGATTGAGTCTATGTGCACTTTGGCACCAATTACATAGCCAGGAAAAGGGATGAGCGTCTAAAATGTGATTTCAGCAAGTTAGGTAGGAAGCTAAGAAGCAGGACAGACAGAGTAGTAATCTCAGGCAATAATGCCATGTGCTAGTGAGGCGATGAACAGTGAATGAGTGCAGCTAAACACGTGGCTATAGGGCTGGTGCAGGAGGGATGACTTCAGATACGTAGATTACTAGGGTACCTGGGGAAGGTGGGACCTATAAATGAAGGATGGGTTGCATTTAAACTAGAGGGGCACCGATGTCCTGAGTGGAAGATTTGCTAGAGCACTTTGGGAGGTTTAAACTAGTTTGGCCGGGGAATGGGAACCAGAGCTACAGATCAGAGGAGAAGGTAGTTGTTGAATGGGCAGAAATATAATGCAGAGAAGGATTCACAGTTCATAGGGCAAAGGGATGGGTTAAAGTGGGTCTGTTTCAATGCAAGGAGTGTCAGGAATCAGAGTGATGAACTTAGAATATGGATCAGCACTTGGAACTATGATGTTGTGGCCATAATGGAGGCATGGATTTCACAGGGGCAGGAATGGTTTCTGGATATTCCAGGGTTTAGATCTTTTAAGAAGAACAGGGAGGGGATCAAAAATGAGGGGGAGGAGCATTGTTAGTTAGAGAGTGCATCACAGCTGCAGAAACGGTAGTGATTGAGGAGGGTTTGTCTACTGAGTCAGTATGAGTGGAAGTCAGGAACAGGAAGGGAGCAGTCACTTTATTGGGTGTTTTCCATAGATGCTACCACCCCACCCCCCACCACCCCACCTGCCCACCCCGACCAATAGCCGCAGTGAGATGGAAGAACAGATTGGAAAGTATATCTTGGAAAGGTGCAGATGTAACAGAGTTGTTGTTATGGGTGACTTCAACTTTCACAATATTGATTGGAACCTCCTTAGTGCAGATCATCTGCGTGGAGCCGATTTTGTCAGGCAGGATTCCTGACTCAATACTTAGAAAGGCCGACTGGGGAGGGGCTAGATTGGATTTGGTGCTAGGTAACGAGCCAGGCCAGGTGTCAGATCTCTTAGTGGGAGACCATTTTGGTGACAGTGACCACAACTGCCTCACATTTGCCATAGCCATGGCGAGAGATAGGAGCAGAGAATATGGGAAGGTATTTAATTTGGGGAGGGGAAATTATACTACTATTATAAAGGAGCTGTGGAGTATAAATTGGGAACCATTGTTCTACGGGAAATGCAGAACAGAAGTGTGGAGGCTGTTTAAGCAGCACTTGTTGCGACTTTGGATAACTTTGTCTCAAAGGCATTCTACACATATGTGAGGAATAAGAGAATGATCAGAGAGAGGGTAGGGCTGATCAGGGATAGCGGAGGGAACTTGCGCCTGGAGTCTGAAGAGGTAGGGGAGGTCCTAAATGATGATTTGCTTCAGTATTCACTGGAGAGAGGGACCTTGTTGATAGTGAGAACACCATGGGCCAGGTTAATAGGTTTGAATAGATTGATATTAAGAAAGTGGATGTGCTGGAAATTCTGGGAAACATCAAGATAGATAAATCCCCTGGGCCAGACCAGATATATCCAAGGTTGCTACGGGAACAAGGAATGAGATTGCTGTGCCTCTGGCAATGATTTTTGCATCCTCACTCTCCATGAGAGTAGTATCGGCTGATTGGAAGGAGATGAATGTTGTTCCTCTGTTCAAGAAAGTCAATAAGGAAATCCCTGGGAATTACAGAACAGTCAGTCTTTCGTCAGCGGTAAGCAAGGTACTGGAAAGGATCCTGAGAGATAGGAGTTAGGACTATTTGCAAAAATATACTTTGATTTAAGATACTCAGCATGGTTTTGTAAGGGCAGGTCATGAGCTCTTTGATGATGTGACAAGTTGACGAAAGTCGAGCAGTGGATGTGTGGTTTATGGATTTCAGCAAGGCTTTTTTTTTGGATTACTTACAGTGTGGAAACAGGCCCTTTGGCCCAACAAGTCTACGCTGACCCGTCGAAGCACAACCCACCTACATTTACCCCTACACCTAACACTACAAGCAATTTAGCATGGCCAATTTACCTGACCTGCACATTTTTGGACTGTGAGAGGAAACCAGAGCACCCGGAGGAAACCCACGCAGACACTGGGAGAACGCGCAAACTCCACACAGTTGCCTGAGGCGGGAATTGAACTCGGGTCTCTGGCACTGTCAGGCAGCAGTGCTAACCACTGTGCCACCGTGCCACCAGAAAAGTGCTCAACTGTAGGGAAGGTGCTTGTATAAAAGGGGGCACTCAGATTTGATGAGATCCTCCACGGTAGGCTCATTCAGAAAATTAGGAGGCTCACTAAGAATATTGTGTCCAGTTCTGGTCGCCTCGTTATAGGAAGGATGTAGATTCTTTAGAGAAGGTGCAGAGGAGATTTACGAGGATGCTGCCTGGATTGGAGGGCATGTCTTATGAAGAGAGGTTGAGTGAGCTCAGGCTTTTCACACTGGAGAGAAGAAGCAAGAAAGGTGACTTGATAGAGGTATACAAGGTAATGAGAGGTGTAGGTAGAGTAGATAGCCAGAGACTTTTCCCCAGATCAGGAATGGCAGTTATGAGGATCATAATTTTACAGTAATTGGAGGAAGGGTTAGGGGAGCTGTCAGAGGTAGGTTCTTTACACAGAGAATGGTGGGTGTGTGGAATGCACTGCCAGCGGTGGTAGTAGAATCAGAGACATTAGGGACATTTAAACAACTGCTGGACAAGCACATGGACAGCAGTAAATTGAGGGGTGTGTGGGTTAGGTTGATCTTCGATTAAGATAAATACTCAGCACAACATTGTGGGCTGAAGGGCCTGTACTATGCTGTCCTGTTCTATGTTCTAATACATGCAGTCCTGCTATGTCAAACGTCTTGTTCTCTCTGTGATATATTACACAGCAAATAATGGATTACTGCATTGTCCCTAATGGAATTAACAGCCCAGAGACACTTGCAGGCAGGCAAAGGTGACATTAAGATGTTGGGGTTAGACTTCTTGACAAGAAACGTGATTATCCTTTCCCTAATATTTTACCACATCTAATGGATTTAAGTAACAGAGTACACTGGAAATATACAGAAGACCATTATCTTCTAAAAATTAAAAAGACAGACTGATATTTTTGTGTAAGATATTTTTTTAGAATTGATAAAGAATTGGTGCTAGCATTTTGAATGAAGATGTTCCAATGAACCAATCTTGTCTCTTTTTGTTCCCAAAGGACTTACTGTTAAATCCAAAACATTAGTGGAGACCGTGTTCAGTGCTTAGACTACAAATAAAAGTAAAATTACTAATGCTAATGCAGTCAGGGAGCAGCAAGTATTTCCTTCAGGATATTGGAGCCAGTTCTGGTGCTGAATCGAGCCAAGCCATGTGGCATCTTTACCCATAACTGAAGCAGATGCTCGTCCATTTGCCTATGAAGCTAAGGTATGTAATAATTGTTCGAAGCCACTTCTGTAAGACTGCACATTGTCTTTGTGCAGTATTCAAGGTAAGGGGCCCTGGAGGTCACCTGTAACAATAACGTATTGGAGCTGGAGTAAAACAGATTCTTGTGACATTTGTATTAAACTATCGAATTATCACACTCAGGGACCATCCTCCTTCACCTCCACTCCCAATCACATTCCAAATTCCCCACTGCTCATGACCCAGCCTCTGTGATGCTGACACTGACCTCATGATCTCTGACCCCATGATCCTTGGTCCTGGTCCTGACCTTCAAACCTAGATGCCAACTTAATCCCAGGCCTAAATCTCTATCCCCAACTCTTCACGTGATGGCATACAGAGGTAACATATTCTTTCTACCTCCAGCTGTGTTGAACTGAGCAGAGCCTTGGGAATAGGAATTTGTGTTGGACTGCATTAAGCTACAGGGCGTTCTCCTTTAGCGCGTGTTGCATCAGTGCAAATTGACTATAATGTTATTGATGAGTTGTGAACACTGTTTGGATAATGCAAACTTTCTGCTGAACAGGTGTAGTGATTTTCTATTAGTGATCTACTACAGCGTGATTTTCTATAGCGGGTTTCCATAGTGCGATTTTCTATAGCGTGAAGTTGCAGAGGAACACAACTGTTGTATTATAGCAGAAGGGCCTGTATAACCCACTCAGCTACATGCCCAGATAAGGTGAGGCTTGATTTCTAGACCTTTTATTACAAGTTTCCAATCTTCGATTTTCATTGATGTTATTGTCAGTTTGTGTATAATTCCCTAATTCCTGACCTAACATTAGACAACTCTTCTACCACCACGTGACAAGGCCCTCCTCAGATTGAAAAGTGTCTTTATAAGATTTCGCGATCAAACGTTGTTGTTGTGTCATAGGGATGAACTGAAGGGAGACATATTCCTCATTACCCATTCTCCGCCTTCATGGAAAAGTCAGTCAGCCCTACCACCATGGTCCATTTGACAATCCTGCAGCGGTCACACTCTGGGGCAGCCTGAATGACTTGACAATGTTATTTCTGCCCCTTCCCCCCAAAACAGGAGGTGCCCCCCTCAGGAGTTGCCTTCTAATCTGATTGACCAGTGGCTTTGTTGTCCCAACAGTGCCAGAACACAGTCGAAGTGACTATCAGGGTTATCAGGAGTCCTGAGAGGGACTGAAATCCTTGCATTTTGGATCATGCAGAGATTGGAGGCCCCAGCAAAGGGGTGTTGGGCTGGGGCACAAAATAGTGGGAACCGTCTTATAGGCCACAGGGGCCCTCAAAGATGTTAGTTGCTCTTATTTCACCCTGCCTTTATGACTTGCAATGAAAGCTGCCAGGCTATTACTATTACATCTGCCCTACTGTGTGCATTACAGCTGTCAAGGCAAAATGATATCCTTAATTTGCCATTGATAGACCTAATGGCAGGTAGATGGTCTGATATATTACCCGTATATTGTGATGGAGAAACTAGGCTTTTGGGAGACAGAAAAATTTAGTCAAAATACTGGAAATAGTAATTCCAGCAGCATATGTCAAGAGAACGAAACCAACCTTTTGTCATCAACCTGAAATGTTAAGTCTATTCCTTGCTCCATGATTGCTGTGTATCAACCTCAGAAGTTTTTATTTCAAATTCCCAGCATTTGCAATATTTTGTTTATTGAGTAGTTCATAGCCACTTCACTTCCAGGAATGCACAACTTGAAGACATTGTAATCTGCTCCCCAGTAGGATTCCCATTTGTCTCCACCTCATTCACCTAAATTTGCTTTCAGTTTCACTTTCCGTGTTTCAACAGGGATCTTCCAGAAATCTTTGTCACAACCACATCTCTTTTCTCACTCTCTCTGCCTCTGACTTATTTCCCCATGAATTCCAAGTATAATTGCATCCTTGATGATGAATATAGAATCATAGAAATGTACAGCATGGAAACAGACCCCTGTTCATGCTGACCAGATATCCCAACCTAATCTAGCCCCACTTGCCATCACCCAGTCCATATCCCTCCAAATCCTTCCTGTTCATATATTCAACCAAATGCCTTTTAAATGTTGCAATTGTACCCTTTCAAGTTTCACAACATCTTTCCAATAGGAAGGAAACCAGAATTGCACGCAATAGTCCAATAGTAGCCTAACCAATGTCCTATACAGCTGCAGCATGACCTCCCAACTTCTGTACTCAATACTCTGACCAACAAAGGAAGTCTCCAGGTCATTCAGTGTTCTTCAATCTACTCTTCACACCTAACCATGAGAACCACACTCAAAGCCATGTGATGTTACTTAGAATCTTGGAGTCATTTACAGCATTAAAAAGACCATTCAGCGCATTGAGGTTATGCTAGCTCTTTGCAGAGCAATCACTTCAACCAACGTCTCCACTTGATCCCCATTGCTCCTTAAGTTTGATTCATTCAGGTGCCCATCAAACTTCCTTTTTATTGTCTGTTTCCATCACCCTCATGGGTAGCAAGTTCCAGGTCATTACCACTGACTGTGTAAAACAATTCTTTCTTACATTTCTTGCTCAACATAGAGGATCTGTGTTCCCTCATCCTTTGACCTGCCCCTAATGGGAAGAGATTTTTCTTTTCTACCTCATCCATGGCAACCGTAAACTTGTATATCTCTCCTCAATCTGCATCACTCCAAGGAGAACATCTCCAACTTTTCCAACCTTACCTTGTAACTAACTTGCCACTTCCCACCCATTCCTACAGCCATTTTCCTCTGTACCCTCCTGAGGACCCTCACCTACCTCCTAAAGTGTGGAGACCAGAAATGGATGTAGTACATGCATGCTCGCAAACTCTGTTTCCAGCTGCACAGACTCACTCATCTTAAAATTCTTTTGGCCTATGATTCACCTTTATCGTTCATTTCACCCAATGTGTTCTAACAGAAAACTCTTTCCTTTCTTTAAGACATCAGGGATTGCAGACTTCATCAAATATTCTTGATGCCAAGCTATTGATTTGAAATGCTGACTCTGTGTTACAGTTTTTACAATAGACCACAAGACAGAACAAACAGGAGCAGAGTTAGCCCTTCAGCCCATCAAGTCTGCTCCAACATTCTATCATGGCTGGTGTCTTACTCAACTCTATTCTCCGGGTTTCTCCTTGTAACCCTTGAGGCCCTTACCAATTAAGCATCTATCTATCTCTGACTTGCCTTGCACACCCCTCTGTGGCAATGCATTCCACATATTCAGTACCCTCTGACTGAAGAAATTCCTCCTCATCTCAGTTCTGAAGTGTTGTCACTGTATTCTGAGGCTGTGCCCTTGGGTCCTAGTCTTTCCTACTTGTGGAAACATCTTCTGAATGTCCACTCTAACCAGGCCTCTCTATTTTGTAAGTTTTGATCAGGTTCCCTTTCATCTTTTGCTTATAAATTCTGTGACCTATGATCCTGCCTCACTGGCTACCAAATGAAGGAGCAGCACCATAAAAGCTTATATTTTAAAATATTGGACTATAACCTGGTAGGAGAAAGTTAGGACTGCAGATGCTGGAGATCAGAGTTGAAGAGTGTGGTGCTGGAAAAGCACAGCAGGTCAGGCAGCATTCGAAGAGCAGGAGAATCAATGTTTCGGGCATAAGCCCTTCATTAAAAATGAGGTTTGTGGGCTGGGGCACTGGCAGATAAATGGGAGGGGGTAGGGGTTGGGGGGAAAGGTAGCTGAGAATGAGATAGGTAGATGTAGGTTGGGGAGAAGGTGATAGGTCGGAGAAAGGGTGGAGCGGATAGATGGGAAGAAATATGGATAGGTCAAGAGGGCAATGCTGAGTTGGAGGCTTGGGACTGGGATAATGTGGAGGGTGGGGAAATGAGAATACTGGTGAAATCCACATTGATCCGATGGGTTGGAGGGTCCCAAGGCGGAAGATGAGGCGTTCTTCCTCCACGTGTCGGGTGGTTAGGCTTTGACGATGGAGGAGGCCCAGGGTCTGCATGTCCTTGATGGAGTGGGTAATTGAAGTATTCAGCCACGGGGCGGTGGTGTTGGGTCGTGTGGGTGTCCCAGAGATGTCTGAAATGATCCCAAAGTTGGTGTCCCGTCTCCCCGGTGTAGAGGAGACCACAGCGGGTGCAATGGATGCAGTAGATGACATTTGTGGAGGTACAGGTAAATTTCTGTTAGATGTGGAAGGATCCTTTGGGGCCTTCGACGGAGTTGAGGGAGCAGGTATGGGCACAGGGTTTGCATTTTCTGCAGTGGCAGAGGAAAGTACTGGGAGTGGAGTGTGGGCATGGATCTGATGACGGAGCCATAGAGGGAATGGTCTCTCCGGAACGCTGATAGGGTGGGGAGGGAAATATATCCTTAGTGGTGGGGTCCATTTATAGGTGGTGAAAATGGTGGAGGATGGTGTGATGTATACGGAGGTTGGTGGGGCAGAAGATGAGGATGGGGGGGGCCTTCTGTCCTTGTTGCGTTGGGAGGGATTCAAGCGTGGAGGTTCAGGAAGTGGAGGAGAGCTTTAAGAGGGCATTGTCGACCATGTGGGAGGGGAAGTTCTTTGAAGAAGGAAGCTGTCTGGGATTTTCTCTGATGGAATTGGCATTGGTCATCTTGGGAACAGATGCAATGGAGGCAGAGGAATTGGAAATAAGGAATGGTGTTTTTACAAGAGGCAGGGTGGGAGGAGGTGTAGTCCAGGTAGCTGTGGGAGTCTGTGGTTTGTAATGTATATCCGTATTTAGTCAGTCGCCGGAGATAGAGATGGAAAAATCTAGGAAGGGAAGGGAAGTGTCTGAGATGGTCCAGGTGAATTTGAAGTTGGGGTGACAGGTGTTAGTGAAGTTGATGAAATGTTCAACCTCCTCGCGGGAGCACGAGGTGATGCCAATAGAGTCATCAATGTAGCGGAGGGAAAGATGGGGCATGGTGCTGGAGTAACTGCAGAAGATGGACTGGACTTTTGCCCAAAACATGGATTTTACTGCTCCTCGGATGCTGCCTGAACTGCTGTGCTCTTCCAGCACCACTAATCCAGAATCTGGTCATTGTTTTTACCTGTTCCACATAACCGATGAAGAGGCAGGTATAGCTGGGGCCCATGCGAGTGCCCATGGCTATCCCTTTGATTTGGAGGAAGTGGGAGGATTGGAAGGAGAAGTTGTTGAGGGTGAGAACCAGTTCAGCCAAGCGGATGAGAGCTTCAGTGAAAGGGCTGTTTGGGACAGCATGAGAGGAAGAAATGGAGAATTTGGAGGCCTTCATCGTGGTGATGGATGTGTTCAGGGATTGGATGTCCATGGTGAAGATAAGGCATAGGGGGCTGGGGAAACAAAAGTCTTGGAGGAGGTGAAGGGCGTGGGTGGTGTCCCAAACATAGGTGGGGAGTTCCTTGACTAAAGGGGATAGGACGGTGTCAATGTATGCAGAGATGGTGTCTTGTGATTTTCAACTTTGTCTACCCCGGTCCAACATTGGCACCTCCACATCAAAGTGCATTTTAGAGGTGAAATCAGCTGATAGTGGAATTAGGTGGAAAATGCCAGTCTTAGTGATGAGATGAATGCTCATTTCAGTGCTGTGTAACACCAAGGTTGAGATAACATCAACATCACGAAAAAAATATTACGTGATCATTATCACATTGCAATGTGTCAGAATTTGTTATGTGCAAATATGCTTCTGTAATTGACTTACTGTTTCCTGAGTACCCTCCCCACTCAACACTTCACACCACTGTGTGTAGTGATCAGAACAATGTCAGCCAGGTGGACCTCATAGAATGTGAGTTCCCTGACTGGGACAGTTAACCTGGTCCAATCAGGGAGCCCTGACTGACAGATTAAAGAGGGAAGCATCAGAGAGGCTGACACTCTGAGAACTGACTCTGAGTGAGGCAGGTCTAAAGTCAAGGACTGTTGGTATGTAAAAGAAAGGTGACTTGGTGATGGATACTGGCCTCTATGGGGTTTTTTCACTGCATTGCTATAAAATGTCCTGATATTGTGAAAGGCACTCCATAAAGGGAAGTCTTTATTTATACCTTTTTAAAACCAGAATGAGGTGAGGAATATCCCTGAGAACAAAGACAAGAGCACATGCCTCATATTCATGATCCACTGCCCCCATCAAGGCCTCTGGTACAACCTTTTAAATCTCACCTCAAATACCAAAGGTGACCATTTCAAAGTTGAGAGGACCTGTACAGTTACCTTCATTGATTTCTGCCATTCCATACATCCACAGTCCTTACCATTTCTCCATCTCCCTCCCATTGGAGTTAAGGACCATTCCGCCTGGAGCTTTTCCCCTGTAATCTACTCATTGTTCCCTCCCCACTCAATTCCTGCCACTAAAGTCTGCTTCCAAACCTGATGCAAACTGATTTAGGAATACTTTCCTTTTCTCATGTGGCAATCCTTTCTACTTCAAGCCCAACCATAGCCACCTCTGTTCAAATATAATCCATCTGTCCAGTCCAAGTACCATCCATTCCCAAACCCCTTGGCTATAACACTCACTTTCCATTTCTCTGTGCATCTCTTCTGAAATGCCCTGATTAATCCCTTGTCTCCTGCATGGCCTGGCCAAGATCATGAATGAAATCATCAGAGAGTATGGTATTTCCACCCTCCCGATCCTCTGTAGTACTCAATGTGTACTATTGTTCTCCAATGATTGTCCTCTGTCATCCTGGTTCCCTGGGCTGCCCTATTTGGAATAATTCCTACTTATCTGAATGTGATCTTCAGTGATGACTTCTCTTCCTCCTCCCTGCACTATTATCTTTGGGCACCCCCATGATTCTGTCCTCAGGTACTTCTTCTTTCTTATCTACTGGCTGCCACATTGTAACAGAAGGATTGGCTCACCTTTTAACACTAACACCAATAATGCTCAATCCCAAATCTCCAGCGCTTCTCTTAATTTCTTGACTGCTTCTATTGCCTCAGATTGCTTATCAGATATGAAGTCTTAGATCAGATGCTATTTCCTCTAACCCAATTTTAGAAAAATTAAAGCCTTTGTCTTAACTGCAACACTCCGTGGCCAACTATTCAAGTTTGACCTGACATTTCATCGTGTTGCCCTGTCTAAACCCCAGTTAAGCTTCAAAACCCACCTCTTAACCATCACTAACACTTTTGATTTCAACGTTTGTAACATTATGCATTTCTAACACAACCTTTTCATTTGACAAGGGTTTTGATACAGAACCAAAACAAGTAGATAGAGTTCAGATATGAATCAGCCATGATTTAACTGAATGACAGAACAGGCCTGAGAGTCTGAATGGTTCCTCTTGTTTCTATGACCTCTATCTGCTGATAGTTAATCACTTTTGGGACCTCTACTCTCAGGTAATATAATGTTTTCATTTACTCTTTCATCCTCGATAGAATCTAACTTATTTTAAATCTGCCCCATATACACTGTTCCATGATAACTCCTACTTATCCATCATGCTCATCCTTGCTAAACCATATCAATTAATAATGTCCCAAATTTTCAAATTTATGACCCTTGTCCTTGTTTATAAATCCATCAGGATCTTTCTCAACCTTTCCCAATAATTCACTACTCTCCCTTACGCAGTCCTGAATGTCACATTTCTCTGACTCCAATCATCTGTACATCCTTTCTTCCCTTCTATTTGTTTGTCCTTACTGGGATGTGGGTGTCGCTAGCTGGACCAGTATTTATTGCCCATCCCAAAATGTCCTTGAGGAGATATTAGGGAGCTGGGTCCTTGAACTGCTGTAATCCTTGGGGGCACCCACAATATTGTTAAGGAGGGAGCTTCAGGAATTTGATCCTGTGATACCGAAGGAATAATGATATAATTTCACATCTGCATGGTGTGTGAGTTGAAAGGATACTTGCAGGTCCTGGTGTTCCTGTCTACCCTTGTTCTTCTAGATGTTAGCAGTTGCAAGTTTAGAAAGCGCTGTCAAAAGAGCCTGGGCACATTCCATTGTTGACTGATCGACAATCCTGGCAGTTTTTCTGCTTGAAACTCTGAAGTTGATTTACTTCAGTTCTCCAAACCTCTGCCAGTCTTGACAACCCCTGCAATGATCGTCCCTTAACATAGTTTCTAGTTCCCCTTTCTAGATCTTTCTGTTTTGGTTCACCATTTATACATCTATCACTGAGTATTAAGTGCCTTAAAGGGGATGTGTAAGTGTCAGTGGCTGTTGTTGTAGTTGCATGACCGATGTTAGTTTGTAAAATGTATTATATTGTGTGGCAGAATGGTTCAGTATGACACTACAAACAATGCCCTTGGACTGACAAGCCTTTGGCACAGTTGTGCATTGTGTAGGAGGTGCAGTTTTGATCCATCACTATTGTGGGAGATTTCAGGACAGTGGAGACAATACAGAGGGAGAGTGACTCAAACAAACTGTACCTATTTTTAGGATTCAGTTTTCAGAGCAGGCTATGAGGGATTGGTTTGTATTTTCAAAAGAAGCATAGGCTCAGAGGAAATATGAATGAAACAATTTGGGTGAAGGTAAGAAATTCTGTCTTGACAGAAGAATTACTTTGGAGGAAAAGATGTGAAAGTGAGACTAATCTGCCCTCTCAAGTGGGCTTAGATCATAAAGCATCAGAAGAGTTACAATGCAAAAGGAGGTCATGCAGTCTATTGTGCAATGCCAGGTCTTTGCAAGATCAATTTAGATTTAGCTAGTCCTTCTCCTGAACCTCAAAGAAATTTTAACTTTTAACTTGTTCTTTCTTTCTATCTTGTTCTTAAGGTTGTGTACCTTGGCACTTGTACCTAAGATGGCACCTTGTGTGGTGACATTATACACTTTTCACAGTATTCCTGTACTTTTGTACTTAAGTACACATGACAATAAAATCAAAATTAAATCAGATTCCATATGGCACTGTTTGAAAAATAGTAGAGATGTTTCCACTGTATCTTGTAGGAGAAAGTGAGGACTGCAGATCCTGAAGAAGGGTTTATGCCCGAAACGTCAATTCTCCTGCTCTTTGATGCTGCCTGACCTGCTGCGCTTTTCCAGCAACACATTTTCAGCTCCACTGTATCTTAGCCAACATTTATCTCAGAAATATAGGAAATAGGTGCAGGAGGAGGCCATTCAGCCCTTAAAGCCTGCACCACCATTCAATATGATCATGGGTGATCATGCAATCTAAGTATCCCATTCCCACCCTCTCCCATCCCCTTGATCCCTTTAGCCACAAGGGCCATATCCATCCCCCTCTTGAATATGTCTAACAAACTGGGCCCAACAGTTTCCTGTGGGAGAGAATTCCACAGGTTCACAACTCTCTGAGTGAAGAAATTCTTCTTCATCTAATCCTGAATGGCCTACCTCTTATTCTTCGACTGTGACTCCTTGTTCTGGACTTGCCCAATATCAGGAACATTCTTCCCGCATCTATCCTGTCTAGTCCCATCACGATTTTATATGTTTCTATGAGATCCCCCCTCATTATTCTAAATTCCAGCAAATATAAGCACAATCGATCCAATCTTTCCTCATATGTCAGTCCTGCCATCGCGGGACTCAGTCTGATGAACCTTGGCTGGACTCCCTCAATAACAAGAATGCCGTTCCTCAGACTAGGAAACCAAAACCGCACACAATCTAACAGTCAACTTCACCAAAAAGAGATACGCATTTCAATATTATTAAGTTTATCAATTGCCCCACAGTTCCAGATGGTTTCATGCATTTGTTTCATTTTTCAATCAAATAATGTCTAAGCTCAAGATGTCTAATAGGATTTTTTAAGTCCTATATCAAATTGGTTCAGTGATTTAAATGGTAAATGGCTGCATAACATAACAGCATTCCTTCTACTTCCGTTATGAAGTGCCTTTAGGTATTTTGCAACTTAAAAGGTGTTTTATGATTGTAATTTATTGTTGATTTCCTACTTCCTAGACAAGTTCATGTTTGTTGTATTATGAATTTCTTGTTAAAATCACATTTATTGAGAAATCAGTATGTTGATTGAATGTTATTTTTAGACAGGAATGGATGTTACGAATGAAATATTATGAGTTTGTGCAACTTTACGAATGTTATGAATTAATAGTATTGTCAAGTTCATCTGATAAGCTGACTCCGAACAATATAAGCCATTAAAATCCTGGACAGTGATGGATTATTGGTGTATTTTGATGGGCAGTACCCAACACAAATGCGAGTTGGATTCCCCATTTAGCAGCAGTATTTGCTTTATTTCTAAAGGCATACAGTTGAACATTAGAAATTTTGCACCACAGAGAGAGGCCATTGAGCCTGTCATGCTGTGCTGGGAAAATAGGAGCTATCATGTGTAATTCTATTTTCCATCCTGTGTACTCTAGTCCTGTGGGTAAACATGATGAGGTTTCATTGTCACCATATGTTCTTCATACATTATAAATAAATGTTACTGTGATCTGAAAATCATTAAATATGTTTTGTGTCTGACATTTTGAAATTATTGAGGCAGTACACAGACAAGTTGGGAGAAAAGGCAGTGACATTGTGATAATTTCACTGGGCTAGTAAACTTGATCCCAGGCTCCAAGATTGGTATCTTTTATTTCATTATTTAACCTGTTTGAATGTGTCATGATCTACATCCAGAGCAGCGGTGAATTGAACCCAAACTTTTTGATGCAGACTGTAATGTTCTACGAGTCTGGGTCAAATCCAACTATAAATTCAAATAAAATTTTGGGATTATAGTAAAGGTAGCTTGCCTAATAGAAACCATGTATCTCATTCCTGATGAAGGGATCCTGCCTGAAACATTGATTTGCCTGATCCTCAGATGCTGCTTGGCCTGCTGTGCATTTCCAGGACCACTCTAACCTTGACCATGCAACTATTGTTGATTGTCATAAATGCTCATCTGGTTTATTAATACCCTTTGAGGAAGGAAATGTGCCATCATTACCTAGCCTGGACTACATGTGACTCCAGACCCACAACAAACTGCCCTCTGAAATAGCTTAGCAGAATCGCAGAATCATACAATTATTATGGAGCAGAATAAGGACATTCAGCCTATCATGTCTCTAATTGAATAGCATACCTAGTGCCAATCTCCTGCTTTTTCCTCATACTCTTGCACATCATTTCTATCCAAATAAGTATCCAATGCCCCAATTGATCCTACCTCCACCACCTTTTCCAGACAGCACATTCTTTACTCTAACTACTCACCATGTGACAAGGTGAAAAATGTTTTCTTAAAGTTAGAACATAGAATATAGAACATTGCAGAGCAGTACAGGCCCTCCAGCCCTCGATGTTGCACTGACCTCCGAAACCAATCTGAAGCCCATCTAACCTACACTATTCCATTCTCATCCATATGCTGATCCAATGACCATTTAAATGCTCTTAAAGTTGGCAAGTTTACTACTGTTGCATCCGATATAAAAACAATTGGAAGTGCAGTAATTGTTGATCGTTGTGCTAAGATCATGGAGAAAGAGAACACCTGCCTGATGTTTAGAGACTGATTTTGTTGTTTGAAAGTACTGTCAGACTACAACTGTAAGATTCTGCAATACTCTCTTCAGTTTTGGAAACCAGTCATAGTGTGGCATCCTGTACACTGTGGAGACTGGGAAGCTCATCACTTTCACTGCTTTTATTTTATTGGATAGCAGCTATCGATTCTGTGATTGCCATTTACACCTCCTTCAGATCCATCTTTTGATTCATTACTTGTTCCATCTTCATTGCTTTTTGCCTTGCTTAATCTCTGAATCTATTCTTCCCTTCACCTGATCACAGACCTTGCCTTTCTTTCTGCCCTCCACACAGCTTTCCCTCCACCTACTCCCTTCTTTACATTGCTAACCTTTTCTGATTCTGATGAAACAGATCCTTCTGTTCACAAATGTGGAGAGTTGGAGTTCGTAAGACTATGTAATAAGGTTAGGTTATGACGTACATAAAAGCCTTTCCATCTCTGTTGGAATTCAGCTTGGAGTAGTAAGCCACCATTTGAGGCCAGTAAATGGCCAACCAAGGACTGGTAAAGGGCCTCAGTCCACTATCACTGGGAATAATGTGGCCGTAAGCAGACCAGTGAACCTTTGTGGCTAACCTATGTGGGGGTGCTCTCTCAATCCTCCCTTGGCAGCAGGGAGATTCCAATCCCCCCAACCTAGCCTTGCTTCCAACCTCTCTGAATCCACTCATCCCATGCACCCCAATCTCAGAGCCCCTTCCCCCCATGCAATTCATTGACGTTGCAACAGCCATGATTGCCTCCGTGGTTCCTTTAAGCTCAGTGCCTGGTAACCTCTGATTAGCAACTGGTTCTTGTTAGTTTGAACAACTGCACATCCCAACCCCACACTCACCCCTCCTCCACCAGCAGCTCAACCCCACCCTTTGGGCCCTACTTCCAAGTGAACGTACACAAATGGCCTGTTTGCCATTAGATTCCATTTGCTTTTCATTAAGGGGTCAACGGAGTCTCTCACTGACTCTCCAGTCAGCTGAGGAGACACCACCTCTTCCCAAATACCCTGCCCCCAGTTAAGTCCACTTCCCTCTTCACAGATGCTGCCTGACCTGCCTAATATTTTCAGGCATATTCTGTTCCTATTTGGAGATTTTAAATCCTCTCCAACCTGAATTATTAATTTCCTTCAGCTGGGATGGGAGGGGGCTTCTAAAATCACATGTTTTGTAATTCCTTTATAAATTCGGTATCTACGGGTTTAGGAGACTCTAGGTGGGAGTAATGGGAGTTGGTGCAGGGACGAGGCAGGGATGGCTTTTATCAACGATCTATTTTCCAAGTACACAATGGTCCTGGAAAAATGTTTTATGTGAAGCTGCCTTAATTAGTGATCACAACAAATGTGCATTGCTTCTATTAGCAACATTTTTGCTTGTTCATTGAAGAGTTGCTTATCTTATCACAGTCAGCAGCTGGATGTACAAAGGCACCTCCAGTGCTCGGGAGGTTAAATGTGAAATTTGTGTAATAAAAGACGAGACAGTGGAGGGAGCTTGTTATTTGTAGCAGATGTCTCTCTTTGATTGTCAGCCTGACTCAGCAGTAATTGATAAGCAGCTCATTAACAGCTGTTCCCGACGCATCTCAAGCACAAAGCAAACAATCAGTACCACCTTGCCATGCTTGACACATCCCTGTCAGTGTGCTGGTGACATTGAGTGCACCTACTGTCATCTTGGAGTCTCTCTTACTTAAACAAGACAAATGGTTTTGTTTTCAAGCTTCGTTAATGCAAGGTCAACACCAGAATGGCATCCCATCTCCCAACAGTTGAAAGTTAAAGTGGTGGTTTGGAAGTTGACAAGATAGTACAGAACCTGCATCAATGCTTTCATACCTTAAAGAATATCATTCCTCTCCCATTAATGTATCTAGTCTCATTGGTGAGGTTTATGGAACCAATAAATTATATTGATGCATGGAGTTCAAATATTTGTGGCTAATATAGACTTAGGAAGTGGTGGGAACTTAATCCACCGGTAGTTTTGAGCATGAATATAGTGCGTGATGAGGAGGGATCTTTTTGTGAATCTGTGGAATCCTTTACCACAAAGGACTATTGAGACTGGGTCATTAAATATAGTCAAATATAGAACAAAGACAGATTTTTAATCGGTAAGAGAATCAAGGGTTATGGAGAAAAGGCAGAAACAGCAGAGTTGAGGATTGTCACATCAGCAATAATCAAATTGAGTAGCAGAAAGGATTCAATCGGCTGAATGGTTCACTTCTGTTTCAATGTTTTCTGGTCTAAAATAAGCAGAAAGTGCTGGAGACGCATAGCAGGTCTGGTATTGTCCGTGGATGGAGAAACAGTTTTCAAGGCTAATTGTAGAGAGTTGGAAAGGTGATGGGTTTAATACTGTTAAAGAAAGGCGAATCAGATTAGAGATCAAAGGTGTCATGGAACAAAAGGGAGCGGTAATAGCTGTAGAGAAGAGACAAAATTTGGGTTCCGATAGGTGTTACTAGTAGGCATTAATAGCAGAATGTAACTGTTGATAGCAGAATGTAAGATTCTGTGGAAGATCTGAAACTAGAACAGAAATTACTGGAGAAACTCAACAGGTCTGGCAGCATCTGTGGAGAGAAAGCAAAGTTAATGTTTTGAGTCCAGTTGCCCTTCTTCAGAAGTAATTCTGACCTGCTGAGTTTCTCCAGCAAGTTCTGTACAGCACAACGTAGATGAATTGTTGAGTGAAAACAAAACCATGATGAATATACTACGTTGTCCAAAACTGAACAGCACAGATTAGTGCAAATCTAGATTCAGCATCTTCTTCTGTGCTGAGTTATCTGGTTTGGGTCATTGCATTATATTTTTTATTCATTCATGATAATTTATCATGGTTAGCCATGATAAATTTGGAGTTGGGGGATAGGGTAGGGTCTGGGATACTGCTTGGAGGGCTGGATGGGTCAAATGGCCTCTTTCTACACCATTGGGGTTCTATGATTGTAAGCCAGCCAAAACTCAACTTCAGATCTGAATTTATTTGATCCACCCAAAGGCTGCACTCGGAGATCTCATTTAAGAAGAGGGTCCAGCTTTGATAATCATGAACATTTCAATTACTGCTTGCATTCAGTCACTGTAGATGATGTCAGCTTTCCTGAGAATAACATGAACAGGGAAGGTCTGCTTAAAAATAAGGGGGCAGAAATATCTCTTGTCAGTGAAATATGCTGAAAAAGGAGAGCTTTGTGAAAAGCACCATGAGTGAAAGCATGAACTGAGTATTCTTCTGTGATTGTTCCCTCTCTGATGATTATTCCAAAAATAAATGTGTGTAAAAATAGCAGACAATGATGCCTTATGTCATTAATGAAAAAGTCATGCACCATTCTACACGCTGCTTGCAAAAAGCATCCTTTGAATTTTAAGTCTTGGCCCCTGGATTTGTTATTGATTATTGAAATGTGACCGATCTATAAGGGGCCCCTTATCTTCCTAAATTCATTTTAAGATCACAGCCTTTTCTGCATGCTGCTGGGAATATGTTCCAACTGTCCTTGAAATTGTAGTTTTAATAAGTACATCAGTTCAAGTCATGTGAGTTATAGCTGTCAGTTGCTACAGTTATTTCAATCTTGATAACCTGCCTGTGTGATTCAATGAATGAGGATAAAATGAAAGAGCACAGTATTTCTCAATTGTGACTTGATACATATTATAAGGTAAAGTAACACTTTGTTATAGGAATGCCAAAAATTCCATATGTATTGAAGGGAATGCTGCTTCTAATTTTCCTCTTTCTCTTTCCATTTTTCTGGATTATAAAGTCAGTAAAAATATATTTTTGGGCTGAAAATTAAATTTGCCCATGGTATGATAACGATTAAAATGTCTACAAAGAGCTTTTGTTGAGATTAACTCAGCACAGATTAGGGACCAGACCTGCAGCCTTACTGGTCTATAAGGTTCCATTAGGAGACAATGGGGACTACAGATGCTGGAGAGATCACAGTTGATGAAGTGTGGTGCTGAAAAAGCAGAGCAGGTCAGGCAGCATCTGAGGGGCAAGAGAATTGACGTTTCTGAAGAAATGTCCTACCCGAAACATCGACTCTTGCTTCTTGGATGTAGAAGTTTCCATTGCACACTTTACTATCCAGTTGAGTCTTGAGAGATTTGTCTTAATGTGCAGTTGCCCTATATTTATTTGTGTAAGCCTGGTCTTCCCATGGGTTTTGCTGTCTCAAACAGGCACTAACTGGCTCTTGGTGTGACATATCTGCGTCATTATACCTGAGAAGGCTGTTTGGCTGCTGGGTGTACTTCATTCATTCATATCAATGGCAGGACACCGTTGGGGGAGGCGCGATAGTGGGGAAGGTGGGGGGGAGAGAGGTGGGGGTTGGGGCGGGGGTGGTGGTGGTGATTTATAATTTTGAAATATCTGAATGCAATCACCTCTCATTTGTCTAAACTCCTGAGAATATAAACCCAAATTATACTTATCCAAGGACAAATCGTACCGCAAGGAACTACAGCGAATTGTGAACATAGTCTGGTCCATCACGCAAACCAGCCTTCCATCTGCTGAATCCATCCACACATCCTGCTGCCTCAGGAGAGCAGTTAACATAGTCAGACCTCCCTCCCACCCGGGTTATACTCACTTCCACCCTCTTCCATTGGGCAGAAGGTACAAAAGTTTGAAAACACGTACCAACAGATTCAAAAACAGTTTCTTTGCCACTGTTATCAGACTTATGAACAGACCTCTCATATATTAGAGTGGATCTTTCTCTGTACCATCTCTGTAGCTGTAACACTATATTCTGCATTCTGTTTTAGTATTCTGATGTACTTATGTATGTTATGATTTGCCTGGATAGCACACAAAACAATAATATTGGCTGTATCTCAGTATGTAACAATAATAAATCAAATCAAATCAAATCAATTCAATCTAATGAGGCTTTGCTGTGTTGCCACTAATGCAAATATATCCTACCTTAAGTAGGAGACAGAAATTGTACACAGTATCCCAGGTATTATCTCACCAAAGCCTCATACAATGGAGGGTTATGCTGCTGGTAGCTACCTCTTGCGAAGAGATCTGCTTTTAAGATATATTCTGCCAAATTTTCTTGTGCCATCTTTATACATCTGCTGTATCCTCCCTGCAACTTCGTCCAAGTACACCGAGATAGACACATCTTTCTGTTTATCTACTTTGCTGTCGAGAAGCGATTGTAAATGGTTGTACTATGACGCCTTCCCTCTTAATCCTCCAATCACTTACATTAAAGCTAAACATGACATGAGCTCTACTCTGGCCAAGGGCCACTGGACTCTAAAAGTCAATTCAGTTTTCCTCTCCACAGATGCTGCCAGACCTGCTGAGTTTCTCTTGCACCTGCTGTTTTTGTCTCATTTACATTTCTAATTTCTTGTTGTATACGCCCATTAACATTTCATGTTCCTTGTATGGGTCTGCTCATGATTCTTTGAACATCAGCATTTACAGATTTCATGCCTGCCAGAAATATATTCTGCTCTTCTGTTCTTTTGACCAAAATGGAGAACCTCACATTTCCCCTTCTCTGTCACCCTGTTGGCCTCTCAATAAACCTCTCTCGATCTCCTCACAGCCTCTTTGTGTCCTGCTCTAAGCTCATTTTACCATGACACTATTGGTGCCACAACATTGCTCACTCTGCTCCCAATCTTGCTACATTCCCTAATATTTGATCTGTTGCAAACCTCTGGCCCAGGAACCAGTCCAATTCCTGCCAGCTGCCTCATGCCTCCAGATTTCTGCTCCCACCAGATCACCCTGCAATCAGCCTGGCTAAGAGTTGGGCAGGAGGTGGTGAAGAGTTTATATAAATGTGGCCCTGTCATTAAACACCCTTTGTGTTCTCCTGTGTCAAAACATGTAGTGCTGGAAAAGCACAGCAGGTCAGGCAGCATCCGATAAGCAGGAGAGTCAATGTTTTAAGCATAAGCTCTTTTTCAGGAATGTGTGTGTTGGGTGGGTGGGGGGGGGGGGGGAGTAGGGCCCAAGGGGGCTGAGAGATAAATGGGAGAGGAGTGATCTTCTTATGTCATTCTTCCTGATTTACCACTTTGAACACTGTCCAAATCATGTCCCAGTGGAAGGCAGTTTTATTCTCAGTAAGTAGACCAGGTCTTATTTCACAACATTGTTTTGGCCTGCAGCTTATTTTGTCAGCAAAATAGGGGAAATGGGTCTGGGTGGGTTACTCTTCAGAGTGTAGCAGGACAGCCAGTGATGTAAGTGCTAATGCCACGGGATTACTATTCCAGAGCCCCAAACGAATGTCCTTCGCACATGGGTTTAAATTTCCCCACTGTAGAAGCTTGCCTGGTGATGATCATGTAATGGATATCAATTGTACTTAAAATTTCATCTGATTCAGTAATGACCACAGGGAAGGAAATCGGCCATTCTTTTCTTGTCTGGCCGACATATGACTCAAGATCAAAGCAAGGATTCTTCCAAAGAAGAGTCATTCTGGGCTCAGTGCATTAACTCGTTTTTGTAGAATCCCTCCATTGAGTAAGCCGGCCATCTAGTGCATTAAGTTCACACCAATTCTTTGAAGAGCATCCCACCCAGATCCGCCAGCCCCTATCTACATAACCCCACATTTCCCATGGCTTTTCCACCCAGCTGGTACATCCCTGGACACGATGGGCAATTTAGCATGGCCGGCCAACCTAAGCTGTACATCCTTGGACTATGTGAGGGAGCCCATGCAGACACGGGGAGAACATGCAAACTCCTCACAGTCACCCGAGGGTGGAATCGAACCCTGGTCCCTGGTGCTGTTGACCATTGAGCCACCGTGCTGCCCTTTCTCACTCAATGGATTCTGCCAGACCTGTTGAGTTTTGCCAGCAGAGTTTCTTTGTGTTTGTAGGATTTTTTTTATATAGAATCCCTACAGTGTGGAAACAGGCCCTTTGGCCCAACAAGTCCACACTGACACTCTGAAGAGTAACCCACCCAGACCCATTTCCCCTATTTTATATTTACTCCTGATTAATGCACATAACCTACACATAACCTAGTGGGCAGCACGGTGGCACAGTGGTTAGCACTGCTGCCTCACAGCGCCAGAGACCCGGGTTCAATTCTCGCCTCAGGCGACTGACTGTGTGGAGTTTGCACGTTCTCCCCATGTCTGCGTGGGTTTCCTCCGGATGCTCCGGTTTCCTCCCACAGTCCAAAGATGTGCAGGTCAGGTGAATTGGCCATGCTAAATTGCCCATAGTGTTAGGTAAGGGGTACATGTAGGGGTATGGGTGGGTTGCGCTTCGGCGGGTCGGTGTGGACTTGTTGGGCCGAAGGGCCTGTTTCCACACTGTAAGTAATCTAATCTAATCTAATCTACATCCCTGAACACTATGGGCAATTTAGCACAACCAATTCACCTAACCTGCACATCTTTGGACTGTGGGAGGAATCCGGAGTACCCAGAGGAAACCCATGCAGACACGGGGAGAATGTGCAAACTCCACACAGACAGTCGCCCGAGGCTGGAATGGAACCTGGGTCCCTACGCTGTGAGGCAGCAACACTAGCCACTGAGCTGCCATTTTTCATATTGTGTTTCATGCTAATCCAGTGTCCTATTTGAAGCCATGAAGAATAGGGAATAAATGCTGGCTGAGCCAGCAACATACATATCCTCTAAATGAGCAAAATAAAAACAAAACAACCTTTGACTTGTGTTCTAAGTATCACTTTATCTGGATCATTTTCAAAATCAAATCTGCAGCATTATTATAAATAGTAAGGCTTGGGAATTGACACAGAGTCAATTCCTTGCGTTTGCAGCATAATGTGAAATCACATTGAGACCCAAGCATGCTAAAGAACACAATTATCTCTGGTTGTTTAGTGGGATCTTATGTATAGCCCTGAATCTGATGGGACCTGTAAGGTTCCATGGAGATCATGATCCATGATGCTGCCAGATCCCTGGAGATTGGCTTCTTTATATTTGTGAGTTCTACTGATGGTTGGTGAGTCACTCTCAAAGTCAATGGTATTCTTTCCATACAAAGAAACTCACTGACAGGGAAAAAAAACCCATCTGTGTTTGAGTACATCTCACAAGAAAAGCATTTAAATGGCTCTGCAATCTGTCTAAATCATTATTTTTGTTTAAAAGGAAATCACTTCTGGAGTCACAATTCAACTTTGGCAATTATAAAAAAAAAGAAACAACTGTGGATGCTGGAATTCAGAAAGAAAAACAGAAATTGCTGGAAAAGCTCAGCAGGTCTGGCAGCATCTGTGGAGAGAAATCAGGGTTAACGATTCAGGTCCAGTGATGCTTCTCCAGAACATTCTGAGGAAGGGTCACCAAACCCGAAACTTTAACTCTGATTTCTCTCCACAGATTCAGCCAGACCTGCTGGGCTTTTTCAGCAATTTCTGGATTTGTGTTTTGGCAATTAGATCTCTGGATCTGAGGACCAACGTTGATTGCAACCATTTTTTAGAGGTTGGCGATGACTCTATGGCTCTTATAAGTTGCTGAAGGTTTATTTTCATAACTGTGATGTGTATTTAGCTGCTGTAGTCACTGATATCATCTTTGTCAAGTTTGGCAAGCTGCCCTAATACCTTGTTTTGGTTGATATCATTCTTGCGAATCACCTTTGGACATTTTACTATGGTTGAAGGCATTATGTGAATGCAAATGTTTGTTATTGCAATACTGACATTTTGGCAGTTGTTGAGACCATCTTTAAAAGCTTGAGGCAGATTTTGGCAATAAGTTGTATACACAGATGTAGCTTTATTTCATCCTTCAAGAGAAATGGAACTTGTTACAAATTGTCATCTCGGAGAGAGGCACAGCCATAAGCATATCTTGATCAGGTTATCCGATGGGTAAGATCTGTAATGGAGATCCTGAAGAAGGGCTTATGCCCGAAACGTCGATTCTCCTGTTCCTTAGATGCTGCCTGACCTGCTGCGCTTTTCCAGCAACACATTTTCAGCTCTGATCTCCAGCATCTGCAGTCCTCACTTTCTCTCAAAGATCTGTAATGGAGTCAGTAAGGGAATCAGAGTTATAGAGTCATAGAGTCATAGAGATATACAGCATGGAAACAGACTCTTCAGTCCAATGTATCCATACAGACAAGATATCCAATACAAATCTAATCCTAAATGCCATCATTTGGCCCATATCTCTTTAAACCTTTCCTATTCATATACCCATCCAGATGCCTCTTAAATGTTGTAATTGTACCAGCCTCCACCACTTCCCCGGCAGCCCATTCCATAAATGCACCACCTTCTGTGTGAAAAAGTTGCCCCTTATTTCCCCTTTATATCTTTCCCCCCTCACCCTGAACTTTTACCCTCTAGTTCTGGACTCCCTCAACTGGGGGTCACGGTGGCACAGTGGTTAGCACTGCTGCCTCACAGCGCCGGAGACCTGGGTTCAATTCCCGCCTCAGGCGACTAACTGTGTGGAGTTTGTACGTTCTCCCCGTGTCTGCGTGGATTTCCTCTGGGTGCTTCGGTTTCCTCCCACAGTCCAAAGATGTGCAGGTCAGGTGAATTGGCCATGCTAAATTGCCCGTTAGTGTTAGGTAAGGGGTAAATGTAGGGGTATGGGTGGGTTGCGCTTCGGCGGGTCGGTGTGGACTTGTTGGGCCGAAGGGCCTGTTTCCACACTGTAATGTAATCTAATCTAAAAAAAAAACTCAGGGAAAAGACTGTCTATTTATCCTACCCATGCCTCTCTTGATTTTGTAAACCTCTATAAGGTCACCTCTCAGCCTCCGACGCTCCAAGGAAAATAGCCCCGGCCTATTCAGCCTCTCCTGATAGCTCAAATCCTCCCACCCTGGCAACATCCTTGTAAATCTTTTCTGAACTTCTTCAAGTTTCACAACATCCTTCCTATAGTCGGGAGATCAGAATTGAACACAGTATTCCAAAAGTGGCCTAACATGACCTCCCAACTCCTATACTCAATGCACAGAATAATAAAGGAAAGCATATCAAACGCCTTCTTCACTGATCAGCCTTCATCTCACTGAATGGCATAACATTCTCAATGGGCTGAATGGCCTACGTCTGCTCCTATGTCTTATAGTCTTCAGGGTCAAGTGGCCCTTGGAACTGGGTGTCGGTTGACATGGCTGAGGAATCCAAGTATATATGGGGATCCTGCTGGAGTTTAAATGCCTGAACCATGGGAGCTACAAGCTGAAGATTTGGCAAACATTCAGTCACTTGTCATTCAATCTGCACGAAGGGCACTGGGTTAACTTGCAGCACAATATGAAGAGTTCTAGCCCCAGCTGACGAACCTTCAATTATCCAAGTGCAATTGCTTCTTATCATGAATACAACCTTGCAGTTACATTCAGGAGTCACATCTGATGTGGCTAGAGGTCCATATAAGCCTTGAAATATTTTGCTTTATCAAAGGTGCTCAAGCATTATTGTTGATATCTAAAACAATTCTGGGACTTATGGGTGGATAGAAAGCTCACCTGCTCACAGCCAGTGACAAGTGACAGTCAATATTTTTCAATGTTGCCCTAGAAACCCTTTTAATTTCAGCACCATGTCTTTTAATGTGGTTTCCATCTTGCCAGAAGTATTAAATGCACCTTACTTATCTCATATCATTCCACTGCTGCTAAACTTGCCTTCAGTGGTTGCTCTGTAATATAAATGCAGTATTAAACTTGGGCAGAACACCAGGGAAAACAGGTTGAAAATGAACAAGCTTCAAGCAAAACTAAAAATTAGATTTTTTTTTAAACCTCCCTGTAGACTAGGAGACATGCAGAATTAACTTGCAGTTGCAAGCAGCTAATCCTGTGCCAATTGAAAGGCCTGCTATATTACAGACCAGGAATGGGGAGAACAGTCCATATATCTAAATAACGGCGGCAGTCACTGCTGGAAATGGTGGGAAACGTATTCCAATTTAAGGACAATGGATATTTTCTAATCAATCTGTTCCGAGATGTCATTACACACTTCCGGGACAGATAGAACTTAAATCTGGTGCTTCTGGCTCAGAGGTAGAGACACTATGATTGCACCAGAAAACCCCTTAGTTAAAAGCTGTGTATTTGTGTGGAGTGGGACTAATTAGCTACTGTTCACTTGCAATCTAATTGCATCATGGTATCAGGAACCACTGATCACACCGGATGATAGACCACTGTCTCTTAACGGTAGTATAAAGTCAAAATCACACAACACCAGGTTATAGGCCAATAGGTTTATTTGAAATCACAAGCTTTCGGAACACTGCTCCTTTGTCATCCAAGGAAAAGACCTTGGCTATTCACTTATCAGGTCTAGCTGTACCTGTATAGAGAGAAACACAGAGTTAATGTTTTAGGTCCAGTGAGTGTTTGACAAATTTTGGCATTCACAGAGCCAGACATTAGGTTCTATTTATCTGTTCATGTATCTCTCCTCTACCCTGGAGAAAAGACCTTGGCTATTTATCCTATCCATGTCCCTCATGATTTTCTAAGCATCCAGAAGGTCACCCCTCAGCCTCCGATGCTCCAAGGAAAAACCCCAAACAGTTCAGCCTCTTCCTATAGCTCAAACCCTCCAAACCCAAGTTTGCGCTATAGGGCATATCAAAACTATCCTGTGTGGTAACAGATACCCTGATTAAATCATTACTTGTACAACAAGAAATCTCATAACAGGGTCTATGTCAACCACCTCTGGTTCTGAAAGGTGCCCAGTCTACCTTCCAATATACCGGAAGGGAAAGACACCGCAAAATATTTGAATATCGGGTGCAGCTAGCTGTCTCACAGAGCCCTGTTAGATATAGACTTAAAAAGGTGGTAAACCTTGCAACTCCCCCAGCTGTTGGTCCCTGATTACCTGGCTGACTATTGGTAAACGGGCCATCAGGATTGACTGTGGTCCACCCCAGCTGACTGACTTGGAAAGGGTGACCAGACCTCTGACTGACATCTGAGAAACTCCCCAACTAACTCACCATTACTCCCCTTACTGGTGGTACTGTTCCTACAGGACTTCATCATGGCTCACACTCCCTGCACTGTAATGGAACAGAACCCCGACACTGACCACTCAAAGTGGGCGGCTGACCATAGAACATAGAACATAGAAGAGTACAGCACAGAACTGGCCTTTTAGCCCATGATGTTGTGCTGAGGTTCAACCGGAATGTAAAATATGGTAACTTAACCTACGCACCCCTCAACTCACTGCTATCCATGTGCATGTCCAGCAGTCGCTAACATGTCCCCAATGACCATGTCCAAGCTTTTAGACTGAGATCAAACACTGCCCTTAACCAACTGTTGTGATGCCCCTGACTGATGCCAGTTCCTCTAGGCTTGACTGAGGACTACTTTCCCTTAAGCTTTGCAACATGGCTTTTCAGCTAAAGCACATGCAGTGTGGTTTTTGCATGACACATGCTGTAGAGGTGACACTGACGTAGCTTGGTGTTGTACAGCAAATTGTCCATCCTCTTAAATGATCATTGCTGGTGAGCATGACAAACTGCCTCCCTTCCTGTCTGCGCTAAAGGCAAGTTAGAAGTTCTGTGAGTCTGTAAACTCAGCATGAGAGCACAAAGTGGAAAAAGACAATGTAAGGTAAGGCAGAGATGCTGTGAGCATCCAAGCAGGTGCAGGTGAGTGAGCAGTAGGTAAGCATGTGAAGGCCCCTTTAATATATCCTGCTTCATTGCACAAGATGGGAGCCTGTCCTGTGCACATAGTGATCTCACAGCTACATTGCAACGAAAGGTCTTGGTGTGTTCCCAAGTGTGTTATTGAACTGGAGAGCTGTAAATGGATCAAAGAGTGTGCTGTGAGGATGTGGTGAGACTGGCGCACACCTGGTACTAACCTTCTTGGACAGGGGGGCGGGCAGTACATGTCAATACAGCTTGGCCAAGATGGAGGCCCAGAGGAGTGGGCAGCAAGCTGGAAACACTGCTGTCTAGTGTCTCTCCTCCACGGGGGAGAATAGCAGATTGTGTGTAAATGAGACATAATTTAGTAATAATGAGATGCAAGTGCATACACATAGGCCTCTCGGTGTTCACTTGTGAAATTCTCATCTCACCGTCGTAACCTTGGGTGGACAAATCAAGCTTTTTTTTAACCTTGACATTGGGAATGTAATTTTACTGATATTGCCATATTTTCCCAATGGAATGTCTATTGCTCACATCATTCAAGGGCTGGTAAATTCAACCCAATGTAGGAGTTAAATATTGGAAATGCACGAATGGATAAATTGTCTGGAGTTTTGAGGGTTTCCCTCTGGGATTTAGAGCATGTTTGTGCAGCGCTCTTAACTCAGGAGTTTGCAGATGTAGAAAAGTAGAAAACTGCTGCATTGGCAGATAGTTCTTAAAATCCTTCTATTAAGTCCATAACATTTAGCAAAATTGTTTTGATTAAGTGGTGGAAAAAGCTTACCATGCAACGTTGAAGAATTGCCCATTTTTATGAAGGTACTGAGAGGTTATTTGTATCCTTCAGTTATTCTCAATAGGCAATTAATTAGGAATGTGCCATTATATCAAGCTGTCTACTGCCAGGTGCACACGGCAATGATGCTGCTTTCTGCTTCTATTACTCCATTGTTACAATTCTTGTTTACTACAATAACATTCTACTTGTAAGTGCCATTAACTTGGAAGAACATCCCAAAGTGCTTCTCAGGGGCTTAATAACAAAATGGACCCAGCACATAATTTATTTTTAAAGTCACTACTTTTTAATACTTTTTGGAGGGGTTACGTTTGAAGAATTGCAGAAAATTAATTATTTTCATGTTTTGTGGAAATACCTGTTGTGGTCCCTTTAAAAGAGGTCATTGAAAGGTCTCTGTGGACATTGGAGAATGTTTTAAACAAGTCTTCCTAGGTGATGCTGGCTTGTTTTGTTGTAGATGCTTATTGGGGTTGTTTGAACAGTGAATGGATAGAGAATGCCTTGGGATCAGGTCTTCAGATGGGGAACAATAGCCTGAGGAGAAGGGCTACAGAGCTGATCACTGCCATTTCTGAAAAGGAAACCTTCCCGTTGATTTCAGGTTGAAACCCTGAATGCTCTTCTGAATGATTGGAGAAATGTCTCAGTATTGTATTTCCTGAGCCAGGGTGTCTGGAAGCACATGGGTGAATTAACCACAAACACCAGAACATGCTACACTTTCTTTATCCTTCTGTCTTCAAAATAAGCCAATTGTCAAATTTATTTTTCAGAAAGCCAATCTCTGCAGAGAAACCTTTATTTTGTTATTTTCCTGAAGAGCATGTTTCTGTGTTTGTTTTGGAGATATCTCAAGGGATAAGCATTTATATTGCTATATTACTGACTGTGTACGTTGATCAATTATTGTGTCTTAATTCAATAAGCTTTGTTTTGACAATAAAACAATAATTGTGTTTATTAAGAAAATTGGTTAATAGATATTTAGTTGCAATTTTGATAACTGAAAATAGTTTTTTAAAAATTTTATGTTGTGAGTTGTGGAGTAATGGAAATTGAGTGAAATTGCACTCCTCCACTCTTGGTTATAACATTAAGAGATTAAAGAATAAATTTCCAACTCATACATGTTCATTTAAGAATGACACAAAACACAACTATAGTTACTAACTTCAGCTCCATTAGTCACCTGATCATTAATGGACAAAAGTAATTTTAATGTTTGTTTTATTATTGAGTTTGTTTGTGGTAGTAACTGCCATTGGCTGCAGTCTATGCAGTCAATGACAAATGAAGAACAGAATATATAAACTGTTATGAAGTCCTGGCATAAAATATCTTTTACTGACCTCTTGTTCTATTGTTTTTTTTATTTAATCAAACATAGCCTGTCAAAGTGTAATATATCATTGCAGTAATTCCGAGGTTTGATAATAATTTCTAGAGTACAGATTCAACAATGTCAATCGCCCAACAATATGAAAACTGTTTCCTGTCCACACAGAATGAAACAGGATGAATCCTATTCAGGTAATTACAACTGCAAATAAAAAATGCTGAAACTCACAGCGGGTCAGGTAGCATCCAGAGCTCTGATGAAGAGTCATCACGACTCGAAACCTAAGCTTGCTCTCTCTCCATGGATGCTGCCTGACCTGCTGTGATCTCCAGCATCTTTTGTTTTCAGTACAGATTCCAGCATTTGCAGTAATTTACTCCTACCAGGTACTTATAACTCCATCAATTTACTTTGCGATCATCAAAAAAGTGATGGGCTATGGTGTTAATCTTTTATCATGTGATTTTTTATGCCCACATCCATGAGTTTAGATCTGAGGTAGTCTGGTCGAGGAGAAGAAAGGTTCAAGGCTTACCTTCAGGCTTTAGTTTCTTCATAGCACTGCATGTTACGTGTTAAAGCTGAACACTGCAATAGAAGTCATCATCATCCCAGAGGACTGCTCTCTCATTAAAGAGAGACGAGCAGTGGTGGCATAACCTCAGTGTCATCACACCTCAGGTCAGAAATAAGGTTGAGAAGGTGAGACTTTGATGGTAACCTCAGCCAGGGGCATTGAACCTGCTCTGTTGATGCCACTCTGCATTGTAAACCAGCCAGCTGAGCCCAGCAACCCCCTACAGAGATATACCAGAATCTAGTCTTATTGCTATATTATTGAAATATTTTTCTATAAACTCTACCACTTATTCTGATCAATCCATTCCATGTGCTTCTCAATGCGTGCTTTTGGTATTCATATAGCCAGACATTAGGCATCTGTCTAGCTATTCAGGTGTCTCTCTCCTCTCTCCTTAATTCTGCCTACACTATGCTATTTATGCCCAATGTGGTGCAGCTCCATGAACATCATTGCAATGCTACTCCAGGGATCCAAAGACCTAACACTACAGTTGATAATGCTATTAAGTGGCACTCACTCATCAATAATGTGCTCACAAATGCCCACTAGGGCCTCTTGGCTTCTGATCTCATTACAGCCTTAGTCCAACATGAACAAAAGAGCTGAACTCATGAGGGGGACTCATGTGACTGACCTCCATACCAAGGCAGTGTTTGACTGAGTTGATATTGGAGCTCCAGCAAAATTGAAGGCAATAGAAATCAAGGACATAGCATTCCATTTGCTAGAGTCATACTTAGTACAAACAAAGATGGTTGAATTTGTTTGAGGTCTAATATCTCAGTCCAGGATACTATTGTAGTTGTTCAGCAGAGTAGTGTGCTTAGTCCAACCATTGTCAGCTGCTTCATCAATGTACTTTCCTCCCTTACAAGGTCACAGCAGATTATGCATTGTTCAGTACCATTTTCAACTCCTGAGGCTTTGAATCAATCCATGTAGGTATACAACAAGATCTTGACCATAGCTGGGCTTAGGAACTCTTAAGTAATAAATTACTTTGTGGCAAAAGGAACCAGCTGGTTCCATAGTGTCGAAAATGTGTTGCTGGAAAAGCGCAGCAGGTCAGGCAGCATCCAGGGAACAGGAGAATTGACGTTTCGGGCATAAGCCCTTCCTGAAGAAGGGCTTATGCCCGAAACGTCGATTCTCCTGTTCCCTGGATGCTGCCTGACCTGCTGCGCTTTTCCAGCAACACATTTTCAGCTTTGATCTCCAGCATCTGCAGACCTCACTTTCTCCTCAAAGGTTCTATAGTGTCCTTTAGGGAAGAAAATCTGTTGAGCTAACCTCACTCAGTCGTGTAAAAATTGTTACTGCAAGTATTCAAGAAGAAAGATAATCATTTCATCAAGGGAATGGGCAATACATGGCATTTCTCATCTGTGATACTTCTATTTTGAGAAAAAAAGTCTTTCAATGCTTTCCTTAATACAAAGTTGAAAATCACACAACACCAGGTTATAGTCCAACAGGTTTAATTGGAAGCACACTAGCTTTTGGGGCGCCGTTCCTTTATCAGGTGCTGATGAAGGAGCAATGCTCCGAAAGATGTGTGCTTCCAATCAAACGTGTTGGACTATAACCTGGTGTTGTGTGATTTTTAACTTTGTACACCCCAGTCCAACACCGGCATCTCCAAATCATTCCCTAATACAGGTATCCTCCGCTTTTCGAAAGTTCGCTTTATGCCATTTCGCTTTTACGAAAGACCTACATTAGTACCTGTTTCCACTAATCCGAAGAGGATTTTCGTTTTTACAATAAAAGGTAGAAGTTTTCCCATAGAAATGAATGCTTCTTCACTTTAAATCATTTTGGCTTATGAAAGGTTTCATAGGAACGCTCTGCTTCAGATAGCGGGAGATATATGTATAAATGAGAGGGTACAATGCTAATGGCTAATGAAGGTGTAGGAGCAGAAGGACTTGCAGTTTACATGTGAACAAATGAATATCAGTGGCAGGGCAGATTGAAAAATGAGTTAAACAACCATGTGGGATCCTGGACTTCACAAATTGATGCATAGAGAACGAAAAGAGATGCTCACGATGAACGTTTAAATAACACTGATTTGGATACAACTGGTCATTCTAAGAAGGGCACTTTAGGAAGGAGAAAAAAGCATTGGAGGGGTTGCAGAGAGAGTTTATTGGAGAAGGAATGGTTGTGAGAAGATTCAGTCTGAGGCGTTGAGAATTGTGAAGGGCCAGGACACAGCAGACACAGAAAAAATTGTCTTCACTGATGAAAGGATTGACAGCTGGAGGATACGGATTTAAATTGATTGGCAAAATAACGAATGCTAACAGTGCATGGTCCTAATGCGGAATGCACTGCCTCCCCAAGCAGATGACTCAATTGTCCCTTTCAAAATCCACTGAAGGGAAAAACAAAAGTTTGCATATTCACAGGAAAAGACAGGTGAGTGTAAACAGCTAAATGACGCTTATAAGGAGGCAGCACAAACTAGATGGGATGAACTTCCTCCTTCGACACTGCAACAACTTATTATTGAATTCATTTATTTTGGGATTGCAGCTGGCTGTGAGTCCTGGACATCAAGAATTTGTTGCATTAACTTCACACTCAATCCAATACAAAGCAGATTAAAGTAGTTGCTTCCTAATTATTTGATAGTAGCCATTAAATGCTTGAGAAAACTCATTAGCAACCTATATTCAGCTGGCTTAAGGGTAGATTTCCTAATTGGTTTGAACTGATTAACATGTATACCTCTTTCGGAAATTGCATAGGGATCTGTTGTGCCAGATTTCTGTCTTCTTAGTGCCCATTCATTTATCTGTTTGAGTTTATTCTGAGATCAAAAGTACAATTATATTAATGTCAAACTAGATTATGGCACTTGAGATTTCCAGTCTTGGTATTTACAACAGTAAAGCACTTGGTCATCCATTTACTCTTGTGACAGCCACAGACAGTGTTGATTGGCTGTGAAATATATGAAAGTATATTTAAAACTTCTGATGATAAGGTTTGAAGAGACATTTTGAGATTTTCCTTGAACTTCTTTCTTTGTTTTTTGTTCAGTCTCATGTTTCCATTACGTTGATCTAGAGGCTGGAGGCCAGATGTTCCAGCACTGGTGGTTTTTGAAGTGATTCTGAAGTACTGTGTTTACCAGTGGGAATTCCTATAATATATATGTTGCGAAGCAGAACAGAGTGAGCAATGAAGGAACAGACAGTGCTTGCCTACTCTTCCTCTCACTTCTGCATGCAGTGATCTCCTTAACTATTAATAGCTGCATAAAAATATCTCAAACAGTTGGGTGGAGAGCTGTGCCACTAGCTGCGTGGGCACCTACAGGCAACTTGCAATTGGTCCTATCAGTGGTCGGGTACACCCACCTTTTCCTGCGATTAACAACAATATTGCAATCCAGTCCAATGAGGAAGGAAGCTTACAGCTGCAGGCTAGCTTGATCTCTCTGTTGCCATCTCTCATTGTGTACCACCCTTAACATGGCCACCACACAGGAGTTTAATCTGATGTTTGACCATGGGTTTGAGTCCCCACTGCCACATTTATTGTCTTAGATACTGGGTCACACTGAGCTTTTCTGTTACTTCAAAGAACATTTGTAAAATCTGTTTACTAGATTAAAACCATGGCATTGGCCATACTTTAGTATACCATTGATTATGATGAAGATAATCAGCCTATTTGGTTAGATGACTGTGTATCCCTTTAAATTTACCTGCTATCTTTGATTTGTGAGTGGTTTCTGTGGTGTGCTGATATCAAGCACTTCTTTTTACCTCGATATATTTAAACAACTATATTTGTTGTCTTGGGCATGCAGGACTTGAAGTCAATTTTTCTGACTCCAAGGTAGGGGCATGAGCCACTGTACCACAAGAACCCGAGCTAGTCTTTTCAAAATGCAAATTGATTAGTTACAAACTAGGGCCAATGGCTGTTATTTTAGTGACGAGGAGAAAGTGAGGAGTGCAGATGCTGGCAATCAGAGTCGAGAAGTATGGCACAGCCGGTCAGTCAGCATCTGAGGAGCAGGAGAGTCGACGTTTTGGGCTTAAGCCCTGCTTCATTCCTGATGAAGGGCTTTTACCCGAAACTTTGACTCTCCTGTTCTCGGATGCTGCCTGACCTGCTGTGCTTTTCCAGCACACTTTTTGAACTGTTATTTTAATGTCACATAGTACATCTCTTTCTTGCTAAGATACCTTCTAATCAATAAAAATCTGCTTTTGCTCCAGATGCTGGAAAGCTAGTATTCTTAAGAAGAATTATACCAGACTCAAAGTCTTTGCTCTGCTTCTCTCTCCACAGATGCTGTCAGACCTGCTGAGTTTCTCCAGCATTTTCTCTGGATTTATTTTACAATCAACATGTTCAGATACGCTGTTACATATCACTGGAGTGGGTGGGACTTGAACCTGGATCTCCTAAGACCTATGGACACTATCACTACACCACAAAAGCCCTAGCATGTGTTTTCTGTATACATGTAAACGGATGATTAAATCAGGTGCTAATAAAATGCCTAATGAACTGAAGGTAGGCTGATATTTGACTCCAAAGGGAATGAAAGGTCTTCAGAGGTAGATTGGAAAATGGAGTTGAGGCCATAGTTAATTCAGTCATGATTGTGTTTAATAGTAGGGCAACCTTGAGGGGTTGAATGGTCTGTGCCTCTACCTCAGTTATATGTTGTTATGAACAGTGTTTGGAACTGGCCTCACCATGGTCTTCACTCAGTAGTTGTACCCTGCATCTATAGATGAATCCTGAAAAGCACTTCCAAACCTCAGCACGCTCATACAAAGAGTAACAAGTCCCTGACTGGATATCTAGTCAGTAACAATGGGTACCAATAGAGGGTCTACAAATAGCCGCAGTGGCCATTGGTGAGGCAAAGAAATATTGACCAGTGTTCCTGAGCCTAATAATAGTTGTGGATGTGTTGAAGTCCTATCAGATTTGTGATGTTATACACAAAATCCTATTGGAACATAGGGCAAGATTTTCCAACAGGATCAGGACCCCCGATGCCAGGACAAAATGGAGATTCTGGGCCCACACTTGCTGGAAACCTGGTGGGGGGGGGGTGTCTTTTCCCTGGAGGTAATCTCCTAATTGCCCTTCTCCAACTTGCTGTCCAATTAAGGAAACCCTCTCACAACCGTGGAATTGCCTTGCCATGAAAAGTCAACTTCCCCAAGATGGAAAGGCAGAAGCCGGTACGAAAAATGAGACATACAGCTTCAGTTCAGGACCTGGGTACACGTTCAGATGTGAAGAATAGCCAGAGAACCTGCTGTATGACTCTATGACTCCATGGTCCATGAGGCAGTGCATTCTATTTGGGTCCCGGTGCCTTTTGGAGATAACTAGGAATTGACTTTTTAATAATGGATATGTTGTCATATTCTTAGTTTCAAAGGCTACATATGTAAAGTGAAAGCTTTATTTTAAAAAAAATCTCAAATTGAGAATGGTAATCTGGCTGGTTATTTTATTGTGATACAATCTTCCTTATATATATATATATATAATATATATGTAACTCTAAATGTTAATATTGGTTTAGATGAAAATTCTGTTTTTTTTCTGGTTATGAAGTATTTGTATATGAAAGGATTACATCAAGGATCATTGGGTGAGTGTCCTCTAGAAGATTTGGGGTAATAATTCAACTATTCCATACTTCCTAATGTTGCAGCATCGGCATGAGGCATGCAGAAAATCTTCAAAAGCATTGGCCCATATATTCTAATGACCATAGTCTTTGTAGCTAGACAGACAGGAGCTATGCATCGCGACCATATGGATTCCTCAATACAACTGACTTTTCTATGTCTGTTTGTAGGAGGAGGCCATCACATTGCCTTCCCTTTTTGCCCAGAGGGTAGTTAAGGGTTCACCATGTTGTTGTGGGTCAGGAGTCACATGTAGGCCAGCTTAGATCAGGATGGCAGATTTCCTTCTAAACAGACATAGCCAAAACAGATGGGTTTCTAGAACAATCAACATGGTCACCTTTGGGCTAACTTTTATTTCCCAGATTATTATTGAATTCTACTTCCACCACCTGCCATGGTGGTATTTAAACCCATATCCCCAGAATATTTGGGGCGGCACAGTGGGTCAGTGGTTAGCACTGCTGCCTCACAGCGCCAGGGACCTGGGTTTGATTCCAGCCTCTGGCGACTGACTGTGTGGAGTTTGATCATTCTCCCTGTGTCTGTGTGGGTTTCCCCCGGTTGCTCCAGTTTCCTCCCACAGTCCAAAGTTTAGGTGGATTGACCGTGCTAAATTGCCCATTGTGTCCAGGTTTGTGCAGGCTAGGTGGAGTAGCCACGGGAAATACAGGGTTTTGGTGATCAGGTAAGGGAGCAGCTCTGGGTAGGATGCTCTTCAGAGGGTTGGTCCGAATGGCCTGTGTCCATACTGTCGGGATTCTATGATTCTCTGAATATTAGCCTGTGTTTTTGAAATGTGAGTCCAGTAACATTACCTACAGTACTGCTGACAACTCTGGATTAAAGCCTGACATTCCTTTTCTGCCGTTCTGAACCCCCTCTCTGGACTTGACGGTCAATTAATACTGACCAATTGTCAGTGAAGCCCACATCCTGTTAATGAATATAAGAAGTGACTTTGAAAGGCGTTAAAGCAAATGAGCTGTCCAGTGTAACATACACCGATGAGAATCATCCTGGGTTTTGTCTTCACACTGTTCTGAGTTATTCAATCACAGGCAGGTCAAGAGCTGAGGTTTACCTTTGGCCTGAATCCTATTGACAGTCCAGGGAACAAAGCCAGCTTCTATAAACTCCTTGGAATAGTGGATGTGCTTTTAATATTCTTCATAGCATGCAGGGATCACTGTCAAGGCCCATGTTCATCATTGTCCTGACAGCAAACATATTAACAAATGTCTTGTTCAGCTATTTCAGAGCGAATTAAAAGTCAGATTCACTGGTGTAGGTCTGGAGTCACATATAGACCAGATCTTGAGTCAAAAAACGCCCGCATCTAGTAAAAGGAAATTAGTGAACCAGATAGATTTTTACAATCCAGTAGTTAGTTTGTCATTATTACTGACACTATCTTATTTAATCAGCTTATTTCAAATTCTGCAGCTGCATTGGATTTGAACCCACCTACTTGCGGGAATGCTACCCCACCCCTCTGGGTTATAGCATAAATAATATATTCACAATGCTTTCGTTCACTTTGTATGATCAGAAGGACTGAACCTGGATGTGACTCTTCTTATCATTAATTATCCTGTAGATGCTGAGCAGTCAATTTTATCATCTTTTTGTTCAATAGTAACGGTCCATCAAAGGGATTCAAATCACTCAAGTCAACGAGCAACATTTTTTTGTCACTGACTTTGATGTTGGCTGCTGCTCCCTCTGTATGTCCTATCTGGTGGTACCATCTATGCTGTGACAGCTTTCTAACTTCCTCTTTTGAAAGACTTGAATGGGATCAAACACCGACATCACGATCATGGCAGATGTCCGTGGTGTGTCTGCTAAAGCTCAAAGTGAGTAAGGAATAATAATTTTTACATGGAGGCACCTCCCCAGGACCTAAAAGGAGACCTTGGACTTCCCCAACATTTACAAGACACCGACTCCATCTATTGCATTCATTCCTGCTCTCCCTCCCTTCTCAGTGACCTTTGCTGAAGAACATTTCTCTGGGTTGCAGTAGACTCATTGTTTCATAGTAATAGATGCAGGAATAGGCCATTTGGTCCATCAAGCCTGCTCCGCCATTCATTAAGATCATGGCTGATCCATCCATAGTCTCAAATCCTCCAACCTGCATTAGCCCCATAACCCTCAATTTCCCTACCATGCAAAAACCTATCCAACTGTGTCTTGAATGTATTTAATGAAGCTGCCTCAAATGCTTCCTTGGGCAGAGAATTCCATAGATTCACTACTGTCTGGGAAAAACAGCTCCTCCTCATCTCTGTCCAAACTCTACTCCCTCTAATCTTGAGATCATGTCCCCCCAGTCCTAGTCTCACCCATCAGTTTAAACATCTTGCCTTCCTCTAGCTTATCTATTCCTTTCATAATTTTGTATGTTTCTATAAGATCCGCTCTCAAACTTCTAAATTCTAGCAAGTACAGTCCCAGGTGGCTCAACCTCTCCAGAGGGTAACCCCCGTCATCTCCAGAATCAACCTGGAGACCCTCCTCTGCACTGCTCCAAAACCATTACATCCTTCCTCAAGTAAGGAGACGGGGACTGCACACAATACTCTCAGTGTGGCCTCACCAACACCTTGGACAATTGAACCTCCCTGCTCTTAAATTCAATCCCTCTCGCAATGAAAGCCCATATTCTATTTGCCTTCCTGATTACCTGTTGCACCTACAAATCAATGTTCAGTGATTCATGTACAAACACTCTTAAGTCCCTCTGCGCAACTGCATGCTGCAATCTTTCATCATTTAAATAATACTCTGGCCTGTTATTTTTACTTTCAAAATGGATAACCTCACATTTACCAACACTGTACTCAACCTACAAGGCCCTTGCCCACTCACTTCACCTCTCTAAATCTCTCTGCAGGCACTCCACATCCTCTGCACAGTTTGCCTTTCCACTCAATTTAGTGTCATCAGCAAACTTAAATATGTTACACTTGGTCTCCTCTTCCAAATCGTTTATATATCTCATGAACAGTTGCGGGCCTAACACCAACCCCTGCGGCACCCCACTCACCACTGATCTCCAACCAGAGAAAACATCCATTTATCCCAGCTCTCTGCTTTCTATTGGTTAATGAGTTCTCTGTTTGTGCTAGTTCCTTTCCCACAACTCCATGCTTTCTTATCTTATGGATAGATATTTTATGCAGCACCTTATCGAACACCTTATGGAAATCCAAGTATACTACATCCACCTGTTCCCCTCCATCCACCACGCTTGTTACATACTCAAAGAACTGAACTTGCCAAACATGACCCTCCCTTCCTGAATCCATGCTGCGTCTGCCTGATGGAACCCTTTCCATCCAGATGTCTCACTATTTCTTATTTAATGGTAGCCTCCAGCATTTTCCTGACTACAGATGTTAAGCTAACTCCTGTCCTCTATGAGTTTTCTCACCTGCACATTAACATTGGCTTCATTCCCAGCTGCTTCAGGCAGGAAGTGACTTCTGATGACCAAACTGAGGTTTGATGATGGAATCTCTTCAGGGTTCACATTGCATGTGGTCAGGTGATTATTCCCAGTTTGACACTTCAGTTCTGATGAAGAATCGTAGAGCTATAGAGTCATAGAGAAGTACAGCATGGAGATAGACCCTTCGATCCAACTCGTCCATGCTGACCAGATATCCTAAATTAGTCTAGTGCCATTTACCAGCATTTGGCGCCTATCCCTCTAAATCCTTCCTATTCATATAGCCCTCCAGATGCCTTTTAAAAGTTGTTAATATGCCAGACTACTTCCTCTGAGAGCTCATTCCATTAAGGCATCATCCTGTGTGTGAAAAAGTTGCCCCTTAGGTCCCTTTTAAATCTTTCCCCTCTCACCCTAAACCTATGCCCTTGAGTTCTGGACTCCCCGACCCCAGGAAAAAGACCTTGCCTCTTTAGACTCAAAACGTTAGCTTACTTTCTCTCCATGAATGCTACCTGACCCGTTATGATCTCCAGCATTTGTTGTTTTCAGTTGACAACCGTACCCTTGATTGTTAGCCTGAAGTTCAAACTGGGCTCAGTCACTGCAGTGGCTCGGTACATTTATCCAATAAGTGACTGAATCATTTTGGTCCGGGAAAGTTCCGGGTTTGATACTCGCAATAAAAAAAATCTCAAATTGCTTTCCAACTAATGGTGCAAAATGGATGAAATGCAGCTGCCAAATATTGCGCAGTGAGATCCCACAGGGTGGTAATAATGTCTGAAAAATCTGTTTTTAGTGATATTGCTTAAGGGTTGGTTGGCAAGTGTTCTTGCTCCAGTGACTGAAATGCAGTCAGACAGGGATAGGGGCACGACAGTGACCCTGTGCCAGGGAGTTGGAAAGGAGCCTGGGATTTATTCCCTAACTGGCTTTGGAGAGCTTAGCGAGTGGTTGCACATATGTGGGTAATAGGCTAAACTGCAAGTAACGCCCAGGGGTCAAAGACTCTATCAACACTTAATAGCCCAAACACACCTCTAAATAATGGTCAACTTGGGAAGGGAATTATAGTTTGAGTGCCGGGGGATCTGTTCCCCCAAAAGGAGTCAATGCCTTCAGGAGAGGCAGCGAGCAAAATGAGGGATCAAAAAAAATTGCAACTGATGGACAAATGTATAAAATCAGCAGAGAAATGACTTCACATATAATCATAAATGATAAGCTGTTCCTTTCCCCCAGCAAAGTCAGCTACAGGCAACACTTTAACTGCTTCATATGTACAACCTGTTCAGAAATGAGAACCTATTGGAATTAAATGTTCTTTTGGCACAAACAGAAGTGATTTCCATTAATATTTAATAGACTCTGAATTATGCATTGTCTTCAGAAGACAGAACGGTGGATTGCTTTGAAACAAAAGTTTCTTAGTATTTTCCAGATGATTTATTTGACAAATAAACTGGATTATTTATACAGGTCAGCTTACAGGATATGGCCTCATAAGACACTGAAGGTTTATGACAGTCCTACATCGAACAGTGAAGTTTGCCCAATCGTTTCCAGAAATTCTCATTCGTTTGAAAATAAAGCTGCTTTCTACAGTATTTAATGTAAAACAACAAATACTTCATTTTGAATATGAGTTCATATTTTTTTCCAAAAAACCACAGTGGGCCATCAGCATGACCTCATATAGTGCTTCATCAGATTTTCACTTTATTTTAATTGTTGTTGCTCTCCTATTAGATTAGATTAGATTAGATACAGTGTGGAAATAGGCTCTTTGGCCCAACAAGTCCATACCGACCCGCCGAAGCGCAACCCACCCAGACCCATTTCCCTACATTTAACCCTTCACCTAACACTATAGGCAATTTAGCATGGCCAATTCACCTAACCTGCACATTTTTGGACTGTGGGAGGAAACCGGAGCACCCGGAGAAAACCCCGCAGACACGGGGAGAATGTGCAAACTCCACACAGTCAGTCGCCTGAGACGGGAATTGAACCCAGGTCTCTGTCGCTGTGAGGCAACAGTGCTAACCACTGTGCCACTGTGCTGCCCACCACTGTGCCACCGTGCCGCCCACACCACTGGGACCTTTACAATCCAGGAGATTGCAGGATCAGAAATTTCAGGATGTCCTTTCACTTGTGATGCTGTAACAAAATTGATGATTAAGCGACCATTTCAAATTTGGAATATTTACAGATTGAGTTGTGATCGACTAAGAAATGAAGATATGGATGACTAACTTGCTATAGTTCAAGAAATCTAGGAATTGGGGAAGGTTTAAAGAAACATGTGTTCATACATCAGCTTTCTCCTTCCATAGAACACCTCAAAATGCTTTATAGCAAATAGGCTAAGGTTAGACTCCCTAACCCTATCGTTTCTTGAAATTTATTTGATTCATTTATAAGATGTGGGCAAATGGTCAGTATTTATTGTCCATTCAGTTGAGAGAGAGGGGTCAGACCAGCCAAAAGGAAATTTTGGGTTTTAACCCAGGATTGGCAGCAGTGACACAGGTAATCTTACTGGATGTGTAATTCAGAACCACACGCTAACATTCTGGGGAACTGGGTTCGAATTCCAGCGTGGCAAGAGGTGAAATGCAGACATGATTATAACAGAAAAAAACAGCAGCCAATATACGTACAGCAAGCTCCCATGAACAGAAATATGAGAATGACTCATATTTGTCTGTTTCTTCTTTGTGAAATTGTTCATTGAATCATAGACTCATACAGTGTGGAAACACACCCTTCGCCGACCACGTTCCCAAACTAAAATGGCCCTTATCCCTCCAAACGTTTCTTACCCTGTATTCATCCAAATGTCTTTTAAATGTTGTATCTGTACCTGCATCCACCACTTTACCTGGCAGTTCATTCCACACATGAACCACTTTCTGTGTGAAAAAATTGCCCCTCATGTCATTTTTAAATCTTTCTCCTCTCACCTTAAAGATATGCCCCCTCGTTTTGAACTCCCCACCTTAGGGAAAAGACCTTTGCTTTTCACCTGACATATCATGGCCAGGTTATCAGGACGAGCCCTTCTGCTTCAAATAGTGTTGTGAAATGTTTAACATCTATCCAAGATATCAAGAGGGGCTTTGCTGTATCTATTCATTGAAAGACACCATGACTGCCCTCTTTACTGTTTAAAAGTACCAGCTTAGAGTCTATGCTCAAATCTCTGGCGGGATCAAACATACAACTTTCTCTCTCAAACCAAGAATGCAAGCTTCATGTGTCATAGTAAAAGCATCTCCACCTCTGCCCTAGGAGACCCAGGTTCCAGTTCCACCTTGTTCCAGATGTATAATAATACCTCTGTAACTTTGTTGCAAGTGACAGGCTTGCTTTTGTGTGTGAGGGTCAGTTAGCTAGACAACTGGCTTGTGATACTACCAGTGTGGGTTGAACTCCTAAGCTGGCTGAGGTTACCATGAAGGACACTCCTTATCCATCTCTCCCCTCCCCTGAGACGTGGTGATCCTCATGTCACATCACAATCAATTGTTTCTCTCGCTCTGTCTCTAATGAGAGAGCATTCCTATGGTCTGGTAAGACTATGGCAACTTTACCTTTACTTCGATGTATAGTTAATGACAAGTCATAGAGTCATCGAGGTCTACAGCATGGAAACAAGCCCTTCAGCCCAACTTGTCCATGCCGCCTAGTTTTCACAAATAAACTAATCCCACTTGCCTCCATTTGGTCCCTCCATACTTATCCCTCCATACCTATCCCATCCATGTACCTGTTGAAACTTTCCTTAAATGGTGAAATTGTACTTGCCTCCACCACTACCTCTGGCAGCCAGTTCCAGACTGTTTTGCAATAATGACCTTGTCAAAGCAAATATGATCGAAGTAGTCACGGTAATAAATACCTTATAATTTACAAAATAATAAGATTTTGAATAATAGTCAAACTTTCTTTGAACTGATAACTTAGGGTCAGAGTTCAGATTTCTAGCTTCCTCACTCACTCACCCTTTCCTATTAACCCCAGCAATATTTTACAGACAAAAGAACATCTTGTGTTTCCATAGAGTTCTTCACTTTAGAAGTGTACCTGTCGGGTCACATTACATTGAGAAGGAATAAATGTTTAATTCAGTTCGGTGTGAAACTATGAGAAAGTTGAGTTGGTTGAGCAAACATAAGGATATTAGGAACAGGAGAGGCCATTTAGCTTCTTCAGATAGCACCATCATTCAATTAGAACTGGATACAATTATAACAAGAGCATTTTGTGGAGATTTGGGAAACTTACAATGTTGTACTTTTGCACCAGATGTGCATAGGTCCTTGGGTTGTGTCTGGGAGTTTATAACACATTTTAGGGTTAGGTCTAGGATTGGATTAGTCTCCTCAGTTCTGGTTACTTTCGTACAAACTGTGTTATGGTCATGTGAATTTCCAAGAGATTATGATCACTGATAACACATCAATGACATACCTAAACTCTGCATGCATATGAATGTTCTTCACAATATAGAATTGAACAGAAAGCTAACAGTTACAAAAGTGGCCAGTGGAGCATTTTTTACAGTTGCTGACATTTTATGACATCTTATCTTTAATACTCGTCAATATTGCCTCATTCAAAAATGTATCCCTTAACTTCTCAAAATTTATATATATCTTGTACTTCCTCTTAATCGCCTGGCTAGAACATTCCTTGTCATTTCACATAGATTTTGGCCACAATTAACAGACAGAGCCACCAAAGGCCACTTCCTCCTATCTGTCACCACCCATCTTCAAACGATCCCATTTCCTTCCACATTCAGTGCTGAAGGAAGATCAATCATAAATCACTCACAATTGTGTTCATAGTCTTTCAACTAAATTTTTTTGGTTTTTCCACTTCCCACGTTAACTATATAGCTGTGAGGTTGCTCAACTATGCTGTCATTTCTACCTTTGATGCCCTTGGCTTCAGGAAAGCCACTCCCATCCTTTTGCACCCTACACCCTTGGTTATACTCCCTACATTTACAAACACACGCCTAAGATAGAGTTAATAGCCAAGATCTCCCCACGGTAGTGGATTCCAAAACTGGATGGCATAGGCTTAGAGTGAGAAGGGAAAGATTTAAAAGGGACCTGGGGAGTCACATTTTCATGCAGAGGGTGACACGTGTACGGAATGAGCTGCCAGAAGAAGTTCATGGAGGCTAGTGCAATTGCAACATTTAAAAGGCATCTGGACGGCTATATGAATAGGAAGGGTTTAGAGGGATATGGATCAAATGCTGGCAAATGGGACTAGATTAATTTTGGATATCTGATCGGCATGAACAAGTTGGACCAAATGATTTGTTTTCATGCTGTCCAACTCTATGACTTGGTAAGAGACACCAATTTGAGCAGATATGGTTCACATCTGGTTTAACCATCAAATCCGGCCTCCTTTCTGTACAACTGGTTCCTGAAGTGACACCTCCTTGTGTCCTCACCTCCATTATCAAGGTGGCTAGGTTCATGCCCTGCTTGCTCTCCAAATGTAAATCATGCTATCATGCTCCAAAATGCATCTCGCGCCTCCTTCTGACTTAGCCCTTGACTCCCATCTCTTTCCAGCTTCAGCTCTTCTCTCCTCCTCTTGGCAATATCATCTGAAGACGTGCCTCTTCCCCTGTGCTGAGGACACCCAGCACAACTTCCTCAGTTCTTTCTTGAATTCCCCTGCTACCGCTGAGCTGTCAAACTGAACACCATTCTCAGTTATCATTTCCTCCTGTTAAAACTGAAACTACTTTGGCCTCCACTATAAGTCATTGTCATCGATTGCCCTGTTACACAATCAGCTGCCAGCCATTTCACTGCTACATTGGTCGGTGTTATTTTTTACACCTGTAAAAGGCAATGCAGTGGAAGAAGATTTATAAACCCCTTGTGATAAAAAAAATCAAAATTCAACCGGAATTTTGTTCCTTATGAATCCTGGGATCAGTCCACCCAAGAGATAAAAATCAGATCCCACGGCTCTTTGTTATTTGTTATGCATTCCATATTTATATGTGCTTCCCTGAATAAACATTCCAGCAATATTTTCCTGAAGGGGGTCTTATAATCTGATGTTTCTTCTGTTCTCTGCTCGATTCATCCCTTCCAGAGTCTTACACTTTGTTGACATGTGCTATACTTGGAGGATTAAAGAAAAATAAAAAAACAAGCTGGATGTACAAGATTGATTGAAGGCAATTTGTAATGATGCCTAAATATGCTTTTTGCCTCAAGAGAGATGTTGGCTAAAGGCCATTTGTATGAAGCCTAAACCCAAAGAGAGTTTACAGGATCTGTTTGGATGCACAAGACATAAAGATTTTCGAGTTATTTCCGACCTCTGCTATGGTTTGTTTCCCTCTTCAAATGTTTGTTTCTTTTCTTTCCCTGGCTAACTTTGCCTGATTTTCTCTACCCAGCTCTTCCATATGCAAGGCATTGACTTCTTTCCAACATTTAGTTCCTTGAGAGGCATTAGCCCTCTACATCTCATCCAAATGTTTATTCATCGTATGAGTACCTAGATAATGTAAAGCAGCAGCTTTATATTTTTGCAGGAGGGAGATCATCCCTCAGTCTTGGTCTCACTGAATGGCCCAGTCACAGTTCCAATAAGGAGAGTGAGCAGCTTGAGCTATCCCTGATCCTCCCCTCTGTAATGCCAGGGATCTATTGCAAATCATAATTTATCTGATGTCAGTTAACTCAATGTAATAAGGAATAGGAGCTGGGATGATCCTGCAACAGTTACTTGAATGTTGCTGAAAAGTGAGACACATAGCTTTTTGCCCAGTTCTCACCACAACAAATGCAAGAACCTCAAATTTCAAAGAATCACAATTTATGTGGCAGGAGAAAAGGGTGCTATTCTGTTGGCAAGTAGACTCTGATTTATTGAAACCTTGCAATAGAGAAAGCAAATGTGAACCAGACACCTCCCAGGTTCCTGGATAATTTAAAAAAAAAGACACAAGGATTCATCATGGTCCTTTTAATTGCAGAGAATAGGTTCCTATCTATGAATGTGTGCTGCTTCTAACAATCATAAGTGACACACGTTGTGAACTTGACTGTTCAGTTTACACTAGTAATTAGTTTAGTTATTATCACACTCAAGGTAGTGCTGTCTGATCACAGAATCACAGCCAACAGGATCTAATAATTCCTCATTGCTTTTTCCATAATAATGCCTTGACCAACCAAAGCCAACTGTCGAATCAACAGCATTCTATTCTCCTGTCGTATAAATTACTATGTTGGTTTGAAATTTGGCATTCTTGCAATTGTCCAGATGAATGTAGGACAGAGTTTCAGCAACATGCCTCTCTTTTTAGCAATGTTCAAGGTCTGTGTAGTTCAGCTACTTCCTGATTAAAGACATGGAGCTAGCATAAAAAACTTCAGACTCCTAGTGTGGTTAGTCCGGATTCAATGGAGATGGAAAACTATTGGTAATAGGTGTGAATTCCTAGCTCCAGATTCAGTCTGCTCACTAGGTCAGATTTTTCCCACAGGACCAAAATTCAAGTTGTAGAGTAAAAGTTGTAGGATAAACAAAATAAATCCTGCACTTGGGGAACAGAGCACTGCTTCCACAATATGATTGCAAGATCAAATTTCCACATCTGGAATTGCTGGGGATTTGAAGAATGTTTCACGTTACCACTGAAATACACACTTTGTAAATTAAGTTTCCTTAGGCGCTGAAGGATTTTACAAGTCAGATGCTCATAGGCACTGTACGATCGCTTATGGTTTGTGTGGTTATTATCTTAAGCTGAAATATGTTTTTAATAAAGAAATATAAACAGCTGGTCTGGGTGGAAGATTGCTAACAGTAATTGTACCAAGTTTTTAATTTTGACTCTGCATAAATAAGTCTGAGAGTCCAAAGATATTTCATCCTGAAAGTTTCAATTCCTAATTTAGCCATCATTTGAGCACTAAAACTTTCTGGTACAGATGTTTGAAAGCAGGTCGTAATGATAACCCCGACAGTTCATAACATGAAGCAAGCATTTCTGTTTTCCCCTTGGCTCCACCAGAGGAAGCCGACTTATGTGTGAGACTTGGAACTTTGCAATGTCTCACTCATTCAAGTGTAACAGTGACAGTGAGTCTTGGCAGGATATTCAACCACAGTAGCCATCACAGGAAAGTTTGAACCCACTGACATCCAGCAGCCACTTTGCTGTAGGTGGTTCAGGAGTCAGGAGCGTTTGGAACACCCGTAATTTCTCCTCTTCCTGACTTAAAAGGTGCGGAGGCCTGTTGTTGGGCTCCTGTTACCAAATCAAGTCAACAAAGTGAACACAGCACAAACAGCGACCTTGGTTCCACAAGGTTGAAGGATTGCACAAGACTACATGTCTTTCACTGGACCAACAACTAGTTGCACATCTTTGCCCTCAGCTCTAGCCAAATAAGCCAATGTGAGGCATGATGCGTATCTTCCTCATGGATTCTCTACCTGACGTCAGGCTTGATCCACAGTCTCCAACAATGGGTAAGGCAAAGATCCTGAGTTCAGCTCTGCTGGCATAGGGATCGAACCCTGGTCTGTGGTACCAGCCTGGTCCAGCTACCTGATTGCTGGTGCTACTGGAGGATACTCCTGCCCTGAGATTTGCTTCCATCACTCGGCTAACCATGAATCTCTCCCACTCTTACTGCCTCCCAATGACAGACTTTGGAAAAGTTACTGAATCACAGAATTGTTACAGCACAAAAGAACACCATTCAGCCCTCATGCCTGAACTAGTTCTACACTGAGTGCCAAACCCCCTGCCTTTCCCCTGTTCCACTGCACATCATTTCTACCTGAATATCCACACAATGACCTCTTAACTGCCTCAATTGAACCCATCTCCATCACATTTCCAGTCAGTGTATTGCACACTTTAAGTGGAACACCACCACCTGCAAGTTCCCCTCCAAGCCAGTCACCATCCTGACTTTGAAATAAATTGCCATTCCTTTAGTGCCACTGGGTCAAAATCCCTGAATTCCCTCCCCAAGGTCATTATGGGTCAAACTACAGCATATAGACTGCAACAGTTTAAGAAGACAGCTCACCACAATCTTCTCAAGACGGAGCTTGTGGTGGCATGGTGCTCAGTAGTTAGCACTGCTGTCTCACAGCACCAGGGACCCAGGTTTGATTCCAGCCTTAGGTGACTGTCTGTGTTGAGTTTGCATGTTCTCTCCCTGTCTGTGTGGGTTTCCTCTGGGTGCTCTAGTTTTCCCCCACAGTCCAAAGATGTGCAGGTCAGGTGAATTGGCCATACTAAATTGTCCATAGTGTTAGCTGCATTAGTCAGGAGTAAGTATAGGGTAGGGAGGTAGGTTACTCTTCAGAGTGTCGGTGTGGACTTATTGGGCTGAAGGGTCTGTTTCCATATTGTAGGGAATCTAATCTAACTAGGGACAGACTCTAAATGTTGGCTCAGCCATGAGTGAATAGAAAAAAACTACCCACTGAGTGAAATATTTTTCTGACATTATCCTTACTTCTTCTGCACATTATTTTAAATATTTAGCCCTCTCCACTGTGATTGTAATGAGGTCAGCCAGGTGGACTCATAGAATATGAGTTCCCTGATTTGGGCTGTTAACCTGGTCTGATCAGGGAGTCCTGGCGGACAAATATAAACAGGAGGGTCAGGGATTCTGCTCACTCTAGGAGCCAGCTCTGTGCTAGCTGGGACGATGTCATGTGTACTATCTATGTGTAAATAAAGGGTGACTTGGTGAGGGGAGACTGGCCTCTGTGGAGTTATTTCACTCTCATTCTTTCTTCTCTTTTATGAGTGGGAACATCTCTCTATCTCTCTCTCTCTACTTCATTCAGCCTGCTCATGATTTTGGAATGCTCTGTCAAATCAATTCTCAGCATTCTTGCCTCTAAGGAGAACAGTCCCCAACTCAGCAACAAACTGCTTGTCTGGGCTATGAACTTTGCAGTATGAAGCCGAATTTTCTTTTATTTATTCCTAGGACGTGGACATCATGTCAGCATTTATCAGCCATTCCTAATTACCCTTAAACTGAGTGGCTTGCAAAACCATCTCAGAGGGCAGTTAAGATTCAAAAGCATTACTGTGGGCCTGGACTCACATATACGCCAGACTAGACACGGATGGCAGAATTCTTTCCCTGAAAGGCATTGGAAGGTATTTATAACAATTGAAAGTGATTACTGTTAGAGTGGCTTTTTAATTCCAGATTTATATTGGATTTACATTTCACCACATGCAGAGGTAGGATTTCATCTCATATAGAGAAAGTGAGGTCTGCAGGTGCTGGAATCAGAGTTGAAGGAGTGTGGTGCTGGAAAGGCACAGCCAGTCAGGCAGCATCCGAGGAACAGGAGTGTCGATGTTGCAAGCATAAGCCCTTCATCAGGATTGAGGGGTAGCCCAAGGGATTTTAGAGAAAAATGAGAGGGGGGTGGGGCTGAGGGCAAAGTAGCTGGGAGTGTGATAGGTAGGTGAAGGTGGGGGCTATGTCGGAGAGGAGGGTGGAGCAGATAGGTGGGAAAGAAGATGGACAGGTCAAGAGGGTGGTACTGAGTTGGAGGGTTGGATCTGGGATAAGGTGGGGGGGGGTAGGGAAAATAAAGAAACTGGTGAAATTGACATTGATCCCATGTGGTTGGAAAGTCCCAAGGCGGACGATGAGGTGTTCTTCCTCCAAACGTCGGGTGGCTGGAGTACGCCCAGTATCCCCAGAGCATTAGACTGGGAATCTGAATTTCTACTTCAGTGACTCTCTCTCCATGTGACTTGAACCTGGAGCATCTGGCTCTGATGCAGGGACACTACCCATTGTGCCAGAAGATCAACACAAAGCTTAGAAGAAACAACTCAAAGATTTATTAATCCAAGTTGACCGCCAACCTCTAACTCTGTCTATTTTTGTTTTGGATATTTGTCTCCAACTGTCAACCTATCTGTCTTCTCTCATGCTATCATTTTACCTTTCCCTCTCTGATATATTTGTATCATTGACAATCAGAGCTGTAACCACTGACGCTCAGTAGCAGCAGTGTGTATTATCTACAAGATGCATTGCAGAAACTCACCAAAAGTCCTGAGACACCGCCCTCCAAACCCACAGCCATTTCCATCTCAAAGGACAAGGACAGTGGATACATGGGAACATCACCACTACCTTTCCCTCTCTGATATATTTGTATCATTGACAATCAGAGCTGTAACCACTGACGCTCAGTAGCAGCAGTGTGTATTATCTACAAGATGCACTGCAGAAACTCACCAAAAGTCCTGAGACACCGCCCTCCAAACCCACAGCCATTTCCATCTTAAAGGACAAGGACAGCGGATACATGGGAACATCACCACCTGCAAGTTCCCTTCCAAGCTGTCCTTCACTGTCCAGGCTTGGAAACATATCGCCATTCCTTCACTGTCGCTGGGTCAAAATCCTGGATTTCCCTCCTGAAGGGCATTATGGGTCAACCCACAGCACTTGGACTGCAGCGGTTCAAGAAGGCAGCTCACCCCCACCTTCTCAAGGGGCAATAGGGACTGGTAATAGTTGCCCAATGTACCAGGAATGAATTAAAAGAAAACTCACTTCTCTCCAGGGATTCCATGATGATCTCTGGTGAAGGCCTCACTGTACTAATGTCAACATTCACTGCTTTTGGTGGTTTCCTGGCAATGGAGAACTGTTGGCCACTGATTGTCTCTCACTGTTTGGCAGGTATGACTTTCACTGCTGGGATCCTTTATCCTAGTGATGGCCAGTCTCTGGCTAATTTGTTTGGGCCTCTCCCACCAAAGCACCACAGACCTCCCAGAGGCCATCCGCTCTGGGAACACATACTTCAGCTCAATGCAGAAACATTCATACACCCACCGAATATTTGAGTGAGGTCATTTAACCAATATTTGTCAGTGCTTGTGGAACTGTACCCCAGCTTATTAATTGCCTCCCAGTCAGGAAGGGGGAAATTTAAGAAAGAAGTCATAGGTTTGGTTCATTAGAATAAAATAATTCCTTCAGGATGCTGTAGCAACATTCATCAAACAAAGCGATCTTTCCCTCAAGGTCAGTCAGCACAGAGCAGGCACAGGATGTGATATTGTACTATGTAAAAACCTATTGAAGATTTAATCTAGAATCTGATCAAATACTGCACTCTCCCTGAAGCAACAGGAAACCCTCTATAAATTAACAGTTTGGAGCAAAATGCCAGATTATCTGGTTGATATTAAAATAGAGCTTACACTATTTATAAGTGAGTTTATCCCTGAATTGGGAATTTGCGATGCAAACTTTGCTCCTCATTTTGGTTGCTCCAACAGTGTTCTTGACCAGTGAACCATTTTTATTTTCTTGAAAGCCTTGTAAATCCTATTTTTTGCTTCACACAATCTTTTCATCTCCTGTCCATAGATTTCAAACTAAAGATTTAATTAGAATAGTTTGAGAATCTGCTTGTCTGCCTGTTAACGCATTCTGATCTCTCTTAGCCATCTTTTCAGGTTCGGTGATATCAGTCACCCTTCATTGTTTGTTTGTGTTACTACCATGTGGTCACAAATTTGCACAGTCCTTCAAAGAAAGGAAGGAATTGTAAAACAAAACCTTACATTCTATTTCAAATCAACTGTATGCTTCACATCTAAGGCATGAAGGTAGCCTTTGTATTGGACAATCAACTGTTTCCCATCTATAAATGTTATTTCATTCATTTTGAGGCGATAACTTTGTTTAGTGCTTGCAATGATCATGGTCCCCAAACTATAATTACAATGTTGCTCACCTCCATACAACCCAACGGCTGTTAATTTGTTTTAATGAACTTCTCATGATTTCTAAAATCCTGGTTCTTCCCACCTGCTGTCATAATTCCCAATGGGTGATCAAGAGAGCCAATACAGAATTTAATTGTGGTCAATGATTATGTTAGTCAAGGCCATTGGCAAAACAAAAATGTTCTGTCTTTCTGGAATATTGCTCTCCCTCAGCCTGGGAAGGTTTATTCATTAACTGGATGTGATTAAATCTTAAGAGCTTCACATAAATAGACTTCATACTGTATTTCACGACAGCCAAGGCAGTGAGAAAACAGATATGGGGTTTGACTTGTGACGGTGACCATGAAAGACTGTTTAAAAATCTCTCCCTTTAAAATTTCACTGAAGTTAAACTCACAAGGTCAAGATTTATCCCAGAAACAAGTTTCAAGTGCAGAGTAAACGTGTTTGTATTTTGCTAACTGGTTAAACTTTATTGGAGTTGGCTATTGTTTCTAAGAAAACAACGACTTGCATTTTATTCCATATTAATGAATGGTTTGAGATTAAATTCAACTCATTGTGGCGGGACTCGAACTCTTGTCTCTCTGGACCACTGGTTCAAGTGGCTGGACTACTTGTTCAGTCATTACCCTATGCAACTGCATCCCTAAAAAGCACTGAGTCCGCAAATAATCAGCTGATGTGTTTTTGTGGTATTGATTGGGGCCAGGACCAGGGAGAACCATCTGAGAACATGGACGTCTCATCTGGAAGATGGCAGTTCTGACAGTGCAGCACCCCTTCGGTACTGTGTTGAAATGTCGGTCTAGATGCTTGGCCTGAAGTATCTGGAGTGGGTCGTGAAACCAAAACCATCTGAGTCTGAGGTGAGAGTGCTACCCACTAAGCCACAACCATAGATCAAAATGGGGTAACTGTAGAAAAGGAAAGGAAATAATACCTTTTATAATTGGATTATATCTTATAAATATGTGTAAATTTACATTACAAAATGTAAAGAAAAACTAATATTGGAATGGTGAGTTGATTAAAATAGCCGTTAAGTCTTTACACGTTTCATGACTATGTTAGCATCATTGCAAAGGCATTATTCGAGTAATCTTCCTCTTCATCAACCACAAACAGCTAGAAACAACATGACACATTATGGCTCCTTTCCTCACATTCATACATTGCTTAAGGAGTTTATGGGCATGTTTCTATCTCTTCAGAGAACTTATAGATTTTATTATTTTATTTTAGAAACAACTGTTTTCACCTGCAACTTTACATGTGTATCTATTCTCACTTCCAGATACAGAGCTGTTTGTGATCTATCGCCCACACTGTGTATCGGCTCAATGCTATTTTCACTTGCAATAAATTGTGACTGGTGAGAAGTATGCAGTTGCTCTTAAAATAGATGCACCATTACGCTTCCTTTATAACTGTACTCATGCAAGAGATATGATTCAGAGACAATCAAGAGCTCAACTTTTCTCTGAACCTGATGAAAAACGAGAGTGCGACTCAGGCAAGTAAAGTGAAACTGAAATCAAAGGGCTATGGTCCACCCTGTAGAAAAATAGCTTATATTTACATCAGGTTTTCAGGACCACAGACACCTCAAAGAGTTTTACAATAGATGAAACACTTTTTGAATTAAAGTTGGTGATGTTGGAATATTCAATGTGCATCTTTCTGAAAGTAATAGTATTAATTATGTTTTTTCAGATTGCCGTCATTCCGCAAGTGGTGGAATTCTGAAGTCAAGAGGCTTCCCAGGTAGACGTTAGTATTTAGAATTGAGCATAACAGCTAATAGAGCTCCCTGATTTGATTCAATCTCATAAGGAAGCTGGCCTTCAACCACCAGTGTATTGTCAGAGTCATCTAGACTTGAAACATTGGCTTGCTTTCTCTCCATGGATGCTCCCAGACCCACTGTAATCTCCAGAGTATTTTTGTTTTCAGATATTTTCGTACTCTAGTTAGTCTGAAGACCATATCATTTCATTTTCTGTGTTTTTGATTGTGGATTGAAATGGAAAGGAGACTGTTTTAAAACCAAAGGACAGTGAAGGAATTGCTGCATTTCTAAAACCAGGTTACTGAGCCTTATAGTGTGGTATTTAGGTTGCCACTTTGCTCAAACAAAGGGGGAAGCCATTCTGATGTGGCTCAGCTCCATGGGATTTGATGCAGAATGAAATTCGGCTAGCAACAAGTAGATGATTGGTTTGTGCAAATGTGACTAGTCATGGATGCCAAAGCCTGAAGACAACTCTCTGATTGGTTCCTGGAAAGCTGAACAACTGGTGTGTATGAATGATGTGGTGAGAAAGCCTTTTGATTGCTGACAGGGCAGTGTAGTGTGTGTGTCTTTCTCTCTCTCTCTTTCTCTCCATTTCCTGTGAAGAAGTGAAGGAACCTGGAGAGAAGAGATTAAAGACCAGAACGTCCTGACAAACCAAAAGGATTATTTCGGTGAGCCATGTGCACTGGTGTTATTGAATTATGGTTCTCATTTTTTTCCCTCCAACCAATTTGTTTTTGTTTGCCTGTATCTGTACATAAGTGTGTGGGGGGATTTTAAAAGGGCATTAGAATTTTAACAAGTACAGCCATACATTGACAGCTCATAACTGTTTACTTGTGATTATAATTTACTTATTTGTAGCTCTTATTAAGTACGAGAACCTGCTCAGTGTTTTCTGTTAAACTGATTCCATCAGATGGGCAAATGGGGGATTTTGTTTACTTTGATTAGATCATTAACTTTTGTTGCAACCTCAGGAGAATTGGAGCTTGACAGGCAGTAACACTTTCCCAAGTGGGTTGTAAGATTTGTTTAAAAGAAAGGCATTAGATTTATACGGAAATTCTTAGAAATGGATCAACTGATACGAATGAGGAATAAAGGGTGCTGATTTGATAGTCTAATGAGTACAATAAATAGTTGTGATTTGGAGATGTCGGTGTTGGACTGGGTGTACAAAGTTAAACATCACACAACACCAGGTTATAGTCCAACAGGTTTATTTGGAAGCACTAGCTTTCGGAGCTTTTCTCCGAATCTGATGAAGAATCAGCGCTCCGAAAGCTAGTGCTTCCAAATAAACCTGTTGGACTATAACCTGGTGTTGTGTGATTTATAACTAAATAAATAGTTGCTGTTGCAATAATTGGTTCTAACCTCACCGTAGCCAGGACTTTTTCCCAAACGTTAGTTGTCACAGACTTTCTCTCTATTTTGTTTAGCGTCTGAGCATGAATTGAAATAGTGTAACAAAGAAATAATTAATCATTTTGTACTATAAAACTTGTACACATGTACACACAGACATGTACACATACACTTAAACATCCACATGCACATTTTTATTAATTTTTTTGTCTTTTATAAATCTTTGCTTCCCACTCTCTTCAGAGAGCCATTTTCCCTCTAACCAGCACAGTGATTTTGACTGGAAGTGACAGTCTAAGTCATCACTTAACTTTTAAAAGGATTCCTGACCACAACAATGCAGCACAGTATGTATCTCCTCTGGGTAATGTTTAGCATTCCTTTCAATGTCAGCTGGGGAGAAGCTAATTTTTTCTGATCTAAGTATCAAGTTTTTTACAATGTTATTAATATTATTGGGAAAGCAGATACCCTCATTTTCCGAAATGTTAAGGAAAAAATTCTGCATGGGACAGAGCACTGGAGATTGATTCAAGCTTTTATAGAATCGCTTTGCCATTGACTTTACCAGGACCAACACAACATGTAGTCACTAGTCTGTGGGCTTTGTATAACGTTTCCCACTCCACAGATACCAAGCAGAACTCTGACCTTAGTTTATGTCTCAATTCACTGCCTTCAGTTTCTCCCCTCCTCTGATGAGTTATGAGTGATGCTTCACCCTGATTCCCAGAGAGCTGGTAACCTTTTCATACCTCATCTGTGCAAACATAGAACAATGCAGGCAGAAGGAGGCTATTTAGCATCTTGTACCTACATTGACTCTTTGAAAGAGTTATCCAACCCGTCCCTCTCCCTGATCTTGATAAGAATGTAATGTTCACCCGACAAGCATCTATTCAAATCCCTTTTTTAGGTCACGAATGAATGTTCTTCCATTGGCTTTTCATGCAGCGCATTCTAGAATTGAATTGAATTAAATTGAATTTATTGTCACGTGTACCGAGGCACAGTGAAAAGCTTTGTTTTGCAAGCAATGCAGGTAGATCACATGGTTAAGTAGCCTGGATGTGTAAATAATAGGTAAATAGCAGCAAAAACAAAAGCACAGGTACAGGTGAATGTTAAGAGCTTGTGAGTCCATTCAGTATTCTAACAACAGTAGGGTAATAACCGTTATGAAACCAGCTGGTGCACGTGTTCAGGCTTCTGTACCTTCTCCCCAATGGTAGGGGTTGTAGAGAAACATTGCCAGGGTGGGATGGATCTTTGAGAATGCTGGCAGCCTTTCCTTGACAGCGGGTCTGGTAGATGGATTCTAAAGATGGGATGTTGGCCTTTGTGATTGTCCGGGCTGAGTTCACCACTCTCTGTAATGGTACAGTTGCCATACCAGGTAGTGATACATCCAGACAGAATGCTCTCGATGGCGCACCTATAAAAATGGGCAAGGGTATTCGCTGTCATACCAAATTTCTGCCTAAGGAAGAAGAGACATCGTTAGGCCTTTGTAACCAGAACATCCACATGAAGAGTCCAAGATGATCACTCCCAAGAGCTTGACACTCTCCACTTGTTCCACCTCTGTGCTGTTAATGTGTTGGGGGTGCATGAGTAACATCCTGCCGAAAGTCAATAACGAGTTCCTTGGTTTGGCCAGCATTGAGAGCTAGGTTGTTCTCAGTGCACCATTTTTCCAGGTCTTCCACCTCCTGTCTGTAATCTGTTTCATCACCATCTGAGATTTGACCAAGTTCATCAGTGAACTTGTAAATGGTATTAGTCTGGTATTTGGTGACACAGTCATGGGTATGCAGTGAGTATAGTAGGGGGCTGAGTACGTACCCCTGGGGGGGGCACCAGTGTTGAGTGTTAGTGATGATGAAATATTGTCCCCAATCTTCACCGATTGTGGCCTGTGGGTCAGGAAACTGAGGATCCAGTTGCAAAAGTAGGGTTTCGTCCAAGATCACTAAGTTTAGTAATCAGTCTCAAGGGGATAATAGTGTTGAAGGATGAACTGTTGTCAATGAGTAGGATTCTTACATAGCAGTTCTTGGTATCAAGATGTTCTAGGGAGGAGTGAAGGGTAAGTGATATGGCACCTGACATGGATCTGTTGGTCCGATAGGCAAATTGGAGTGGGTCAAGAGTAGTGGGAGGCTGGAGTTGACTAATGCCATGAACAGCCTATCAAAGTACTTCATGACCACTGAGGTTAAGGCCACTGGACGGTAGTCATTGAGACATGCTGCATGAGTCCTCTTAGTTACAGGGATGATGTTGGCCCTCTTAAAACAGGCAGGGACAATGGCCTGCTGCAGGGAGAGCTTGAAGATGTCCAAGAAGACATCTGCAGTTGATCTGCTCATGCTCTGAGTGCACGGCCTGGTACTCCGTCTGGTCCCATTGCTTTCCTTGGATTCACATGAAGAAAAACTGATCTGACCTCTGATGTAGTAACTGTTGGGATAGGTTCGTCAGGGCTTGTCAGAATAGGTGTTACCTCTCTGACAGAATTCTGCTCAAAGTGAGTGTTGAGATGATCTGGGAGGGATATGTCATCGTCTTCTATCGTGCACTACCTCTTTTTTGGAACCTGTGATATTATTCAGTCCTTGCCATAATTGCTGGAGGTCTGTCTGGGTCTCTAGTTTGGATTGGTATTGGTCCTTGGCTGTCTTAATGGCTCTGCAAAGGTCATACTTGGATTCCTTATATTTGAGTGGGTCTCCTGATCTGAAGGCCTCATGCCTGGTTTTTAGCAGGTTTTGTATTTCCTGATTCATCCAGGGTTTCCAGTTGGGGAACACCCGGATTGACTTCCTCCACACACTTGCTGATAAAGTCTGTGATAGTGGTGACATACTCATCCAAGGTACCTGCTGCATGTTTGAACACGGTCCAATCAGCTGATTCCAGACAGCACCAGAGTTACCCTCTGCCTCCTCCAACCAGCACTGGACCTGTATCCGCGAGGGCAGTCTCCTGCTTGAGCTTTTGCCTGTAAGCCGGGAGAAGAAACATGGCATTGTGGTCGGAGTTTCCAAAATGAGGGGGATGGAGTAGTGGGCATCTTTCACAGTGGTGTAGCAGTGGTCTAAAATGTTCGGGCCCCTGGTGGGGCAGGTAATGTTCTGGTGGTACTCGGGCAATACCTTCCTTGGATTGGCTTGATTGAAGTTGCCTGTCACAATAAACCAATTACAACAACTTGCCCAGTAAAACTCATCTACTGATGTCCCCACCGCCACCCCCAACCTTCTTTTGCCAATTTCAGTTGTGAATAAAATGGCAAAGGAAGGCAAGGCAGAGATTCTGTGAGTAACCAAGTATGCACAAAGTAAACAAACATTAACAGAACATGACAGGAGCCCTGAGATGCACCCTGGTCCAAGAACTGGGCTCCCATCTCTGGCAGCAGCATTACAATGAATTGTGCTAGTCTGCTCCACAGTGCAGCATTGAGGTGGAGAACTGTATTGTCAGTGGCAAAAACAGAAATTACTGGGAAAGCTCAGCAGGTCTGGCAGCATCTGTGAAGAGAAATCAGAGTTAATGTTTCAAGTCCAGTGACCTTTCCTCCTTCCTCAAGAAAGGTCACCGGACCTGAAACATCAACTCTGATTTCTCTTCACGGATACTGCCAGACCTGCTGAGCTTTTCCAGCAACTTCAGTTTTTGCATTGTTCGTGGGTCAGAGATATACCATGATGATGCTATGAAGACACCTCCCACTTGAAGAACAGTCAGCTTGGCAAGGTGTTGATAGAGTCCTTGCACCAAAGCATCTGCAGTCAGGAGACCAGACTTGTCCACAGCTACAGTTACCACAGAAATGGGCAAGGAGAGGAGCCAGCATTCCCACTTCTTGTCATTATTTCAAAATCCTTGCAGGAATTTGGACTTCAGACATGGACAAGCGAAGCTCGGTCTCAGACATGGAACTCTCATAGTCGAACTGTCCAGTATCCAATTTGTTTTTACGGAGGCACAGCCTAGCTAGAATCTCTGAATGAGCTCTGAAGTGGTGATTAGCCCTGCTGCCTCCCAACGTCGGCATCCTGGGTTCAATTCCAGCCTTGGGTGGCTGTCTTTGTGGAGTTTTCATATTCTCACTGTTTAAGATGGGTGCTCAGGTTTCCTCGCCCAGTCTCAAAGATGTGCTGGATCGATGGATTGGGCACGGTAAATGCAGGGACAGAGTGGGATGCTATTCAGAGGGCAGGTGCAAACTCATTGTGCCAAATGGTTTCTATCTGCACTGTAGCGATTCTCTGATTTTAACTGCTCCCAGTCAGATAAGACCTGATTTTAACTCACTCAAAATCACAGTACAGAGTTATAATCAGGCCTGGTGTCTTCAAAGGAGAAAAGAAGAGAACTGGACAGTGAAATGATCCCATTTTATATCATTTTTTGACCAGAGAGGGATGAGTATTTGCCCTTTTTATCTTTGGTGCAGTGTTGTATTTTTAACTGCAGCCAGATCCTCTTTAGCTGAAGTGTTTTCTTTTAAATTGTAGCCACATCCTCTTTGAAACTGTCAGACTTTAGCTGAAGAAGTTAAAGGCTGTTTACATATTAATGAACCGAAACATGCAACCCATTCTAAAAGATGAAAGATTTAACAATCTAGGTTTGGTCAATATATCATTTCAGCTGCACAAAACTGTAACCTTTTGCGATAAATTCTGTGTCTTATGATCCTACTCCACAACCACCTGATGAAGGAACAGCCCTCCCAAAGCTAGTGCTTCCAATTAAACCTGTTGGACTATAACCTGATGTTGTGTGATTTTTAACTTTGTCCACCCAGTCCAACACTGGCTCCTCCACATTGGAGTTTCCTTTTGTCACTCTTAAGGACCTGAGTCCTGACTGGGCTCCCCACTGGGTCTTGGCCTGGAGAAGGGTAAGTGTTTGCTTTTAAACATCTTGTTGCACACACTTTAGACAATTCTGATCCTTCAGTGTAACCTAATCAGAAATGGCAACACTCAAAACTGTGAAGACAGCAAGCTATGCATTTATTTCAATTTGTTGTGACCTCCGCTGTTGTTGCCCACTTGTGGTTCTATAATTATGGCAGGCATTTCAGAGTCATTGTGCCATATAGTCAGATGGCTTTCTGTTTCCTGTGACAGTAATTCTTTTTCAGTTTCCTTCAACATCGCTTCCCTGATTATTTCATCAGCTCTCCCCATTTAAAGGATCAGTATCTTTAAGTAAAACTCTTCTGCAATTCTTTACAGCAGGGAAAGGAACAGTGTGTTACTCAGTTCTGTGGAGTCAAATGAGTACATGATTTATTCTAACATCATTGTCATCGAATTGTCAAATCCTATATTGCAGGAGGAAGCTTTTCAGCTTGTTGTGTCTCATGGAAAGAGCTATCCAATTAGTTCCATTCGCCTGCTCTTTGCCATAAGCCTGCAAATTATTTTTGTTTTGAAGCATTTATCCAAATTCCTTTGGAAAGTTCAATTTGGATTTGCTTCCATCATCCTTTTAGGAAATAGTTTCTTGATCATAGCACCTAAGTGAATAAAAGTTTGAAGTAAAATTGTGTTCTAGATTTTTGAGTAAATCATGCCAACACCTTTATTACTGGGTTAGGAGGAGTGAATCTGCTCTTTTCCTTGTCTCTCTCTCTCTCCTCTGTTAGTCAGAACAATGTTTGAATTCGAAAAGGAAAGTGATATTGCCAATTTTATACACACATATAATGATTGTTAACAAGAGGTTTAAAGTGTGTAAATAAGTAGAATTAGTTTTCTTGAAAAGCAACACAAACACACAACTTCTGAATCCAGGAAAATAATATAAAAATTCTGCAGACTTTTAGCTTACAAATAATCTGGCCAAGTAACAGTTAACTGTTAAGTTGACAAAAACAAAACCATTCACAGATTGTCCAAAATATGATCCAAAGCCAAAGCCACAAGCTGTCAGCATTTGGATGTCATCCTGAATCAGTTGTAGCTGGCTGACTTTGCTTTTCTGGAGATAGTGATGGAGATTTCAAATTATCTTTCAAAGCACCACTTGCAGTGATGAGACCTTCCAGTGGGTTTTCAGCTCCCACACATTGATGGGAGGGCTTCCTGAGAGAGTGAAAAGACAGAAAGGGCAAACGCTACTGCTCCAGATAAGTTGTCACGCTGATGGTATGTGCTCAAAACCTGTAGCACCCGTAAACCAGGCCATGTGTTCTCTGCCTGAAAGTATTGTAGACTCACTGACTCCATTGAGCAGTATGCCATCTTTGCAAATCTGATATTTTTCCTTGCTGCAACCAGTCTGCTTTTCTTTGCAAAGGACTTATTCCAAAACGTCTGAATCAGAAAAGAGCAACTTAATTAGAAAAGACAGACAACAGCAAGTCAGAGAACGAGGTAACTCTGAAGAATTAATCTACATTTATTTCAATGCAAGGGGCCTTACCAGTAAGGCAAATGAACTTATGGCATGGGTCAGAACATGGGACTAGGACATCATGGCTATTACAGAAACTTAGCTGAAGACTGGACAGGACTGACAGCTCAATGTTTCAGGTTTTAGATGCTATAGGAAAGAGAGAAAGAAAAGCAAGGGAGGAGGGCGAGTGGCATTTTTGATTAAGGAAAACAATAGTCAAACGGAAATTGAGGAGAAAATATGGAGGGAGAACTCAGATATATGTGAGAATATATGGTTGTAATAGTGAGGGATTTTACTTTTCCAGACGTTGACTGGGACTGCCATAGTGTTAAAAGTTTAGATGGTGCGGAATTTGCTAAATGTATTTAAGAAAATTTTATTTCTGAATATGTAAATTTTCCTATTGGTAAAGGGGCAAAACATAACCTTCTCTTGGGAAATAAGGGATTGAGGGTGAGCTTACCAATTAGATACAAAATTGGCATTATGGTCGGAGACAGAGGGTGGTGGTGGAGGATTATTTTTTGACAGAAGCCTGTGACCTCCAGGGATGCTCCACAATGATCGGTACTGGATTGACTTTTGTTTGTCATTTATATAAATGATTTGGATGAGAATATAGGATGCATGGTGAGTAAGTTTGTGGATGACACGAAAAATGGTGGCATAGTGAACAGTGAAGAAGGTTATCTAAGATTGCAAAGAGATCTTGATCAATTTTGTCATTGGACTGAGGAGTGGCAGATGGAGTTTAGTTTGAATAAATGTGAGTTATTGCATTTTGATAAAACAAACAAGGGTCAGACTTAGACAATTAATGATAGGGTCCTGGGCTTCAGGTAGATAATCTTTGAAATTTGCATCACAGGTAAACAGTATGGTTAAGAAGGCATTTAGCCTTCATTGCTCAGACTTTTGAGTATAGAAGTTGGGATGTCATGTTGGGGTTGGACAGGATGTTGGTGAGGCCTCTCCTGAAGTTCTGTGTGCAGTTCTGGTCACCCTGCTACAGGAAGGATATCATTAAACTGGAGAGAGTTAGAAAACATTTACTAGGATGTTGCTGGGAATGGAGGATTTGAGTTATAAAAGTAGGCTGAAAGTCTGGGATTTTTTCACTGGAGTATAGGTGGTTGAGGGATGACCATATAGAGGTTTATAAAATTATGAGGGGCATAGAAAAGGTAAATGACAAAGGTCTTTTCTCTAAGGTGGGGGAGTTAAAAACTAGGGGCAATCGTTTTAAGGTGAGAGGAGAAAGTTTTAAAAAGGACACGAGGGGCAACTCTTTTACACAGAAAGTGGTTGTGTGTGGAATGAATTACTCGAAGAAATGGTGGATGAAGATACAGTTCCAACACGAAAAGAGATTTGGATAAGTTCATGAAAAGGAAAGGTATGGAGGCATATGAGCCAAACACAAGCAGGTGGGACTAGTTTAGTTTGGGAGCATCGCTGGTGAGGACTAGTTGGACTGAAGAGTGTGTTTCCATACTGTATGAGTCTATGACTCTTAGTACAAGGTGTAGATATATGTATAGTCAATGGTATTCTGAATTCATATTTCAGACAATACAATTTCATAATATATTCCTTTAAACAACGGTTAACAAAAATACAAAGGATGTTGAAAGCAATTTCATAATTCTACACAACTGACTGTTGAAAGCTAGTGTTAAAGGTTAGATACTCAGTTTGAATAAAAGGCATATCCTCACTTTGGCATTTGGGTTGATCACTCTCCTGATGGCTCAATAGCTTTCTGGTTATTTTCAACCAAACTGTTATAGAGTCACAGAGTCATAGAGATGTACAGCATGGAAACAGACCCTTCAGTCCAACCTGCCCATGCCAACCGATATCCCAACCCAATCTAGTCCCACCAGCCAGCACCCAGCCCATATCCCTCCAAACCCTTCCTATTCATATACCCATCCAAATGCCTCTTAAATGTTGCAATTGTACCAGCCTCCACCACTTCCTCCAGCAGCTCATTCCATACACGTACCACCCTCTGCGTGAAAAAGTTGCCCCTTAGGTCTCTTTTATATCTTTCCTCTCTCACCCTAAGCCTATGCCCTCTAGTTCTGGACTCCCCGACCCCAGGGAAAAGATTTTGTCTATTTATCCCATCCATGCCCCTCATAATTTTGTAAACCTCTATAAGGACACCCCTCAGCCTCCGACGCTCCAGGGAAAACAGCCCCAGCCTGTTCAGCCTCTCCCTATAGCTCAAACCCTCCAACCCTGGCAACATCCTTGTAAGTCTTTTCTGAACCCTTTCAAGTTCCAC
>NC_057736.1:5130704-5149125 GCF_004010195.1 Chiloscyllium plagiosum | reverse complement strand
CCTAACTCTCTGTAATCTCCCTTCAGAATCTCAACCTCTTCCCTTCCAATATCGTTAGTTCCAATGTGGACAATGACCTCTTGGTGGCCCCTCTCCCCCGTGAGAACATTCTGCACCCTCTCTGAGACATCCTTGATCCTGGCACCAGGGAAACAACACACCATTCTGCTTTTTCTCTGCTGGCCACAGAAACATCTGTCTGTACCTCTAACTATAGAATCCCCTAACACAATTGATCTCTTGGAAGTCGACGTACTCCTCGTTGCATTAGAGCCAGTCTCAACACCAGAAACCTGGCTGTTCGTGCTACGTTCCCCTGAGAATCCATCACCCCCTACATTTTCCAAAACAGCATACCTGTTTGAAATGGGTATATCCACAAAAGACCCCTGCCCTAGGTGCCTACCTCTCTTACCCTTCCTGGATTTAACCCATCTATGTGACTGTATCTGAGACTTTCCCCCCTTCCTATAACTGCCATCCATCACATAGTGTTGCTGTTGCAAATTCCTCATTGCTTCTATCTGTCGCTCCAACCGATCCACTCCATCTGATAAGATTCGCATCCAACAGCATTTATGGCAGACATAATCCACAGTAACCCTTAAACTCTCTTTAAATTCTGGCAAGAAGTACATATCACTGCAAAGGCCATCTTTGCTCCTTCACAATCTATAGACCCAGAAAATAACACCGTCTTATTTCTCTACAAAACACTGCCCCAGCTATGGCTTATATTTTAAGTTTAACTAAGAGACTTATCTCCAAAAACATATAATCAAGAAAGAACCCACTGTACTAAGTAATACAGCCTTTCTCTTGGACAGACTTAAAACAACAAATAACTTATCTGATTCTGTGCTGTGAACTTCACCCAAACTGGTTCCTCCAAGATTAGTTGTGAATTTCACTGTTTGTTAATTTTCCCAGATGCACTCCGATGTCCAGCAACCCATGAATTCAAAAACAGCAAAGGCAGTAACTGTGCAGGTTCTCTCTCTCTCTCTCTCTCTCTCTCCTGCACTGTCCTCACCATGTGCTCAGACATATCAGGTTAGACGTTTGGGGTAGGTGGGAGTTGAACCTTGATGTTCTAAGATAGACATTAGTGGGCACTGGTGGACACTTGTGAGTAATAAATTCATTTGAAAGTAGAAAAGTCGAGAGAGCAGAAGGGAAGGAGAAGGGAGAGGAGGGGAAATTTGTTGAAGAAAATTGGATGGAGGAAAAATGCCATCAAAGACTTCCTTCTAAATCAGTAATCCTGGCATTATTCCACAAAGCGAAGTCTATTTTGAGAAGTCTTTAAGTGAGCACTTTGTTTTTTTTGTAACTGATAGTCACACCATAGCTATTTAATCCTACCCACAGATGTTATAAAGGATACCTAGCTTGTGAACTGTACCTTGGATGGAAAATGAACTGTTGTTCCTGAACTCCTTGATGTGCGCCACAATTAAGTTATAATTGACAGACTTGATTTTGCTTTGAATTTTGTTTAGCAAAATTACAATGCTAATCCCAATGGATACCAATCGTGGTTACCAATGTGGTGAGTAGTGGAAAGGAAGCTTTTTAAAACTGTTACATTGACATTTATGGCAAAGCCTGCCTTGATTGTCCATCCCTAATTACTCTTGAGATAGTGAGCCACGTTCTTGAACTGCTGCAATCTTTGTGCGATGTAGTTACACTGTCAGTGCAAGTAAGGAGGGAATACCAGGATTTTGAAGGAAAAGTTTGATGTTTGGGTGGTGAGTGGCTTGGAAGGGAACTTGCAGGAATTAGTGTCTCCATGCATCTGCTGCCCTTGTCCTTCTAGGAGATTGAGGTCACAAGGTATGTAAGTCCCTCTCTATGACGCTTTGGTGAATTGCTACAGTGACATTTATACATGATACACTGGGCGTAGGTATTGGTGAGAGTGAATGTATAAGATAATGGATGGGATTCCACAAGAAAGTTTCATCATCAGTGCAGTCCTTTAGACATTCAAGCAATTGAGAGAAACTATGAATTGCATTGCACAGATAATTGCTCCTGATCTTTTAATAGGTTTGGATACCACGTGGTTCTGAGGTAATGCCAGAGGTTACCAGTCTCCTAACCTGAATGTGCTGGTCTGAATTGCCTCTGCCTGCTAATGGAACAGAGCAATGCAGTATTTGAGCAAAAGGATGAATTGTCACACAAGTCTAATCTTTACTGAATAGTGGACTAGGATCAATGGGCTTCAAAGTCCAGTCCTGCCCCTGTTTCCTGTGTTCTGAATTTCTGTTTCATTCCTTGGTCCATCCAACATGACTCCAATTTTCAATTGTGAAAGAGGATATTAAAGTTATTACTACAGACACCTAAATTATTAATTGTAAGTTGAGATGTAATTGCAGAGTAATGCGGCCACTGCTCTATCAGAGAGTGTGGGTGATTCCCTGGGAATGTAATTAGCTTGAGTGCCTCAATTCAGCCTGAAATACACCTTCAATTGCGCAATATGTGGCTTCAATCTTCTTCAGCTGAATGTTACATTTCTAACAGGTGGAAGCAGGCATCCCATGACATTTACAAAGAGGATTAGCCTCCTTTGAAACGTTATTACTGCAATCTTCCCAAAGCAGGTAGATAGCAGGGAAGTTCTCTGTCTAGCGATATTACAATCTGTCTCTGTCTCATTCCTAAGATAAGCAACTTCTGGGAAATATCCTGATATAATTTTTACTAGGCTTTACTAGCTTGTGAAATGACCATTGCGGGTAGTTCTATCAAGCAGGTACTTGAAATTTGAACTAAAGTCAGAATATACTGCCATACACTCCAGTTGTCAGGGAGTGTCTGTGAAGAGAAAAAAAACAGTTTATGTTGGTGACCTTATCACCAGAATGGATGGAACAAGTAGTTTCACTCTGTGTGTGGGCGGAAGTGGGTACAGCAGGTTAGAGTCAAGATTAGAGTGGTGCTGGAAAAGCACAGCAGGTCAGGTAGCATGCAAGGAGCAGGAGAATTGATGTTTTGGGCAAAAACCCTTCATCAGCCCTTTCCTGATGAAGTGCTTTTGCCCAAAATGTTGATTTTCCTCACTCTGTGTGTGGCCTTACAGACATGCACCATCAAGATAATGTAGGCCCTTACTGTGTTGAACAACGTTGCAAGGTTTGGTCTGATACATGAACTGCCTGCTGTGCTTCCAACTTATTAATTCATCATCTTGATATGCTGGTATGGTATACATGGCACTTTCTGTGGTCACTCCTTCTTGGGCATCAGAATGTGTGACAAATAGGTCCCTGCTCAATAGATATTCAAGTAAAGTCACCATAATCCTACTCTTTATTAGAGAGACACAACTAGTGGCAAGTTTAACCTGAGGGTCACCAGAAGGAGCAAGGCTGAGGAGGTGCCACCTTCACAGTAACCTCAGCTGGTACGGAAATTGAACTCTCACTGTTGATATCACTGTACATCACAAATCAGCTGTCCAGTCAACTGAGCCAACTGGTCCCCTCTCCAGTAAGAATGGTCTGAACAATAAAGAGTGTAATGATTTGCTATTGAGCACTGTGCTGCATTTTCCCTAAAATCCTATAACTCTTCATTTCCTCCAACTCTTAATCCATTTCCCTTTCAAAGACTACTATTGAATTATATCCACCACCTTCGTAGACAGTACTTTCCAAACCCTAACCACTCACTGCTTAGAGAAATGGTCCCTGAAGTCAACTTTGGTTCTTTTACCAAGCACTTTGAGATCTGTGTCTTCTGTTTATTGACCAGCACTTAAGCCTTGGTTAGAATGGAAAAGGGAGAAAATTATTGTCACATATTAGGAATAATGCATGAAGTTAGGAAATAGAGGCAAAACTAAAGTACAAAGAGTTAATGCGAGAGATAATGTGCAAAAGTATTGAGTTTTGAATTTGTGCTTCTTTTCTCAGGAGACGCTGTTACAATTTTAAACCTTCCCTCGCCTCCTCCTCACCCTTATTGTTTTCTCCCAAATTCTTTTCCACAGAATTATAAAAAGTAATGCAGGGTAGGTTTGAGCTGTTTCTGGATGACCGTCCTTGAACAAAAGGTTTCTGCTGGCTAATGATTACTCAAACTCAAACACAGCAGGCATGGCACGCTTTCTCTGTCACTTTCTCTCATCAGCTTGGAAACATGATCTGGGAACTGGGAGCAGAAGACGTTGCCCCTGATTTGAAAGAAAGACTTGCATTTATACTGTGCCTTTCACTCCTCTACCTTTTTGTCAAAGCCCCACAAAACTGTCGAAGAATTCTGCAGGGAATAACTCACCTCTGGACTCCCCGCAACCTGTTCACAGCCTACAGTTTGGAATGTCTTAGAATACTCGCTACTTGCCTGGATGGGTGTGAATACATCACTTTCGTAGAATAGAATTCCTATAGTGTGGATGTAGGCCATTATCCCATCAAATCCACACCAACCCTCTGAACAGCATCCCACCCAGACCCACCTTTGTAACCCTATTTCCCATGGCTAACCCACCTAGCCTGCACATCCATAGACACTATGAGCACATTTTCAGTCTGGCCAATCCACCGAACCAGTCTTTGGACTGTGGGAGGAAACTGGAATAAACCCACGCAGACATGGGGGGAATGTGCAAACTCCATGCAATGTGTCGCCCAAGGTTAGAATCGAACCAGGGTCATTAGGCTGTGAGGACAGCACCATGCTGCCCACCCACAAAGCAGCCTGCTTAATTGGTACCTCCTTCACAACATTCCATATTCATTCCCTCCACCACTGATGTTCAGTAGCAGCAGCATCTGCCATCTTCATGATATGCTGCAGCAACTCACCAAGGCTCCTTCAAGGGCACTTTCCAAACACATGACCACATTCATCTCGAAGGGCAAAGGCAGCAGGTATGTGGGAACACCACCATCTGCAAGTTCATCTCCAAGCCACTCACCATCCTGACTTGGAAACATATCACTGTTCTTCCAGTATCACTGGCTCAAAATCCTGGAGACCACCTCCCTAACCGCACTAGTGTGTTCCTCACAGTTTGCAGTCATTCAAGAAGGCTGCTCACCCCCACATTCTCAAAGGAAATTAGAGCCGGACAATAAATACTGGCCTACTAATGAGGCCTACGTGACATGAATGAATAAAATTTAAAAATTGGTATTTATTCAATTCCATTTTGAAAGTTACTTTCCTCTGTCCTAATAACGGCCATTCTGACTTGCTTACAATATTCTTGCCAATGGAAATAGTTTGACATTATTTAGTCTTTGAACCCTTTTATAATTTTGAACAATTGCCAATGGAAATAGTTTTTACCTTATTTACTCTTTGAACCGTCTTATAATTTCTATTAATCTGCAATGACCTAAGGAGTAATTTTGTCCTGTTTGGCACTAAGAAACGATATAGCTAGCTTCTGGAGAGACAGATCAAATGGTGATAACGTGTCCATCAAACTGCATCACACTTCGAGTCAAAATGCAGTAATGAGGCAAAATGGTTACAGAGAAAGAAAGAAATGGATAAAATGCCTGAGCTGCCAGCCTCACTACCTCATGGAACATCCTGTCAAATATCTATGGGTCAAGAATCGACATCTTCAGGCACGTGAAGACTCACAGCAGTAATCTACAACTTAAGTGGATGTCATCTTTGGATTGAGGCATTACTGACAGTGAGCTGATAGAGAGGGTGACTGAGATGGAAAAACCAGAGGCTGTGGTATGAATAATTTATCACAACACTATCATTCCATCCAGTGCTCTCCAAGTTAAATGTGGATACTTGCTGTATGAAATTATACTTGCTATTCTAACCTATCTCTTACTAGTGGTACCAATGGATAACAGCTTCAATTCATAGTTTGGATTTTTACTGCATCTCAGTAATTGAACAAAGAATTGTCTGTGAAGAAGAACTTTGAGAAAGAGACATTGTGAAGGGAGGTTACATTGACCATTGCATCCAATTAGACAAAGTGCATTGCCACTAAAATACCTTCATTAAGAAATGCAGACTGTCTTTGTGTGTGTATTACATGCTGCAGTTTCCTGGCATATTGCTCCATGGAGTCTCCTAGATTAGGGATACGCATTCATGATTCCTGATGTGCAATTCATCTACATCATAGTCTTATCATCAGAGGGAATTTTCACAACAAAGACGATTTTCACAGCAAACCACAGCTTACAGTCCAAGGAATTGTCCAGAATTTCCTAGATAGCACTTACTAACCATCTAATTTTCAGCTGAGCTGTGCAAGAGAAGCTCTTTCTGCTTTGAAATGGAGGCTGAAGATCCTGTGGGTATGCTGTGAAGATAAGCAGGGTCCTGGTCAGTACTTGTCCCTTAATCAACATTGCTGAAAAACATCAGACTACATTCCTGTTTATGGGAATTGCAAATTGGTTACTGGATTTATTACAATGCTTTAGTATCTTCAGTTCAATAAATACTTCATTGGTTGTTGAAAGGTTGGCAAATCTGGTGGTTTTTGAAATGTGCTACAGAAGTGAAAGACTTCTTTAAATGCATTCTTATTCAGGATCTCAAAACAAAACAGCTCCTCACCCCTCTCTTAATTCCACTATTCCTAGAATTGTTACACCACAGAAAAGGACATTCAGCCCATTGTGTTTGTGCCAGCTCTCTGAATGAACACCCCACTGGTGCCATTCTCCTGCCTCCTCCCTTTAACCTTGCACATTCTTCCTTTGCAAGTAACTGTCTCATTCCCTTTTAAGTGCTTCAATCAAAACTATCTCCACAACTCTTTCAGGCAGTGAATTCAAGACCCTGCGTAAGTATCTCTCCCTAATATCACCATTTGCTTCTTTTACTCACATTTTGTGCCCTCACATTCTCGATCCTTTCATGAGTTGGAGCATTTTCTTTCCATTTATTCTGTCCAGACCCATCACACTTTTGAATACAGCCATCTCTTCCATAACGCAATGTTTGTGTTCTTGTGAAACTCTGCATTATTGAAAAATCGTACTTTAGAAACAGCGCTTCAAGTATTGGTGATGTAATCGCATTAGAGCCAACAAATGTTTGAAAAGTTTGTGCTGTAGGAACACCGTCCCCAATTCATCAATCATGTTATAGCAAATTCACATTGACGAAACATGTGTTATAACAGAACAACTTATATTTTAAATGAGCCAACATCCAACTCCAATCTATTGCTGAACTATTACCTTTCATTTTGACATTTGGAGGTTTCCAAACTATCAATCTCCATCCATCACTCAGAATTCTCAATGACTGAGGGTGGTAGTGGAGAAAAAGAAGATTCTTAAAGATCTTCAGCTCAGCTTGAATTTGACCAGTTTCTTCCCTCGAGTCTTTCTGCGAGTCACTCACATGAGTCTGTGAAAGAAATCCACATTATCTGGTATCTTTCGTCTTCCAGGTCCTTTTTTGACAAAGGCTATTTTGTGTGCTTTGTTTTCGAAGCTGTCAACCACTTCAGCTAATGACAACAGTGATTGCATTTCAAAAATAATCGATTGGTTGGGATACTATGGAGGATAAAATGAGGACATTATATATAAATGCAAATTTTTCATCTCTGTATGCAGGTGTTATTTTTGCAGAATAAATACTCAATCATAATATCCTATGTATTAATTAACTTGCCAATGCTCCTATTTATACAGTAATAAAACTACAAAAATGTAATTATAACTGAAGTTGACAGTAACTGTGAATATTTTAACCATGAGTCAGCCTGGGTTGCTGTTTTGTGCCTGTTAGAATCTCACTCAAAGGAAGATTGGCATAATCTTATATCTGATTTCCGAGTAAGAAACAAAGATGAGAAAATGAAAACGGTTCAAGTTGCATTTGTTAAATTACCAACTGCTGGTTGTATAACTTAAGCACCAAAGAGTAAAAGTTCAATTTTCTTTCAGGATACAGTTGCATTTAAATTACATTTAAATTAAAGAATGTATTCCTAATGATGTGCTCCTGATTAGATCACAGTGAGGTGGAAATTGATGCTGTGATTGTCAAATTGCATTAAGTGCTTTCCTCAACACTCCTTTGGATCGAAATTCTTCATGGTGCCTTAATCACCAGAAAGTGTATCAATTAGTCTACTCGCTTAACCTTAGCATAGGATTGATTAACCAGGAGGTAGGTAGATTCTGTGGTTGGGTTATGTCAAGCTAAGCTAATACTTGGTCGAGTGTAACTCTGGATATCCAAAGCAACTTCCTCTTATATAGTATTATTAATGTGATTAAATGTCCCAATGAACACCTTGTATAAAACACCAACTGAAGGATAACATTTAGGAGTTAGCCAAGTGAAATATAGTCCAAAACCTTCATTTAAATCAGTTACTCTTTGAATGTTCTAATACTACCTCTTGGTGATCAAAACCCTGACTCCACACTCAGTTCAGAAGCTTCCTGTGCCAGTTACACATGGGGCAGATAGAGTCTCCCTCACATATCTCCCAGAAACGATGGGCCTGGAAGTGAAAAGGCAACTTAATTTGGTGGCACTCCCATCTCCTTCTTGCCTTCACCAGAAGTCCTGGATATTAAGGCCCATGGTAAGCCAATTCAGGCCCCTATTAAATTAATTCATTTAATTCCATGCTGAGCTACAATTATCTCAGCTCGAGCGGTGAGCAAATGGGGGGCTGCCCATAGGACTGGAAAACTAGTGAGAGCAGCCTGTCAATTAGACCGGGTCAGTGGTCCGTCAATCTGAACTGATTTGTGCACAATCAAAAGCCTTGACATATGCAGAGAGCTGAGAGCTGCCTCCCTGCCTTTGGCTGGTCTCGCCCTCTCTCTGAGCTGCAGCCCCAGAAGCCTCCTATCTCCTTACCTTGATGTTTACGGTCTTGGTCATTCTTCAGGTAACAGTCACAGCTTTCAGATTGAAGCAGACTGAAGAATGGAAAGCTCTCATGGGGCTGGCCTTCCACCCCCAAGTGACTAGATTCCAGAGGAAAAACGCCCACTGTCCTTTAAACTGCCTGACTGGAGGAAGTTAAACAGGTCTTTCTCTGAAGAGTCATCTAGATGTTTGAGTGAGGGAGTAAGGCACCTGACAAAAATGGAAGCAGACAAAGCACTAATATCTGTATGCATAATTTATTTCTTTCTGGAACTGGTTACCTGCAGCTACAGCTTAAAAGGTATTCCTCTGCATTAAATATAACTGAGCAGGAGGTTTCCCACCATTGTGTATTGGAAAGCTGGGAGAGGAAGACAGGGATGACCAAACAAGGCCTGGTGAAGTAGATTCGAGGAGGAGAGGAGATTGCAATGGACCAGGGCCAGTGGCAGAGTTTTACTGTCAATTGTCCCACATGGGACAAGAGGAACTCAGTCTAAGTAAGTTCAGTTGCCAAGACATTACAGAAAAAGTTTTGCCTGTGAACATCAGGAAAAACATCTCATGAATTCTCCTAACCACATTAATTATTTCCTTTAAGCATTGTGCTTTCCATAGAGAGCATGTCTCAGCAATCCATGAGCAACACTAAAGGGCACTGGGCCAAAGATAAGGTTCTATAACACTGCTGACCTTTAAAACACCATTATGTGGAATACTATTCCATGAAGTACATGATTGTTGAACTGAACATATGTAGATTATAGATTGTACATGGCACCTCAACACAGCAACACCTTGAACTTAAATTCCTCACCTTGTGTTCAATTCCCTCCAAGGCTTCAAGTCACCTGATCTCTGTAGCCTCCTACAGTCTTACAGTCCTTTGGGGTTACTGTTCTTCAGAACTTCTGGCCACTTGCACATCCTCAATTTTAATCGTTTCACCCTTGCCAGCCATGCACTGAGCTGTGTAGGCCTTAAACACTGAGGTTCCCTTTGTAAACCTCTCAATCCCTCTTTCTATCATTCCTTAACATCTTCTATGATCAGATTTTCGAGTCCCTTTTCCTAATATTTCCTTAAGTGGCTGAGTGTTAAGTTTTGTTTGGGAATGCTCTGGTGGAGTGCCTTACCCTGTTTTAATACCTTGAAGATGCTATATAAATGCAGGTTGTTGATGTTGTTATCATCCATGAGGCAACAGCTGTTAATAAGTCAGCAAAGCTCTGGTTTGAAGGAGCCTGCTGTGTATCCTCTGTTTGTGATGCTGGGTGACAGAAAAGTTGTGAACCCTGTCATGTATATGAAAAGCAGTGATCATGTTTTTAGCTGCAACGTATCTGTACGTGCTTATGTTTCAATGCATGTGCAAAACTTCAGTGCTTGTTGTTTGCTGCAGTGTTGGTTTTGTTCAGTTAAATACTATTCATATCAAGCAAATAAATAGCTCACTACCGCCAAGTGCTGCTTCACCCCATTCAGCAAACTGGGGGAGATTGGATTCTGTTGTCACTGAAAGACTCAGTGGGACTTAAAATTTTGCTTCTTTGTTTTTGGAAATGTATCTCCCTTGCTTTCATTTTCATGGACCTGCTCCAGAGACTAGGAGGTGGATTTTGACTGGGAAAACAGGTTTCCATGGAAACTGCAAAGGTGAAAGATGTTCTGGGCCACCGGAGACAGCACAAAGACATGGATGGTATGAATGATGAGACCTCAGCTAAATAGACTGGTCCATCTCCTATTGAAGGCAGGGGTGAGGATGATGCACGGTGAGCTGATACGAGCATGGCAACATTGAGCTGCCCATAATATCACTCCTGCTTGCCTCTTTAGTGACAACCTTCTGAGATATCAGAGCTCTTCCCATTTCAGCTTCCCATATTTTAATTGCTCCAGCATTGGAGGCCATGCCTTTAGCTGCTGAGACGATTAGAATTTTCTCCCTAAACCCTTCCATCTCCTTTTCCTCCTTTCAGACACTTCATAAGACTCACCTCATTGACCAAGCTTCTGGCCATCTGACCTAAACTCTTCTGTGGCTCAGTGCTGAAATGCATGCTATGGAAGGGTCACAGTCTAAGAATAACGGGTAATCCATTCAGGACTGAGTTGAGGAAAAATGTCTTCATTCAGAAAGCTGTGAACCTGTGGAATTCTCTCCCATAGGAGGCTGTTGGGGCCAGTTCGTTAGATATATTCAAGAGAGAGCCTTTGAACGTGGCCCTAGTGGTTAGAAGAATCAAGCTGCATGGAGAGGAAGCAGGAGTGGGGTACTGAGATTGCACGATCAGCCATGATCATATTGAATGGTGGTGTAGCCTCGAAGGGCTGAATGGCCTCCTCCTGAACCTACTTTCTACGTTTCTTTTTTTCTATGTAAGCACTTTGATCTTTAGTGCAACTGTGCAGGGCACTGGTGAGGCTTGCATTGGAAGCTGTTCAGAGAAAGTTAACCAAGTTGATTGCTCAGATGGTAGGATTATTTTATGAATCCTCAGATGGCAGGGTTATTTTATGAATCCTCAGATGACAGGGTTATTTTATGAGGAAAGATTGAGCAAGTTGAGCCTAGGCTCATTGGGGTTTAGAAGGATATGAGGCCATTGTATTGAAACATATCAGGTTCTGAGGGGATTTCACAGAGAGGTATGTTTGCTCTTGATGGGAATCTAGAACTAGGGGGCTCAGTTTTATAATAAAGAGTTACTCATTGTAGACAGGGATAAGGAAGAAGTTCTTCTCTCAAAGGAATGCTAACCTTTGGAATTCTGTACCCCAGAGAGTCCTGGAGGCAAGGTCTTTAAGACCCAGGTGCACAGGTTCAAGGGTTACAGGGACCAGGCAGGAAAGTGCAGTTGAGGCCAAAATCAGATCTGCCATGATTGTATGGAATAGTGGAGCAGAGTTGATGGGCTAAATGGCCAGTTCCTTTAATCTATCTCGAATATTCTTATTTCTTTGCTCCCTCACATCACTGTCTATACCAGGGTTTATTGACCATCTCTGGTTACCACTTTCTCAAGGGCAATTAGGGATGGGCAATAAATGCTGACCCAGCCAGTGATGCCCACCTCCTGTGAATGGATAAAAAGTACATGTGTGTAATTGTAACGTTCCATGCTTTAGCTAGCGGTAGGCTAACTTCAGCCGTACTGACTGATTGAGACAATGACACTTCCTGAATGAGACTCCTCACTGAGGGAAACCACTGCTCTATCAGGGAGAGCTGATTCCCACTGATATTGCATCACTTAACTGAAGAATTGTAATCTTCATAGGGCACAAATAGCATGAGGAAATATTGAGCCATGTGAACAGTTGATTAAGTCCTGTATGATCTGTCCTTCTCAATATTGCTAATGGCTGCAATCCACCTGCTTTTATTCTGGCACAAAAGACTGTCCTTGCGTTCAAAGATGATTTTACAATATGAATGGACTGAGCAGAAGCAGATTTGAATATGACAAATTGTTTCCTCAGGCTATCTGTTGCAATAAAAGGTTTGTGTGTTTGACAGGAGATCATGGGTTGAAGAGCTGAAACCCCTAGTTTAAAAGCTTCAAAAGCTTAAAGAGCTCCAGCGCCTAAAAATAAAGCAAAAGGTCATCACATGGAATGATCCTTGCCAGCTATAAACTGCTCGCTACAGCCATCAACTCAGAACAGGCTTCTTATAAGGACGTGAATTAGCAGACTGCTAGGGGCAGATGGAGTTCTTGACATGGTAAAGAGTTACTGTACACAATGGAAAGTACATTTTGCACAGAGTAAAGAACAGAAAATCTCAGTCATAGCTTGTTCAGTGACTTATTATAAACGTGCTAGCACATTGTGTGCTCTTTCTTTTTTGTCACAAGTCATGATAACTTTCCATCGAACTGCTAGGAGACAGTTCAATATCCAACCTCTCTTTTATTGTTATATGTACTCCATTGTAGGAGTACAGTGACAAGGCAACTTCACCTGAGCACTGAGTGCCTCACCAGGCTATGGGAGTACCTGAAACATTTCACACTATCAGTAATGTCAAACAAAAGGATAAATTTGAATGATTGCAACTCTGAGATAGAAGCGTGGGGCCTTTTAAAAAGTGCAACAGCTTAAATTCTCCCAGTTTTGAATATATTATGATACCATTCACTTCAGCTCCAAGAACAATGGAACCTTCCCAAATGGTGCAAATTTAGAAACAGTCCAGGTCCAAAAAGGCTTGGGGTTCTGGGTATGCACATTATCAAACTGTCACAGGCAAAAAATAATCTGAAATGTGGCTCAGTGGTTAGCACCAGGGTCCCATGTTCGATTCCAATCTCAGTCTGTGTGGAGTTTGCACATTCTCCCCGTGTCTGCGTGGGGTTTCCTCCCACAGTCCAAAAATGTGCAAGTCAGGTGAATTGGCCATGCTAAATTGCCCATAGTGTTAGGTGCATTAGTCAGAGGAAAATGGGTCTGAGTGGGTTACTCTTCGGAGGGTCAATGTGGACTGGTTGGGCCGAAGGGCCTGTTTCCATACTGCAGGGAATCTAATCTAATCTACTGGCCGCTCAGTCTGCAGGTCTGGAATGCAATATGGATAGGTATCATGTTGCAACAATACAAAATCCTGGTGGACCGCTCTTGAATCTACTGTAGCAGCTCTGGGCACCACACATTAGGAACGATTTATCAACCATGGAAAGAGTTGCATCTTTGATTTATCAGGATGATATCAGAATTCCATTACAAGGAAAAATTAAACAAACTAGGATTGCACCAACTGGAATTTAGCAGGTTAACAGTGATTTAATTGCAGTTTTCAAGATTTAACACAAATAGATAGAGTAGATTAGGCGACACTATTTTGCCCCTTAGAAAATGAATGTGGGAAGATGATTTTGGGGAACAAGGAAATGACAGAAATGCTAAACAGATATTTTGCATCAGTTTTATGGTGGAAGATACTTTGAATATTCCATCAATACTAAAGAATACCAGGGAGGGATTAAGTACAATCACCAACAGTAAAAAGGTAGTATTAGACAAAATAATGAGGCCAAAGGCAAATAAATCCCCTGGACCTAATGGCTTGCATCCTCTGTTCCTAAAAGAGGTAACCACAGAGATGATGCATGCACGGTGATAATTTTCCAAAAACTGTTGGATTCTGGAGAAATGCAAGAGGATTGGAAAACTTAAATGACACCCTATTCAAAAACGGAGGGAGGCAAAAATCAGCCTAACAGCTATTGCTGGAAAAGTATTGAAATAAATTATTAATGATTTAATAGCAAAATATTTGTAAAATCACAATCTCATCAAGGATAACTTCATGAAAGGAAAATCATTTGTGACTAATTTATTAGAAAGGTTAAGTTATAAGAGTCCATGATGTCAAAAACAGTATATTGGCAAGGATAGAGAACTGGCCGATGGGCAGGAAACAGCGAGTGGACATAAAGAGTTCTTTTTCAGATTGGCAACCCATGACGAGTGGGGTTCCACAGGGGTCAGCACTGGGACTGCAACTGTTCACAATACATATTAATAACTTGGGGGAAGGAAGTGAATTTGCAGAAGGTACAAAGATTACGTGAAAGGCAAGTTGTGAGAAGGGTACAAACTGTTTACAGAGAGATACTGACAGGTTAAGACAATAGGCATAAAGTTGGTAAATGGAGTATAATGTAGGAAAATGTAAAGTTGATTATTTTGGAAGGGAGAACAAAAGAATAAACTATTACTTAAATAGAGAAAAACGCAGAATGTGCAACATATAGGGATTTGGAAATGCTTGTGCATGAAACATAAGTGGATAGGGTGGTAATGAAGGTGTATGGCATGCTTGCCTTTATTGGTCGGGGAATTGAGTACATGAGTCAGGATGTCATGTTGCAGTTTTATAAGACTTTGGTTATTCCACACTTACTGTATTATGTTCAATTCTGATCGTCACATTACAGGAAGGATGTGGAGGCTTTGGAGAGGGTGCAGGAGAGGTTTACCAGGATGCTGCTTGGATTAGAAGGTATGAGCTATAAGGAGAGGCTAGATAAACTCGGGTAATTTTCTTTGGAGCAGCAGATGCTGAGGGGAGATTTAATAGAAGTCTATAAAATTATGAGATGCATAGATAGGGTGGTTAGTCAAAATCTTTTTTCCAGAGTTGAAATGTTTAATACTACGCCGGAATGCATTTGAGGTGAGAGGAGGAAAGGCCAAAAGAGATGTGAGGGGCTGTCTTTTATGTAGAGAGTGGTAGGAGTCTGGAGTGCACTGCCAGGTGTGGTATTGGAGGTAGATACGAAGGGACGTTTTTTAGATAAGCACATGAATTTACAAGGAATGGAGGGAAATGGACCAAGGGCAAGCAGACGGGATTAGTTTAATTTGGCATCATGTCCAACACAACATCATGGGCTGAAGGGCCCATTCCTGTGCTGAACTGTTCTACGTTCTGTGAAACACAGAAAGCTAGTAGACAGGGGCAGCAGGTAATCAGGAAGGCAAGTGAAATGTTGTCTCTTATTTCAAGGGCGTTGGAAAATAAGAATAAGGAAGTCTAAGTGCAACTGTACAAGATGTTGTTGAGAGCACATCTGCAACACTGTGAGCAGTTTTGGTTCCCTTGTTTAAGGAAAGATTTCATTTCATTGGAGGCAGTTCAGAGAAAGTTCACTAGGATGATCCCTGGTATGGAGGGATTGTCTTATGAGCAAAGCATGAACAGATTTGGTCTCTACTCATTGGAATTTGGAAGAATGCGAGGTGATCTCATTGAACCATATAGGATTCTTAAGGAGCTTAATAGTGTAAATGCTGAGATGATGTTTCCTCTCATGGAGGGATCCAGGACCAAAGGACATGATTTGGAGATGCCGGTGTTGGACTGGGGTGTACAAAGTTAAAAATCACACAACACCAGGTTATAGTCCAACAGGTTTAATTGGAAGCACACTAGGACCAGAGGGCTTAGTCTCAGAATAAAAGGGGCACCAATTTAAGACTGAGATGAGGAGGATTTGTTCTCTCAGAGAGTTGTAAGTCTATGGAACTCCATGACATACATAACTGTGGGGGCAGAGTCCTTGTGTATATTTAAGGCAGAGATAGATTGTTGATCAGGAGTGGAATCAAAGGTTTGGGGGAAAGCACAGAAAAGTGGACGTGAGGAATATTGAATCAACCATGAATGTACTGAATGGCAGAGCAGGCTCGCAGGGCCGAATGGACTACTTATGTTCCTATTTCTATGGTCTAATGGTCTTATGCTAGTTTGGGACTATGGGACTGGAGGGCATTGTCAAAATTCTTAGTGACAGACCTTTCAGAAACAAAACACCTACAAGCCTTGTGGTCCACATGAACTTCACAGTAGGTAGAGTTGTTAAATGACCTAAGAAAGAGGCTGCTAGTGAGGCAGAAACTGAGTTGGTGTTAAGTTTCCAAAGTTACATAGATTTGGGAAAGATTCCACGGACTAGAAAGTAGGAACCATCCTCCATATTTATGAAGGCAAGTGGAAGAAAAAAGGAAACTAAAAGCCAGTTAATTCCATGTATGTTTTGGGGAAGATTTAAATATTGTTATTAAGAATACATAGCTATGTATTTCAAAGAAAACTGAAGGTAAAGGAGAAGCATGACCATAGTTTCATCAAATCATCTTTAACCAAATTTTTGGAATTATAACCATGGGGTCTGTGCTGGAACTTCAAATTTATACAATTTACATCAATGCCTTAGATGAGGAGAGTGAAGATGTGGCAGGTTACACCAAAATAGGAAGGCAAATATGTTGTGAAGAGTAAAAAGGAAGTGCAGAGGGGAAGAGATGGGTTATGTGATTGGGCAAAAATCTGGACGATGGAGTATAATGTGGGAACATGGGAGACTGTTCACTTTGGCAGGAAGAATGAAAAAGCGGAGTATTATTCAAAAGAAGAACGACTGTGGAGTTCCAAGGAGCAGAAGGATCTAGGTTCGAATGTCTGAGTCCCAAAAGGTTAGTATATAGGTATAGCATGTAATCAAAAGGCTAATAGGATGCAATCTTTTATTATGAGAAGAAATGAACATAAATGTTATGTTTTAGTTATGTGGGTGTTAGTGACACTACATCTTGAACACTGCCAATTTTGGGTCTCCTTATTTAAGGAAGGACATAAACACATTGGAGACATTTCAGAGGTTTGAGTGGATTGATACCTGAAATATTACTGAGCTGTCTAATGAGGGGCATTTGGATAGACTCAGCTTGCTTTCACTGCAGTTTAGAAGAGAGAGGGGTGACTTGATTGAAGGGATAAGATCCCGAATGGACTTGACAAGGCAGATGTGAAAAGGATGTTTTCTATGGAGAACAACTCCAGAACTAAGGGGCACTGTTTAAAATTTGGGGGTCATCTGTGCAGGCCAGAGAGGGGGAGAAGGGGACTTTGAGACTCTCTACATCAGGAGGTGACAGAGATGGGATGATTGAATATTTTTTAAGGTGGAGCTAGACAGAACCATGTTAAGGAAGGGAATCAGAGGTTATTGGAATATGGAATTCAGAATACCAACCAGTTGGGCATGGTCTTATTGAATAGCAGAGTAGGTTAAGATTGCCAAAGTAATGGAGCTTTCTTCAGTAAATGACAGTGATGCTGGAGTAATTGATAATTTCAAACAGAGATTGAGGTTTGTTAACTAACTGATCACAATGAATATTGGAACTGTCAGAAGAGGCTAAATGGTGTCCTCCAGTTCTTTTGTTCTCATTCACAGGAAGTAATTTTAAACAGCAAGGTAATTTAAGAAAAATGTCTTTCATGTGACAAGGTCATCATTATCAAGCTCAGAGTTTATTTTCCAACCTTAATTAGCTTTGACAATATGGTGGTGAGTCTCTTCTTGAACTGCTGCAGTTATGTGATGTAATAATGACAGCAAATTTGTTATCTCTCTCAACTTTCACTTCCAGAGAAAGGTGGATAGTTGGAGTCTCTTTCCCAGGTTGGAAATTTCAAATACCAGGGAGTACAGGCTGAAGGTGAGATGGAAAATGTTTAAATGAGATGTGCCTGGTAAGTTTTTTATACAGAGGGTTGTAGGTGCCTGGAACGTGCAGCCAGAGGAAGTGGTAGAAACAGATATGACAGCAAAGTTCAAAAAACATTTAGACAGACATGTGAACAGGCAGGGAAAAGAGGGATATGGACCATGCAGGCAGATGGGGTATGTGGGGAGTTCCTGGACTAGGGGGGATAGGACAGTGTCGAGGTAGGTAGAGATGAATCCTCCCACTTCCTCCATACCAAAGGGGTAGCCATGGGCACATGTATGGGCCCCAGCTGTGCCTGTCTCTTTGTTGGCTACGTAGAGCAGTTGATCTTCCGTAATTACACCGGCACAACTCCCCACCCCTTCCTCCGCTACATTGATGACTGCATTGGCGCCACCTCGTGCTCCCGCGAGGAGGTTGAGCAATTCATCAACTTCACCAACACATTCCACCCTGACCTTAAATTTACCTGGACCATCTCTGACACCTCCCTCCCCTTCCTAGACCTCTCCATCTCCATTAATGACGACCGACTTGA
>NC_057736.1:5116534-5129927 GCF_004010195.1 Chiloscyllium plagiosum | reverse complement strand
TCACCCATTGTACTCTATGCTACTTTCTCCCCACTCCCACCCTCCTCTAGCTTATCTCTCCACGCTTCAGGCACTCTGCCTTTATTCCTGATGAAGGGCTTTTGCCCGAAACGTCGATTTCGAAGCTCCTTGGATGCTGCCTGAACTTCTGTGCTCTTCCAGCACCATGCAGGCAGATGGTATCAGTTTAGAATGGTCAGCACAGACATGGTGGGCCAAAGGGTCTGTTCCTGTGTTGTACTGTTCTATGTGCATATTTTCGGCAATAGAAACTAAAATTGGGAGAGATATCAAATGGTCTGCTAATTCAGTATTGCTGTTTAATAACCTCAGTGTGTGTCGGGATCATGTGAGGATATTTTTCTCTTTGACTTTGATCCCCTCACTTTATTGCAACAACAGGCTGACAAGAGTTCTGCAACTTTGGAAGTCATTGCACAATTACTGCCCAGCCATTTCCTCCGCCCCTAAACAAAACTTAAGTTTCCTTACCCACTTTGCCCTTTCGTAACAACTGTAGGCATTTCCTGTTGTAAAAGCAGTGATTCTGAATAGAGTATTGTTATGTGACAGCAGTGCTTTTAGCTGCCATTCATATGCAGTTCCTGTATATGCATTTCACACTTTGCACATTTCACTTGCCCCCACTCTATAATTGTATTGACCGTGTCTCCTCACTGAATACTTTGATGATGATCAGTTTAGCCATTGCATGTGCAAAATGTGACATTGACTCATTATAAATCAGTAAAGATTAGGCCATTTTTATCAACTGATATCTTTTCATTGAAGAATATCAGAGATTGGGCTTTGTTTACTTGCTCCCTAACTTGGAGTTGCAATGTCAGGGAGCTGGTCAGAGAGCTAGAACTGTAAAAAGCATGGTGAAAGAGTGGGATACTAAGTCGCAGCTAGCAGCTGTGAAGGGCATGGAGAAATTTGGAGGCTGAATGGAAACATTCAGCAGGTCTGAGGCTAGGGAACCTGCAGTGAGTAACTCACCTCTGAGTTGACCATGTCCCAGACACAAGTCAGGAATATGATGGAATACTCCCCACTTATCTGGTTGAGTGCAGCTCCAAGAACACTCAAGAAGATCAAAACCACCCAGGACAAACATAGAAAATTGGAGCATGAGTTGGCCATTTGAGCCAGCTCTGCCATTCAATATGATCAAAGTGAGAAGTCACATGACACCAGGTTATAGTCCAACAGGTTGATTTGAAATCACAAGCTTTTGGAGCGCTGCCCCTTTGTCAGGTTCTAGTCACTTCACCTAACAAAGGAGCCACACTCTGAAAGCTCATAATTTCAAATCAACCTGTTGGACTATAACCTGGTGTTGTGTACCTTCTGACTTTGTTTACTCAAGTCCCACACTGACACCTCTGCATTATGCAAGATGATCAGCCAACTCAGTCACAACCACAGAGAATGCTGGAGAAACTCAACGGATCTAGCTGCATCCGTGAAAAGAGAAACAGAGTTAATTTTTGAATGCAGTATGACTCTTCTTCAGAACTTCAATTTGCCATTATCCAATTCAATGCCCTGATCCCACTTTTCCCCCATCGTCTTTAATGGCTTTAGCCTGAAGCACTATACTTAATATCTTTACACCCAAAACGTTGTCTTCCCTACCTCCTGATGCTGCCTGGCTTGCTGTGTTCTTCCAGCCTCCTGTGTGTCTGATATCTTTCTGAAAGAATTCAATGTTTTTGGCTCAACCACTTTCTGTGGCAGAGAATTCCACAGGCTCTCCACTCTCTGGGTGAAGACATTCCTCCTCATCTCCGTCCTAAATGACCTACCCCATACCTTTAAACTGTGACCTCTTAGTTCTGGACTCTCCAGTCATCACAAACATCCTTGCTGTGTCTATCCTGTCTAATCTCCTGCTGGAATTTTACAGGTTTCTAAGTGATTCCCCCTTCATTCTTCTAAACTCCAATGAATAATAATCCCAGCTGATCCAACTCTCTTCATACTTCAATCCAGTCCAGGAATCAATCTGGTAAACCATTGTTGCACTTCCTCCATAGCCAGACCATGTTTGCTCAGACCAAAATTGCACACAATACTCTAGATGTGGTCTCTCCAATGCCCTGTACAATTACAGCAAGTCATCCTTACTCCTGTACTCAAATCCTTTCACTATTCAGGCCACCTTACAGTTTACTTTCTTCACCATCTGCTGTACTTACATGCTTATTTTCAGCAACTGGTGTACAAGGACACCCAGGTCTTATTACACCTCTCTCTTTCCCAAACTGTTGCCATTCAAGTAATAATCCACCTTCCTGTTTTTGCTACCAAAGTGAATAAACTCATATTTATCCTCATTATACTTCATCAGCCATGCATTGGCCCATTCAATCTACCTGTCTAAATCACACTGAAGCATCTCTGTGACTCCCATACAAGATTACTCTTCCACCCAGCTTTGTGTCGTCTGCACATGTGGAGGAATCATACTTAGTTCTCTCACCGAAATCATTATACATTGTCAATAATAGGGTCCTCGCACTGATCCCTGCTGAACCCCAATAGTCATGACCTACCACATAGGAAGAAATCCATTTATTCCAATTCTTTGTTTCCTGTCTATCAATCAGTTCTCTTTTCATGTCCCTAAACCCATATACTTTAATTTTACTTGCTCATCTCTTCAGTGGATCTTGATGAAAGTGTTATTAAAGTTCAAACAAACCACATCCACTGGATCCCTCTTACCAAGTCTACTAGTTACAGCCTCAGAAAATACCAGTAAATTTGTCAAAAATGATTTTCCATTTGTAAATCTGTACTCACTCAATCCTATCCTGCTACTGTTTTCCAAGCACTCCACTGTTAATAATGGACTACAGGATTTTCGGACAAAGCAGACCATTTGAATTGCACCCACATCACAACTATTCATTAATGTGCCAGCAGCAGTGTATAGCATCTCCTACTCGATTTGCAGTAATTCATCGTGGCTCCTTAGACAGCACCTTCTAAACTCCACCTGCCATCTAGAAAGACAAGGGCAGTAGATGCCTGGGAATACCATAACCTGCAAGTTCCCCTCCAATGTGGACTTCACCAGTTTCCTCATTTCCCCTTCCCCCATCTCACCCTAGTTCCAAACTTCCAGCTCAGTACTGTCCCCATGACCTGTCTTACCTGCCTATCTTCCTTTCCACCTATCCACTCCACCCTCCTCTCTGACTTATCACCTTCATCCCACCCCATTCACCCATTGTACTCTTTGCTACCTTCCCCTACCCTCCCCCTGACCTATCACCTTCACACCCACCCCCATTCACCTATTGTACTCTATGATACTTTCTCCCCAGCCCCACCCTCCTCTCATTTATATCCCCACCCTTCAGGCTCTCTGCCTGCATTCCTGATGAAGGGCTTTTTGCCCGAAACGTCGATTTTCCTGCTCCTCAGATGCTGCCTGAACTGCTGTGCTTTATCAGCACCACTCCAATCCAGAATCTGGTTTCCAGCATCTGCAGTCAATGTTTTTACCAAGACACACATCACCCTGACTTGGCAATATGTTGGCATTCCTTCACTGTTGTTGGGTCAAAATTCTGATACTCGCTCCCGTAAAGCACTGTGGGTGGCCCAACAGGGCATACACTTTTGTGCTTCAAGGACATGGTTCACCATAACCTTCTCAAGGACAACTAGCAACAGGCAATAAATCCTGGTCCCACCAGTGATGCCCACAGCCACTGAACAGATAAAAAAGTTACAGCACAAACAATGGCAGTCACCTACAAGAGCATCTCAGCTTAACATATGAGGAACATTTGAGGACTCTGGGACTATACGCGATGGAGTTCAGAAGGATGAGGCAGGATTTGATTGAAGCTTACAGAATACTGAGCGGCCTGGACAAATTGGATGTTAGGAAGATGTTTCCATTGGGAGGAGAGACAAGGACCGAGGGCACAGCTGAAGAGTAAAGACCATTTAGAACGGAGATAAGGCGAAACTTCTTCAGCCAGAGAGTGGTGAACCTGTGGAATTCATTGCCAGAGAAGGCTGTGGAGGCCAGGTCATTGAGTACATTTAAGACTGAGATATAGAGGTTCTTGACTGTGAAGGGGATCAAGGGTTATGGGGAGAAAGCGGGAAAATAGCCATCATTGAATGGCGGAGCAGATTTCTGCTCCTGTGTCTTATGATCTTGTGGGATAATCAACCCATTCCTTATCCTTTTCCCTAACCCTGCCAATTATTTCTCAGTAAACTAATGCAGGAGAGAAAAGGCTAAAAAGATTCAATTACGAGGATAGATTGGAGAAGCTGAAATGTTCTCTGGAGATGAACAGGTCAAGGGGGAGGTGTGACAGAGAGTGTCAAACCCATAGAATTCTGGGACATAGTAACAGTGCTTGGGGTCTGCCTAGGTGGCCTGGGTGGGACCAGTCAAGGTTTTCAAGAAGGAATTTGGATGATTATCTGAAGAGAAACATTTCATAGGATGTTGGGGTTAGACTGGGACTAGCTGAGTTGATTTTGATTGTGATGGGGAATCATTGCATTGCATCATTCTATGATTTAGCAGGGTCTGTTAGCATCTGGGGAGATCGAGTAAGTTACCATTTCAGGTTGATGACCTTTTGTCAGAAACATCAGAACTTTCTTAAAGCCACTTTTACATCAGCATTTGTTTGGATTAGCCTTTGAGGAGGCTGTGAAACAGCTCCTTAACAATGATACCACTAAACCTCCTCACTCTCTCCCAGTGACAGAGCCACAGACCCACGAAAAATTGTCCGATGAGTCTGTCAATGGGACAAGGGAACTGGATGTCATACTGGATATAAATACTGAGAACAGTGTTGAATAGCACAGACTCCCTGAAATCTGACCTGCACAGCTCCAAAATGAAAATGGGTTCTTAACTGTATCAAGTGCATGATTACCTTAAATTAAAGCCACTGGGTTAGTGTTGTTTCATACAACCCTGGGAAGGGGGTTGGTGTGGCAGAAATTAACTTTGAGATGCTAAATCTCAATTGAAGTACCAGCAAGAAGACAAACACAGTTGCGGTGCAATTTATATTTATGAAAACAATTTCAATAAATTTGCATCTCCAGTATAATTCTTCCCTACAGCATTAATCTTTGAGAGTACAGTCAACACTTACCCATTGTGTGATTCAGTGTATTTTCAGACAAGCCATGCAATGCAGAGAGAATTTTTTAACTCTTCATGGGCGCTGATATGTTGAAAGTCCTTGGTGTGTGTGTGTGTGTCTGTCTGTCTGTGCCTGCGTGTGTATGTGTGTACGTATGTCTGTGTGTGTATGTGTGTGTGTCTGTTTGTGTCTGTGTGTGTATGTCTGTGTGTCTGTATGTGTACTTGTGCTTTTGTGTGTCTGTGTTTGTGTATGCATGTTTGTGTCTCTGTGTGTATATGTATGTTTGTGTGTTTGTGTATGTGTCTGTCTGTGTGTCTGTGTGTGTGGAGGGGGCCATCACATGCAGATTGGTTTTCTTTTGTCTCACTTAAGCCCCTTTGATCAACTGATGACTGAGCACTTGAGTAGGGAACTCAAAAAAGCCAAGGGTCTCTGGAGAGCTGGGATGAACCAGAGAGAGTGAATAGAAAAGCTGTCTGCCGCATCCCATTGTGCAGCCCCTAAATAGACCACTGTCCAACAATGGGAGCATGTCATCAGTCAGTGGGGCATATGCCAGTTTATTGCTTTGCTAAAGACTTGTGAAGAGAGACCTTTATTTGTGGGGAGACAGCTTTGACATTTTATCTTTGTGTTGAGAATGTGTTTTGTTTTGAGCCTTTAAAAAGGATTTTCTTTTAGAGGAAGGTTTTGGCTTCAGTCTCCATATTCACCTCTGCAAAACTGCAAGAATGCCTCCCCTGCCTCTAATGTTTGACCCTACATTTATCATTGCTTTTCCAGGGCAGATGAAGCCATCAGTGTTTTGAAACAAATAATATCAGTCATAATGAGAATGGATATTCCTGTCTTATTAATAATATGCAACTTAAGGTAAAGGCTTCAAAGTAATGCTTTTTTGTAACAATTAACTTGCTTCTAATGTCAGCTATTTTTATGTCTGTTTGGGCCGAAAGATAATGTGGTTTACATGATCACAATAACATTGTTTCCTGATCCTGAAAGTATGTCAGTCATCAATTATAGTCATTTTTTTATAAATGACTACTCTCCAACTCTTAATTTTTTTAACATGAGAGGGGAAAGATTTAAAAGGGACCTAAGGGGCAACTTCTTCACATAGAGTGTAGGGTGTATCTGGAATGAGCTGCCAGAGGAGATGGTGGAAGCAGATACAATTCCAACATTTGAAAAGCATCTATATGGTTTACGAACAGGAAAGGTTTAAGAGGGATATGGGCCAAATGCTGGCAAATGGGACTAGATTAATTTAGAATATCTGGTCAGCACGGACAAGTTGGACCAAAGTGTCTGTTTGCATGCTGTTCACCTCTATGATTCTTTGACTAGAAATGCAATCCCAATGTTCTTGTCTCTTTGTGAACAAAATTGCCATTTTGTTTCTTTTATTTCTTCCTTCAGCAATGTCTTCTGTCCGAAACAAAGGATGGGCTGAAATTTTGCCTGCGTGAGATGGAGATGGATTTGTTGTGTTCGCCCCTTCAACAGAAGCAAGCTCTTTTGCCAAAATCTGAAGGCTGTTCAGCTAAAGATACATCAACCGGACTCATTGAAGCTAGTTGAGTTCAACTCTTAACTGAATGCAAGAGGGGCAGTTTGGTTAGAAATTCAGTATTCCACCATGACAATATTGAAACATTCCTGGACACTTTTCATATGATTGCCAGCAGCCAGTGATGGATAACAATGGAGGAATGCAAGCCTCAATGCTGAAACCAGCAGTCGTGCACCTTAGTGCTTGAGAGACCAGCTGATAAAGCAGGGCTCAAATCTGGAGAGTTACACTTGCCTGCCCTGACAGCTATGACTGTAACTATTCCTCTATCCTCAGAGTTAGAAGTTCGGGGTTCACGTCGCACTCTGTTGCTGCACTATCAGAGATGGAAACCTGTGCCCTCTGCTATGGTGGCATTGGTGGCATGGTGAGAGAAGTTGCGATGGGGGTGTAAGGGGGTGGTATTCATTTAATCAGATGGGAGAGTGACAGGTAGAGACCTGGCAATTAATGTCCATCTAAGGGATTCCTCCAATCAATGCTGGTATTCACTCAGCAATATCTGAGGACTTGATATATGGGAACACAAATTAGCAACTCCTAAAGGATGCTCCTCAGTTAAAGATACTCAGGTGATCTGGTCAGTATCTACTATTCCTAATGGGAACTTGCTGTGTGCAAATTGGTTGCTGTGTCTCTTAAATTGCAATAATTACCATATTTCAGAAATATTTCGTTGCTGAAAATGCATGTCAATGTCCTTTTGGTCTCGAAAAGTGCTATTCAAAAGCACATCTCTCTTTTAATCCTGAGCCTGCAGTGTAATTATCCAATAAACTATTAATAATCCTATCCTGTTATATTTAACAAATGACCTTTCTTTAGGCTTGAAGGGCACCTGTGAGCTTACAGAATTCTCGGATGCTTAGCTCATCATTGTACTTTCAACGAGTTTAAAATCCTCCAATTCTGCAGGATAAGCAAATGAAGAAGACATTATGGATGTTTAGATAAAACTGGAAAATATCATCAAGGGTTATGGAATAAGAAAATGCATATTTGTTTCAAAATACTATTCCATCATCATGGATTCAATGTAATTTGTTAAATTTTCCAAGAAGGAAAATAATCATGAGTAATAATTCCATGAATAGGATTTCTTCACATCCCCCAAATACAAATCAATGGAAAGCTTTAGCAAGTCTATACTTAGCTCTCAAACCTTAAATCCCTTTCCTAAGCAGATACTTGTCCAGCTCATGTTTAAAGCAGCTTATCAACATGGCATTAATTATTTTGGATGAGAATCTTTTCCCAAACTAACATAGTCTTCCATTTCTAGAACTTGTCGGATGCAAAAGGTTTACCCCGTCCTACCACAGATCATTATTTATAATACCTCTAGGTAATTTATTCTTCATGAAGTAAGTGTATTGGAAGCATTTCTGAGATTTGTCAGAGGAACGCAATAACAGTTCTTTCAAAATAAAAACCAAAAAGAACTATGGATGCTATAAATCAGAAACAAAAACACAAATTGCTGGAAAAGCTCAGCGGGTCTGCACTTCAGAGGAAGGGTCACTGGACCCAAAACATTAACTCTGATTTCTCTCCACAGATGCTGTAAGATTTCTTTCATTTTTTGTTCATGTGATGTGGGCCATGCTAGCAAGACCAATGTTGATTGTCCATCTTGACCTGCCCTTGATAAAGGGTTGATGAATTGTGCCCTTGAACTCGATGTGGTGTAGAGGGACATCCACAACAAAATACAGAAATTACATACGGAGAAATTACAAACTTTTGACCCACTGGCTGTAAAGGAGAAGTGATATAATTCTAAGTCTGGATCGGGATCTTGCAGCATGCGGGGAATGTTTGGGGAAGAAGGTAGAAATTAGAAATTGGTGACCCACTTTACTGGTTAACCTGGACAATAAAATTCTCTCCAAGGCACTGCCAATTGAGTCAAGTCTGCTCTGGGTTGGTAGTCAAACCTGCACTGTACCCTACCCCTAATCAGGAATATGATTGGCTTTGTGCAGGATGGGGGGTAGACACCTAAATCATCAGTTTGGACTAGGAGGAGGTCTTTGTCAGAATATCATGCACTTACATGGTGGGTGTAATCTCCAAGACACGGATCAGGGAAAGAATCTGCAACTGGATTTGATAGCTCTACACAAGCATCAGTACCACAGCTTCAATTATTTGGTGGGGAATTGGAAAGGTTTCCAATGAAATGTGAAGTCAGATACTGCTGTCCTGTCTCTCTCTGTACTGACTCTTTTGCAGAGGCCTTCATGAGGGACGCTAATGAGCTAAAATGGGCTATAGTCCCCGACAATGGAACCACTCGCATTAAAGTCTCTCTACGTGGATGACCTTACTGTCGTTAGCTCAGGTCAGCTGCCAGTGCAAACACTGACAAGCCTACAATTTGTACTGGCTTTGAGAATCAAAGTTAACCCTGGCAAGAGCAAGGTTGTGTTCTTTGGGAACTTGGCTCAACTGATTCTTTGTTCTCTTCATTGTAAAGTAAGATTACATGGAGATGTTTGAGTAGGGTTTGGAGGCACTGCAGCAAATGTCAATGACTGGGAGGAGTGAGTAGGTGAAACTAAAACTGAGCATTTGGGAATGATGTCGCCTTTCTGTTGCAGGTACAAACCTGGTCATCAGATATGCTTGCTGCACCTGGCATAGCCTGGCTCTTATCCCATTCCTATGCTGTGGTGATCCCATGGAGCTTTTTCATTTTGGCTGGAAATTAAAAATGGATGTGACTGCAAGGACACCATGTACAACCCTGTGCAGTGAGGTGGGGAATGTATGCAAAATCACCCTCACCCTGATGGCCATTTTTGCATGTGGCTGCTTCAAGGCGTGAGTAGACCCTCACCACACAGATATCAAATCATAGAATCCCTACAGTGTGTAAACAAGCCATGTGGCCCACCAGGTCCACACCGATCCTCTGAAGAGTAACCCACCCAAACCCACTACCCTACCCCAATTACTGTACAGTTACCCATGACTAATGCACATAACTTATACATTCCAGAACACCATGGGCAATTAATCTAATCTGCACAAACTTTGGCTGTGGGAGGAAACCAGAGCACCATGAGGAAACTGACGCAGACACAGGGAGAATGTGCAAACTCCATACAGACAGTTGCCCGAGGATGGAATCGAACCCAGGTTGCTGTGAAGCAGCAGTGCTAACCACTGAACCACCACGCTGCCCCAAATGTCAGCAGGTGCCTGATGTTCTCCCCTTTCCACTTTGTTGTAATAGATGGCTCTGACCATTTCATCAGGGAACATCATTCAGTTGGAGGGTGCTGTAATGTATGTCCCTCATGCAGAAGCTAATGCTGAAAACTGCACAAACCCATCAGACAGTGGCCTTGTAACCCGTGTAGGAAAAAAAGATGGTGGATCCTGTCCAATGGTTTGCTGAGCAGGCTATCAAAGTCACTTGGCAGGATATCAGACAAAACTTTTAAACAAGCATCGGAACATAGTTTGGCTGGTATTAGTAGGGCTCTCATCACCAGAACCTCCTTGTAATTTCTGACATTTCATCCACTTTACATATTGCCCTCAAGGTGACTGCAACATGGAAGAGACATTACTCACCTCTTCTGGAATGTGCTTCAGCAAAACCAGTCTGGAAAAAGATGCTATGATTTTTGTCGAAGTTAGTCCCGAACAGCTACATAACATGGTTCTTTTTGCTCTACAGGCTGTTCCCAGGGATACGCACTGAGATAAACTTCAAGTGCCCCTACAGGACCATCCACTAATTGGAAGCTGCTCTTTTGTCTTACGTGAAACCTATTGGTCTTCCATGGAAGAATACTGCCCACAACTGAGCGTTGCAAACTGCTACATTTGGAGATCAAGGACTACATAATGAGGGATGTACTGTTACTTGGGATCACTACCGTAAAGCCAGAATGGGGAAAGGCCACTATCAGCTTCCATAGTGTACCCAAGGATGGGAAGCTCAGTAAGACTCTGCGGGTGGTATCTTTGTCATTGAATAGATATTGTAAACATCATGCAAAATTGCAATTGTATTCAGACACCTTGGATAGCCACGTGCTTTCTGGAAAGAACTTATGCAGTTTTTTAAATGTAATGTCCAACTTGTTATGGAATGCAATAACATTTACAAACTTTTATGAGTAAATTGTAGTTTTAGAGAAAACAAAATTGTAGGTGCTGGTGTTCCTATAAGTTGTCTGCTCTCTCTCTGCTTGATGATAGAAGTCACAGGTTTGGAATGTGCTACGTGACATCACTTACGCCTCTCACATCATCGCTGATGTCACACGCTCAGTGACTTCCGCCACCCCTACTGCCGTGTCTGCCATCACTTCCGCCCCCACCAACGCCACTCACCTGCATTCTGCTGACACGCTCCCCACAGATCCTACTGTCACCATTATCGGCCCCCAGAACCCTGAGGGGAACCCCACCCCTGCTCATGACTCCACCCCCATTCTCCCCACCATCACACCCACTGCAGCTACTGGCTCCGCTCACACTCCCAGCTCCACACCCACACCAGCTCCCAGCTCCCAGCCCTGCCAAGTTTTCACCATCCCTCCAGACCTTCCCTTCACTGAGGATGAATGCTCAGTCCTCAGCAAAGGACTCACCTTCATCCCCCTCTGTCCACGCATCAATGAATTTAATACACGCCGTGACGTCGAACACTTCTTCCGCCGCCTCCGCCTCCGAGCTTACTTTCACAAGCTCCTGCCTACCTTCCAAAGAACCCTTCACCCACCTCCAACACACTGCATCCACCTGGACACCCCGCGCTGGCCTATTACCTGCTTGTTCAGTTAGAAATGTACAACATAAAGCAATGTTTTACTAAACTTGAAGGTTCCTCAGTCACACCATCCACAGGAACTTCAAACTGACTATTCTATGATAAAGAGTCACACACCATAATATTGTCATCATTTTTATGCTGGTCATTGTTGTTTAAACTATTAATATCAAAAGTATTTTGATCAATTTTATATTTAGGTTACCATTGGATATATAATTTCATGATCTCCAAATTTAACATGTTTTACAACTAAGATCGACCCAAAAATTACCAGCACACAAAAAGGAATTATGCTTCATAATTTGAAAGGAAATACATGTTTTACTTTATGATATGCTATATGTCATGATGAACTAAAGACATACTAAACAACTTCAAGAATTTTTCATGCCATTAGGTTTTTCCAAATGAAATATAACATGACATCTTATGGACAGTGCACAGTACAACTTATTAATTGTTTGACATAAAAAGGCCAAAAGTATTCAAAGTATTCTTCCGTAATTACACCGGCACCACTCCCGACCTCTTCCTCCGCTACATTGGTGACTGCATTGGCGCCACCTCGTGCTCCCGCGAGGGGGTTGAGCAATTCATCAACTTCACCAACACATTCCACCCTGACCTTAAATTTACCTGGACCATCTCTGACACCTCCCTCCCCTTCCTGGGCCTCTCCATCTTCATTAATGACGACCGACTTGACACTGACATTCTTTACAAACCCACCAACTCCCATAGCTACCTGGATTACACCTCTTCCCACCCTACCTCTTGCAAAAATGCCATCCCGTATTCCCAATTCCTCCGCCTCCGCCATATCTGCCCCAAGGAGGACCAGTTCCACCACAGAACACACCAGATGGCCTCCTTCTCTAGAGACCGCAATTTCCCTTCCCACGTGGTTAAAGATGCCCTCCAATGCATCTCGTCCACATCCCGCACTTCCACCCTCAGACCCCACCCCTCCAACCGTAATAAGGACAGAATGCCCCTGGTGCTCACCTTCCACCCTACCAACCTAGGCATAAACCAAATCATCTGACGACATTTCCGCCACCTCCAAAACGACCCCACCACCAGGAGTATATTTCCCTCCCCACCCCTTTCCGCCTTCCGCAAAGACCGTTCCCTCCTTGACTACCTGGTCAGGTTCACGCCTCCCTACAACCCACCCTCCCATCCTGGCACCTTCCTCTGCCACCGCAGGAACTGTAAAACCTGCGCTCACACCTCCTCCCTCACCTCCATCCAAAGCCCTAAAGGAGCCTTCCACATCCATCAGAATTTTACTTGCACATCCACTAATATCATTTATTGTATCTGTTACTCTCCTCTACATTGGGGAGACTGGACGCCTCCTAGCAGAGCGCTTTAGGGAACATCTCCGGGACACCCGCACCAATCAACCACACCGCCCCGTGGCGCAACATTTCAACTCCCCCTCCCACTCTGCCGAGGACATGGAGGTCCTGGGCCTCCTTCACCGCCGCTCCCTCACCACCAGACGCCTGGAGGAAGAACGCCTCATCTTCTACCTCGGAACACTTCAACCCCAACCTCCACCTCCCACTCTGCCGAGGACATGGAGGTCCTGGGCCTCCTTCACCGCCGCCCCCTCACCACCAGACGCCTGGAGGAAGAACGCCTCATCTTCTACCTCGGAACACTTCAACCCCAGGGCATCAATATTTTCCTCATTTCCCCTTCCCCCACCTCACCCTAGTTCCAAACTTCCAGCTCAGCACTGTCCCCATGACTTGTCCGGACTTGTCCTACCTGCCTATCTCCTTTTCCACCTATCACTCCACCCTCTCCTCCCTGACCTATCACCTTCATCTCCTCCCCCACTCACCTATTGTACTCTATGCTACT
>NC_057736.1:5084604-5113702 GCF_004010195.1 Chiloscyllium plagiosum | reverse complement strand
ACTCAAAGGTAGAAGACAGAGGGTGGTGGTGATGGAGGGTTGTTTTTCAGACTGGAGGCCTGTGACCAGTGGAGTGCCACAAGGATCGGTGCTGGGTCCTCTACTTTTTGTCATTTACATAAGTGATTTGGATGCGAGCATAAGAGGTACAGTTAGTAAGTTTGCAGATGACACCAAAATTGGAGGTGTAGTGGACAGTGTAGAGGGTTACCTCAGATTACAACAGGATCTAGACCAGATGGGCCAGTGGGCTGAGACGTGGCAGATGGAGTTCAATTCAGATAAATGCGAGGTGCTGCATTTTGGGAAAGCAAATCTTAGCAGGACTTACACACTTAATGGTAAGGTCTGAGGGAGTGTTGCTGAACAAAGAGACCTTGGAGCGCAGGTTCATAGTTCCTTGAAAGTGGAGTCGCAGGTAGATAGGCTAGTGAAGAAGGCATTCGGTATGCTTTCCTTTATTGGTCAGAGCATTGAGTATAGGAGTTGGGAGGTCATGTTGCGGCTGTACAGGACATTGGCAAGGCCACTGTTGGAATATTGCGTGCAACTCTGGTCTCCTTCCTATCGGAAAGATGTTGTGAAACTTGAAAGGGTTCAGAAAAGATTTACTAGGATGTTGCCAGAGTTGGAGGGTTTGAGCTATAAGGATTGCCTGAACAGGGTGGGGCTGTTTTCCCTGGAGCATCAGAGGCTGAGGGGTGACCTTATAGAGGTTTACAAAATTATGAAGGGCATGGATAGGATAAATAGACAAAGTCTTTTCCCTGGGGTGGGGGAGTCCAGAACTAGAGGGCATAGGTTTAGCGTGAGAGAGGAAAGATATAAAAGACACCTAAGGGGCAACATTTTCCCGCAGAGGGTGGTTCATGTATGGAATGAGCTGCCAGAGGAAGTGGTGGAGGCTGGTACAATTGCAACATTTAAGAGGCATTTGGATGGGTATATGAATAGGAAGGGTTTGGAGGGATATGGTCCGGGCACTGGCAAGTGGGACTAGATTGGGTTGGGATATCTGGTCAGCATGGACGGGTTGGACCGAATGGTTTGTTTCCATGCTGTACGTCTCTATGACTCTAAGCTACTCACTTGATTGCCAACCCATTCAAAATCTTCAACATTTGTTTCCTTCGTCACTGATGGACAACTGTACATGATTATTGCTTTCCAGTTTTCTTCTCTCCTCTCTCAAGGATCTTACTTCAGTTGTGGTGATGTTTTCAACAATCCTCTGCTACCTCAGCAGCCTCAGTGAACAGCCACCTTTACTATCTAACCACACTAGCACACTAAGTGCTCGTGGGTGATTTGCCTGCGGGATGCCACAAACTGAGCTTGACGGTGTCCTCAACTATTAATCACAAATGGAATCTTTTCACCCAATGCACAGGTAGGGTCGATAGAAAAGTTTGGCGCTGACAGGGAGACACTTGGATTAGGGGAGACAGTCTGAAAATTGGAGATAGCTCTCTCTGGAGAGAAATAAGAGAATACTTCCATATGCCAAGTTTGGTAGATGTTTGGATAAACTTTCTTCAGAGTAAAATACATGCTGGATCAATCATTAATGTTACATCTAAGGTTGATTGGTTTCTGACAGCCAAAGGTACTAAAGGATATGGGGCAAGGTGAGCATATGAATCAACCATGATCTTACTGAATGACGAAATCGGCTGAGAGGGAGGAAGGACTCCTCCTGTTGTTATCTCCCTGACAGGTCACTAACAATGATCATGGGAGGAAACACTGGCTGAGTTTGCCTTCCTGACTCTGTGTACTTGAAGCCAATTGTTAGTGTCTGTATGATATTATTTGACATCTACCAACATAACATTGAATGGTAACTGAGCCTGGGAAATCTAAATGAGTTTGAAGCCGTTATAACCTGACTCAGTGAAATGGAGCTTTGACGGAGTTCCATACATATTTTAAAAATACCCAACAGTACTGTTAAAACAAAACATGCTTTATTTTAAATAATAAAGTACTTTAAATTTTATAAATAAATTCATTACAAAGCAATCAATGTGTAATGTAATACCATTCTAACCACTGGATAACAATATAGTGGTTTATATTACAATATAAGAGTAAACTGTACTGTTGTATCTCTAGTACAATCAATCAATTCTTCATTAACAACACACTTCAAAAGATTTCATAAAATGTTACATTATAATGAAGCTATTGTTATTCATTAATATTATAATCACCAACATTATAATGCAGCTGCTTGATTGTGTATATTGAATATGCAATTTTCTCCACAATTAATAACAGACTATTTCTCTATTATGTTAATCACGCTTTTCTTCATACATCCTTGTTTGTCTCTGATTTCCGCTGGTATTTGGACCCAAATTTGTAAACGTCACAAACTCGCCACAGTTACCATGGTGATAAGGTTGCAGAGGTCTGAGGGTGAGAGGAATTTCATCGTTGGGCCTTGTGACTGGCAGGCCCACCATTCTGGCTGACAAGAGAGACCTACTGCAACCGCAGGGTGTTTACAAGAGTCATGTGGACAGACTGATAGCAGCCCAGAGATTTTTGAAGCTGGGAGAAGCTTCTGGCTCCTCCAAAAGTAAACACCCTGCAAATTATGGGGATGTTTGATGTCATCCTACGGTTACCATAAAGATCATTAGACAGGTAGCTCACATCACAATAAAGAAATAAAGATGGGTCTGAAGTGATACCGTATTTCAGGTGACCATCAAAGTCACTTAGAGAATGGACCCAATCAATTTATAACATGGCAATTTTAGGTTCCAACTAGATATTATGATGATATTTTATCCAAATTAAAAATATATAATGTAATTTTTGGATGAATTATTTCATTTATTTATCGCAACATTGGCTGGACATACATCATGAGCTTTTTGAAAGGACCTCTTCCGAAGCAAAGAACACTAGCTATGCTTGTGAAGACAGGTTTCAGAGAGATGCTTTCAGAGAGATATCACATGGCCCAATTTTGAATATAAATTGGTTTTGAACACAGACTAGTCAGAGAGAAACTGCCTGTAGGAAACAAATCTTTCCCTTTTCCAGAAATCATTCTCATCAAAGATTGTGACTTGAAAACTCACTGAAAGACCTCATCATTGCACGTGAAGGGTTCTTAGAGGAAATGTTTAAATGCAGGACATTTTTTAGGCCACTGTTGGAAGATTGCGTGCAATTCTGGTTTCCTTCCAATCAGAAAGATGTTGTGAAACTTGAAAGGGTTCAGAAAAGATTTACAAGGATGTTGTCAGGGTTGGAGGATTTGAGCAATAGGGAGAGGTTGAATAGGCCTGGGCTGTTTTCCCTGGAGCGTCGGAGGCTGAGGGGTGACCTTATAGAGGTTTACAAAATTATGAGGGGCATGGATAGGATAAGTAGACAAAGTCTTTTCTTTGGGGTGGGGGAGGGCCAGAACTAGAGGGCATAGGTTTAGGGTGAGAAGGAAAGATATATAAGGAGCAACTTTTTCACACAGAGGGCGGTACGTGTATGGAATGAGCTGCCAGAGGAAGTGGTGGAGGCTGGTACAATTACAACATTTAAAAGGCATTTGGTGGGATATGGGCCAGGTGCTGGGAGGTGGGACTAGATTGGGTTGAGATATCTGGTTGGCATGGACGGGTTGGACCGAAGGGTCTGTTTCCATGCTGTACATCTATGATTCTATGACTCTAAATCTACTCTACTGTCTCTAAAAAGAAGAGAGTGCATCAGCCTTAACCGATCCAGGGAGAAATCCCAGTACCAATAATATGGAAAGTAACTTCCACTGGAAACCATGATTTGGAAATATGAATAATTCTTTTTTCTGAATTTAAATGTTACTTGGCTGAAGTATTTTTCAGATAATATTCTGCAAAGCTTTGCACTTTCTTCCAGGCTTGAAGCAGTCTGCATGTGTGCGCATGCGTCTGGTCAAGAAGGGTATTTAGTCATATATACACATTTTAAACTTTCTGCCAATAAGTCTTGCATATTTTCATGATTATGTTTTTTCTTTGCAATAGAACAAATTCTTTATTTGTTAACTTAAGGAACCTGGTTGACTGGTTTCCCAAACTGAGATATGTACAGCCTCACGTTACAACTAAGCTGGGGGAGTGCGAAGTCACTCTGGTACCACCAATCAATAGGTCACAACAGAAAATAAAAATATAGTTCCCAGTTATCGAGATGGCCTACAGAATACTTTGTCTAGGATCAGATTGTAAGCAAAAAGGTCTATCAATCAGGTTTCTTTGATAAATTAAATTGTTGATTCATTATCAAACAATACTTATTGAAAGAAGTTGCAGTATCTGATTTTTAAAAAATTCATCCTCAGGATGTGGGCATCACTGTCTAGGCCAGCATTTTTTGCCCGTCCCTAAAATTAGGCACATTATCCACTATACCACATGTTTGTCACTAAATCAAAGGTGCTATAAAAATTCTAATTGTTGTTGAATCCAAAATCTTCTGGTTAAAGCGATGAGCTAAGCCAAGTTGAAATAGATTAGAATGTGACACTAAGCTGCAAGACAACAATGCTTCAATTATATTTTGCTTATTCAATTCATGGCATTTATTTTTCCAATTTCACTGCTTTGGTTATTTTTTCAGTCACGCTATTTTTGTTGACTTTCTCACAGCTAATCCATTTCGAGAAGTGTTTTAACTTGACTCAGTTCACTAAGCAGTTGTGTTCAGTCCAAGCACACCTTGCATTTGCAGCTGCTCATTTTGACACAAATACTGAGCAAGGCACCAATATCTTTCTTCCATTGCTTATAGAAAGTACAGGGATGACCTTTAACAAGTTAAATGTAATGATCATGGAGTAGTTACTTTTAAAGAATACTTTAGGTGTATTTGAATTTTGTGCCAGGTAAACACATATTTATGAATCCTTAGATTAGAGTTGGGTGAGTGATAGAGAAATATCAGACTTAACACATGGGTTTTAACACAAGTCTTGGTCCACATAGGCGCCAGCGACAGAAGTAGGAAGAAAGGTGCAGATCTCATGCAGAAATTCAGGGAGCTAGGGTGAAAGCTTAGAGCTAGAACAAACAGAGTTGTTATCTCTGGTTTGTTGCCCATGCCACCTGCTTAGTGAAACGAGGAACAGGGAGAGCAGAGCTGAACACGTGGCTGAAGGGATGGTACAGGACGGAGAGTTTTGGATTCTTGGATAATTGGAGCTCTTTCTGGGCAAGGTGGGACCTCTACAGACAGGATGGTCTTCAGCAGAACTGGGGTACCGATATCCTAGGGGGGGATATTTGCTAATGCTCTTTGGGGGGGTTTAAACCAGTGCAGCAGGGGGATGGGAACCTGAATTGTAGTTCCAGTGTACAGGAGGTTGAGGGTAGTGAGGTCAGGGATAGGTTTGCAAGGGAGTGAGAGGGCACCGGCAGTCAGGATGTTGGTTTGAAATGTATGTGCTTCAATGCCAGGAGCATCCGGAATAAGGTGGGTGAACTTGCAGCATGGGTTGGTACCTGGGATTTTGATGTTGTGGCCGTTTCAGAGACATGGCTAGACCAGGGACAGAAATGGTTATTGCAGGTTCCGGGGTTTAGATGTTTCGGCAAGAACAGAGATGTGGTAGAAGGGGGGAAGTCTGTGGCATTGTTAATCAGGGGTAGTATTACAGCAGCTGAGAGAACGTTTGAGGACTGATCCATTGAGGTAGTTTAGGCTGAGGTTAGAAACAGTAAAGGACTGGTCACCCTGTTGGGAGTTTTCCAAAGGCCTCAGAATTGTTCCAGGGATATAGGGGAAAAGATAGTAAAGATAATTCTCAATAGAAGCAAGAGTAACAGGGTAGTTGTTATGGGGGACTTTAACTTCCCCAATATTGACTGGGTCAAGTAGTTTAGATGGGTCAGTTTTTATTCAATGTGTGCAGGAGAGTTTCCTGACACAGTCTGTAGACAGATCAACAAGGGTGAGGCCATATTGGATTTGGTACTGGGTAATGAAGCCGGCCAGGTGTCAGATTTAGAGGTAGGTGAGCACTTTGGTGATAGTGACTATAATTCGGTTATGTTTCCAATAGCAATGGGCAGGGATAGGTATATACCGCAGGGAAAGAGGTATAACTGGGGGAAAGGCAATTATGATGCAATTAGGCAAGACATAGGATGCATAGGATGAGGAAGGAAACTGCAGGGGATAGATACACTTAAAATGTGGATCTTATTCAAGGAACAGTTACTGCGGATCCTTGAAAAGTGTATACCTATAGGGCAGGGAGGTAGTTGTCGAGAGAGGGAGCCATGGGTTACTAAAGAAGTTGAAGCTCTTGTCAAGAGGAAGAAGAAGGCTTTTGAGAGGATGAGGTGTGAAGGCTCAGTTAGGGGGCTTGAGAGTTAAATGTTAGTCAGAAAAGATCTAAAGAGAGGTTTAAGAAGAGCCAAGAGGGAACATGAGAAGTTGTTGGCGGGTAGGATCAAGAAAAACCCTAAGGTCTTCTATAGGTATATCAGGAGTAAAAGAATGACAAGAGTAAGATTAGGACCAAACAAAGATGACAGTGGAAAGTTGTGTGTGGAATCTGAGGAAATAAGGGAAGTGCTTAATGAATGCTTTTCATCAGTATTCACATTGGAAAAGGGCAATGGTAGTGAGAATATGGAGATGCAGGTGACAAGATGAGATCGGATTGAGATAGACAAGGAGGAGGTTTTAGCAATTTTGGAAGATCTGAAAATAGATAAGACCCCTGGGCTATTTGGGATTTATCCTAGGATTCTCTGGGAAGCCAGGGAGGAGATTGCAAAGACTTTGGCTTCGATCTTTATGGCAGCATTGTAAGCAGGAGTCGTGCCAGAAGACTGGAGGATTGCAAATGTTGTTCCCTTGTGTAAGAAAGGGAGTCGGGACAGCCCTGGTAATTATAGGCCAGTGAGCTTTACTTTGGTTGTGGGTAAAGTGTTGGAAAAGCTTATAAGAAATAAGATTTATAATCATCTGGAAAGGAATAATTTGTTTAGGGATAGTTAACACAATTTTGTGAAGGGTAGGTTGTGCCTCACTAACCTTATTGAGTTCTTCAAGAAGGTTAAAAAACAGGTGGATGAAGATAAGGTGGTTGATGTGATGTATATAGATTTCAGTAAGGGATTTGATAAGGTTCCACATGGTAGGCAATTGCACAAAATATGGAGTTTTGGAATTGAAGGTGATTTCGCGGGTGGTGGTTGATGGGAAATGTTCATCCTGGAACTCAGTTACCAGTGGTGTGCCGTAAGGATCTGTTTTGGGGCCACTGCTGTTTGTCATTTTTATAAATGATCTGGATGTGGGAGTAAAAGGATGGGTTAGTAAATTTGTGGATGACACTAGGGTAGGCAGAGTTGTGGGTAGTGCTGAAGGATGTTGTAGGTTACGGAGGGACATAGGTAAGATGCAGAGCTGGGCTGAGAAATGGCAAATGGAGTTTAATGCAGAGAAGTGTGAGGTAGTTAACTTTGGAAGAAGTAACAGGAATGCAGAGTCGAGGCTGTGGTACTGGAAAAGCATCACACTCTCGACCCTGGTGAAGAGCTTATGTCCGAAACATCAATTCTCCTGCTCCTCAGATGCCGCCTGACCTGTTGTGCTTTTCCAGCACCACACTCTCAACTCTGATCTCCAGCATCTGCAGTCCTCACTTTCCCTTGCGGTGTACTGGGCTAATGGTAAATTCTTGGCAGTGTAAATGAACAGAAAGATCTCGGTGTCCAGGTGCATAAATCCCTGAACGTTGCCACCCAGATTGATAGGGTTGTTAAGAAGGCAGATGGTGTGTTGCCGTTTATTGGTTGGGAGATTGAGTTTCGGAGCCACGAGGTCATGCTTCAGCTGTGCCGGACACTGGGAAGGCCGCACCTGGAGTATTGCGTGCAGTTCTGGTCACCGCATTATAGGAAGGATGTGGAAGTTTTGGAAAGGGTTTGGAGGAGATTTGCTAGGATGTTGCCTGGTATGGAAGGAAGGTCTTACGAGGAAAGGTTGAGGGAACCAAGGCTGTTTTCATTGGAGAGAAGAAGGTTGAGAGGTGACTTAATCGAGACATATATGATACTCAGAGGGTTAGATAGTGTGGACAGTGAGAGTTTTTTTCCTTGGATGGTCAAGGCTAACACGAGGGGACATAGCTTTAAATTCCAGCACCAAGCCTCGACTCTGCATTCCTGTTACTTCTTCTGAAGTGAATTACCTCACACTTCTTTGCATTAAACTCCATTTGCCATTGCTCAGCCCAGCTCTGCATCTTACATATGTCCCTCCGTAACCTACAACATCCTTCGGCATTACCCACAACTCTGCCTACCTTAGTGTCATTCACAGATATTTAGGATAGTTTCTTCACTCAGAGAGTAGTAGGAGTGTAGAATGGCCTGCCTGCAATGGTGGTAGACTCACCAATGTTAAGGGCATTTAAATGGGCATTGGACATACATATGGATAATAATGGAATGGTATGGGTTAGATGGGCATCAGATTATTTGCCTCAAAGGGCAAAATGAGCTTATGATCATGGCTGATCCCCTATGTCAGTGCTATAATCCCACTTTCACCACATACTCCTTGATACGTTTAAAACCTAAACATTTATCTATCTCATTCTTTGAATATATTCAGTGACTTGGCCTCCACAGACGTCTGTGTTAGACAACTCCACAGGGTCACTATCATTTGAGTGAAGACATCTTTCCTGATCACTATCCTAAATGGCCTACCCTGTATCCTGAGTTCTAGATTTCCTGACTAGGAGAAATGCCCTCCCTGTATCAGCATATACCCAATCTGCATGGCTGGGTACCTTGCAGTTACTCCAAGGTTCCGTGCACATTAGCGCGGCACATCATTACGGTATTGGCTTTTTGTTCCGATTGCCTTTGCCGCACATGGAGCTCTGAGGCTCATGTGGCAGGAAAGAAAGTTAGAGGGAACGCTACACTGCATCCAATCAGTTCAAAGATTCCAAAATAGCGGCAGAGTAGGATGCTCCAGCTGGAGCTCATCTGCCCCATCCATCTCTTTTCTTGATTTTTCTCTTTTTCTCACTCTTAGGTCTGTTTCTTTTCTTCCTCTTCTCTCTTCTTGACCTACGACCTCTCAGCCTTTGACCTCCCAGCCTCCAACCTCCTGGCCTCCAAACTTGTGGCCTCTGATCGTGCTGCCTCAGAATCCTTGGCTTTGGAATTCCCAGCCTCAGCATAGGCCTGAGGTGGTAGCCTCTTGGCCCAGCATGGTGGTCTTTGGGCACTACATGGCAGTCTCTTGGCACGGCATGGCCTCAGTGTGGACTTCCAGTCTTGAGGTGATACCAGAGCGATCCTCCAGCCTTGTGAACCTTGAGGTGAAGGCTGGCGCGGTGTGGAGACAACGCCAGGTGTGGACGACTGGGTGGCAGCGTGGCATGGTTGGACAACTGTTGTTCTGAACGTTTCTTTTTCCATTCTATTATTAATTCCTAAAATCTGCAATGCTGGATTTTTTTACTTCTCTACTTTTCCAAGGACTGTAACAGAAAAAGCCATATCTAGGGACCTTTGCAGCTAAGATGGCACTGTAAGTGGCAACTTGTACACTTTTCATAGTACTCGTTTGAGTACATGAGACAATAAAGCTAATTCTAATTGTTCCTATTCTGTCCAGGTCTATTAGCATTTGATACGTTTCAATCAGATCCTCTCTGATCCTCTTAAATTGTAGTGAATACAAGACCCATCAAACCAATCTCTCCTCATATGACCATCTTACCACCCCTGGTATCAGCCTATGCATCCCAAATGAACTCTTCAATGGGAAATATATTTGTACTCAGGTTGGTAGATCAAAACTGCACAGAATACCTCTGGTGTGGTCTCACAAAGACCTTGCATAACTGCAGTGGGACACCCCTACCTCTCTACTCAAATCCTAAATGACAATTGTTAAATCAATCAGGAAGCGATAATATGTGGTGCTGCTGGAGTTGCAGCAGCTTTGAAAATATCAGTTTAGCTCGGCTTATAGCAAGTTGGAAATTGTTTAGTCATACCTGGGGCAGTTAACCTTGGCTCACACTGCAGTACAGTAAACTGTATTCAAAGGAGAAGGAAAATTATCCTTGGTATCTTTGACCAATCTTCATCCCTCAAGGTAACATTGCTTATCAAAAATTATGTAGTTATTATCACCTTTCTGTTTGAGGGATCCGAGTGTGTTTATTTAAATGCAGCCCTTTCTCTGTTGCTGTTAAAACAATTTCATTCACTGCAAAGACTCTGAGCCACCCAGAGATCATGCTATACAAGTGCAAACCTGCTAATTTTACCATCTTTGAAATGCTTTGGAAGTGCTACATGGTCTTCAAATGTGATACTAACCTACGAGACCGTTTGCCAGGATCACATGAATATTAACTATCTCACGACACATTTGGAAGAAGAATAGAGTATTCTCCCAATGTTGTGATGAGCTTTCTTCACTCAACCAGTTGCAGAGCTTCGACAATGGGAGGCATGCACCCCAATGACGGGACAGTGAAAAACAGACATACCACGACAGATCAGGATTAGATTAGTGCACAGATCATAGAATCATATAATTCCTACAGAGTGGAAGCAGGCCACTCAGCCCATCAAGTCCATATCTGTTTACCTCTTGGAGCATCCCAGGCCTGAAGGAGGTTCCAGTGATAGAGAGGGGTGTAATACAGAGACAGCTTTATTGAAACATGCAACATCCTTAGAGAACTTGACAGGGCTGATGCAATAAGGTTGTTTCTCCTTGTGAGTGAGTCTTGCACCAAAGGGTGGAATTTCAGAATAACAGATCACACATGGAAGTAGACATAAGGAGGACGTTTTGCTTTCGGAGGCTTGTGAATAATGGAATTCTTTCGTGCAGAGAGCTGTTGAGGCTGGGTCATTAAGTATATTGAATATCAAAATAGATTTTAATCAAAAGGATATCAAGGATTATGGGGTAAAGACAGGAAAATGGAGTTGATTTTGATTTGATATATTATTGTCACATGTACTGAGGTACAGTGAAAAATCTTGTTTTGTGTGCCATCCAGGCAAGTCATATCTTAGTTCATGGATGCTGCCTGACCTGCTGCGCTTTTCCAGCAACACATTTTCAGCTCTGATCTCCAGCATCTGCAGACCTCACTTTCTCCTAATAGAGCAGAATGCAGAATATAATGGTACAGTAACAGAGAAGGTGCAGAGAAAGATCAACTCTGATATGATAACAGTGGGGAAGAAGCTGTTCTTGAATCTTGAGATGTGTTTTCAAACTTTTGTATCCTCTGCCCAATGGAGGACAGTATAACTGAGGTGGGAGGGGTCTTTGATTATTGAGAATTATAAGGTCAGTCATTGAATGGTGGAGCAGACTCGATGGGCTGAATGGTCTACTTCTCTCCACTGTCATATTGTCTTCTTAAACACAGAGGGAATTTAAAATAAGAATCTGCATTTTAAAACTGAAGCATTATCAGGCCGGGAGCCAACCTTCTTTAATTGTACAGAGGGTCGCTAATTTGCAAACATTCAACTTGTGAATGCTCATACTTACAAACACATTCTCACACTGGGGAGTATGATTAATAATTTTTATTAATATACAAATATCTCCTCGTACTTACAAACGGTGATTTTATCTTGCCCTGTATTGTTTTCTGACTTGCGTACAAATCGACTTATGGATGGACTCGGGAACAGAACTCATTTGCAATCCAGGGACTGCCTGTAATTCATTATTGAGGTGTATCTGGGGGATGTTATAGAAATGTTTCACATGTTAATATCCATGTCTGACTGCCGTCTGGTTGTCTGCAGTGGTGTCCAATGGACATTAAAAATGTTTGGAAACCAGAAAAGTCAAGTTGCAGTTTGAAGTAATTGTGCATACACAATTGTTCGTTCTGAGCTGAAAAAGAGCAAAGAAGAACTGAGTGCATCAGAGACTTCAAACAGCTATTCTAAAACCTAACGCAACTACACATGGGAGGAAGGGTTACTGTTTTGCATGAAAAGGCCATCAGACGTTTTCGAATAACAATCAAACCCTTGCTTGATGTGAGGTAGGCAGATATTGCAAAACCTGTGATACTCTCGTTGTAAATGGCATGGTCTACAATTCTGGAAGATTACTTTGGATCAGGATGGAAAGAGTATCCGTCATTCCTTCGTATATTGTAAAATGGTAAACTTTGGGCCACGCAGACTGTCATGGAATTCAGGTTCTGTGTTCAACAGCTCAGGTGATTCCTTCCAATTTGAAGGATTGCTAAACCTCTTATAGTTCAATGACAATTTTAAAAAGAACGTTTGTAGACTTTATTTTCCCAGCTCCCTGCTGAACTGTAGAGCTCAATCAGCCTGCCAAAGTGACAACCAACCCATGGAGAAAAACAAAACAACGTCCTCCGTTTTGATCTTGCACACACACTGGAGCTGAGTCTGTCAGTAACTAGGCAACAAACCACATGCCCGCTACCATGGACACTGTGTGTCTCTTTTGTTGAAACTGTTGATTCAGACATAGGTCCTGCTATTTGGGACTTGTGTCTTTGCACCAGAACGTAATGTGCTTTTTAATGGTCAGGAGTGCTTAAATGGATTTCTTCTACTGGATGAGTAAAACAAAAGAATACAGAGTATAATCGCCCCTGCTTCTGTTTGACAATGTTTCCTATTTGAATCCTGACAAGCTTACTGAATGAACTCAAATATTTTCTCTTTGTTGTATCTCTGCACGCCTTTTAAATTCTTTGTTGCAGTGCATAAAGATATTTTTTAAAATGTTAATGCTCCCCTTAGTGCCATGTATTGTTCTCGGTTGCAACACTTGCAGAATATCCTCATTGTAAGTGGTGCAAAGTTGGTATCCACTTAAGAAATCGACATTTAAGAGATGAGTATGGCTGTGCTGGGTAAGACCCTGAGCTGTTAACCCTTTCAGGCTGAGAGGTTTCAGGCTTGCTCAGTGGTCCATCTCCGTTTCAGCCATATGGCAGCACTGCAATGCTTACAAGTGAACCTCAGATCTCTGGGTTGGAATTGTGAAATACTAGCTGGGGTTCTCTCTGCTAAAGGTGAGTTGGTGATTTTTACATGAGGTACGTATATGATGACAATTCATAGACACAATTTGTGATGTCCCTCATAGCAAACGACATACCAACACTGGGTGGAAATTTACGTTCTTTTGGACGAGTGCATTAGCTGTGTCAAGTTCTTTGGAGGGTTTTTCCCTGCAAGGTCTTGAGAGATTTCTTACCAAACTCACTGCATTAACTATCTACCCTGCCCCATGGTACCCCTCAACTCTCATTCTTGCCCCAACTTACCAAGCACCATTCCAAGAGTAACCCACCAATGCCAGGATATGCTGGAATTAACTGGCACCCCTTGTAGCTGTGCCATCTTTAAACACCTCTTGTCACCCGCACAAACATTGTCAGTCTGGAGTGCCCTGCAGGGCTCCTGGCATTTGCTCCATATGTGGCGGAGAGGGGGAAATCAGCACGTGGCTTTATGGGCAGATACCTGAAGCTGCTGCTGGATGGGGAGTGCATGAGAGAGACGCCCTCTTCTCTCAGGACCATGAGTGGATGCCGCAACACTAGATCATGCCCAGCCTACTCCAAGGTTGTCACCTGAGTTAGAGCAGTCTCAGCTGTCTGGAGGAATGCCCAGTTATGTAGCTCAATGTCAGCATGAAGTGCATCATCTTCTCTTTGATACCTCACACTCACCCTACCTCCACTGCTCTACCCACCTGCTAGCCAGGTTTATACTTACTACTGCCTGTAACATCTTCCCTCACTCGGTGTCACCCACCCCCAACTTGCAGCACCACCAAATGCCCTCTGTGCTGCCTACTCACTCACGTGGGGCATCACCTGCACCAACAGTAACAGCTGTACCACCCACATTCATCTTTTTTGAGGCCTGCCTCTCATTCGCTCCAGGAAGAAAAGAGCTTACAATGGGGCAGAAAGAATCAAGATGGGTGGGGCTACCTGACATCCATCTCCTCACCCGTTATGAAGAGCATCCTTGTTCAGACCGCGTCGAGCGGCTGCCTGACTGGTATCGGAGACTGTCCTTGACCTATTCTGCCAGGATCCCTTTAGTGAAGGCTATATTCTTGATTGGACTGACAATCATGTCAAGCTTTTTGGTGTTGTGTCTGTACTAAATGGCAAGGCAAGACAGCAGTAATATGAACCTAGTAATTCCACCTGAGGGAGTAAAACACGCAAAAGCGAGGTTGCTGTGGGTATCCAGGTCAGCTCAGAGTGAGTGAGTGAGTGGTGTGACAGTAAGTGAAGAGTCTGAAGCTGAAGTTTGGTCCGCTCCATGAGCTGGGTGTGTGTCCCTGAGCGCACAGTGTCCTCACGGCAACGTTACAATGAAGGTTATCGGGGCAGCCCGAGGCGCAGAAGTGAAGTGTAGAAGGGTTCTCTAAGTAGGCTGGAGAGGTGCCATGACGGTTCATAGAGATTAGCAGCTGGTGGTTGCCAATGTCTACGGAGATGTCTAGTTCCTGATGTCCAACATAGAGGTTGGTTGGAGCAGATTGTGAGTTGAGTTCACCAAGTATGTTCTTGCTTCCATGTCAGGGTTGGAGGATTTGAGCTATAGGGAGAGGCTAAACAGGCTGGGTCTATTTTCCCTGGACTGTCGGAGATTGAGGGGGTGACCTTATAGAGGTTTACAAAATTATGAGGGGCATGGATAGGATAAATAGACAAAGTCTAATCCCTGTGGTTGGGGAGTCCAGAACTAGAGGGCATAGGTTTAGGGTGAGAAGGGAAAGATATAAAAGAGACCTAAGGGGCAACTTTTTCACGCAGAGGGTGGTACGTGTATGGAATGAGCTGCCAGAGGAAGTGACGAAGGCTGGTACAATTGCAACATTTAAAATGCATTTGGATGGGTATATGAATAGGAAGAGTTTGGAGGGATATGGACTGGGTGCTGGCAGGTGGGATAGATTGGGTTGGTATATCTGGTTGGCATGGACGGGTTGGACCAAAGGGTCTGTTTCCATGCTGTACATCTCTATGACTCTATCTATGACTCTATGTCAGGAATCTTGACGTCGAGCTTATTTGGTAAGATAGTAAGCTGCAGGTTAATGAGGTGCGTTGGGCATTAACTAGGCATTTAACTAACAATGATGCCACTGAAATGGCAACTTTCCCAGGACAAGCTTGCCACATCACTTATCAAAAGCACAAAAGACAATGCGAGATGCTCCCAACATCGACAAAGGTCTTGCTGAGCTTCTCACATGATTCTGACATTAATCTTGTCATGGTCCAGCTCACTCAAACCCCTTTTAACATCCCATCCCCACTCTCTGAGTGGGAGCCCACAAAACCAATACATAGTGGCCTTACTCACCTGGAGGGCTAAATACAGCTGATACAAGGGAATGCCACCAGCAGCAAGTCTCTTTCCATTCCAGACATGGTTCTGACTTCAACATATTAACAGGAAAATAAAGGGTAGACAAAGATAAAATATTTCCACTGGTTGGGGATTCTAGAACCAGGGGTCATAGTCTGAGAACTAGGGCCAGACCATTCAGGAGAGATGTTAGGGTAAGAGAGATTTATAACTCTCTTCCACGGATGGCAGTGTATTAGTTGTTTATTTTAACTGTAAAAATAAATAAATCTTTGTTAAGCAAAAGGTATTAAGAGTAATGGGCCAAAGGCAGCTATCTGGAGTAAGGCCACAGACCAGCCATGATCTTATTGAGTAGCAGATCAGCCCCTCAAGGCTGAATGGACTTCTTGTGTTCCTGTGTGCCTATGTTTCTGTGACTTGGAACTCTAGTGGTGTGCCACAGGGATCGGTGCTGGGTCCACTGCTTTTCATCATTTATATAAAAGATTTGGATGTGAACATAGGAGGTATCATTAGTACGTTTGCAGATGACACCAACATTGGAGGTGTAGTGGACAGAGAAGAAGGTTATCGCAGTGCACAATGGCATCTTGCTCAGATGAGCCAATGGGCTGAGGAGTGGCAGATGGAGGTTAATTTTGACAAATGTAAGGTGCTGCGTTTTGGAAAGGCAAATTAGGGCAGGACTTACACACTTCATGGTGAGTTCCTAGGGAGTGTTGCTGAACAAAGAGACCTTGGAGTGCAGACTCATAGCTCCTTCAAAGTGGAGTTGCAGGTAGATAGGATAGTGAAGAAGGCGTTTGGTATGCTTTCCTTTATTGGTCAGAGTATTGAGTACAGGAGTTGGGAAGTCATGCTGGGGCTGTACAGGACATTGGTTAGGCCACTTTTGGAATATTGCATGCAATTCTGGTCTCTCTGCCACAGGAATGATGTTATGAAACTTGAAAGGTTTCAGAAAATATTTACAAGGATGTTGCCAGGATTGGAGGGCTTGAGCTATAGGGAGAGGCTGATTAGGCTGGGGCTGTTTTCCCTGGAGTGTTGGAGGCTGAGGGATGACCTTATAGAGGTTTATAAAATCATGAGGGGCATGAATAGGGTGAATAGCCAAGGTCTTATCCCTGGGCTGGGGGGGGGGATCCAAAACTAGAGCACAGAGGTTTAAGGTGAGGGGGGAAAGATTTAAAAAGGACTTAAGGGGCAACTTTTTCACACAGAGGGTGGAGTGTGTGTGGAATGAGCTATCAGTGGGAGTGGTAGAGACTGGTACAATTACAACATTTAAAAGGCAAATGGATTGATATATGAATAGGAAGGGTTTAGAGGGATATGGGCCAAATGCTGACAAATAGGACTAGATTAATTTAGGATAGCTGGTCAGCAATGATGAGTTGAACCAAAGGGTCTATTTCCGTTCTGTTCCACTCTATGACTCTATGACTCTAAACTGGTGTTTCTTCACTGTTACTGGGTCAAAATCCTGGAACTCCCTTCCTAACTGTACCCTGATTATATCTTTACCCCGTGGAGCACAGTGGTTCAAGATGTCAGCTCACAATAACCTCAAATGTGGAAGAGAAGGAGGAAACTTTTCAGAATAAATAATGACTTGTTGTGGGGCAAGGCAGAGGTATTGATGATGGTGTGTAGTGTCACTTTGCGTGTTGTGGTGGAGTGACACTGTGACAATATCCCAGTGTTGTATGTTTGAAGTTTGCTGTTAGCCCAAAGGAGGCCGTCTAGGTGCGTGAGACTCATAGTTTCACAGAAGGTTGGAAAACTCATGAAGGAAATGGGTCTCAGTTGATGGAGTCGAGAATGTGGTGCTGGAAAAGCACATCAGGTCAAGCACCACCCGGTGTACTTTTCCAGCACCACGCTCTCAAATCTGATCTCCAGCATCTACAGTCCTCACTTTCTCTTGCAGCTGATGGAGTGAATAGGCCAGATCATTTTCAGCTGCACGTGCTTTTGACCATTTGCAAGATTGTATATCACATCACTTGTACAATGGCAAATCACTTGCTCAGCATATTTCCAGCACTCAGATGAATTGATGACTATTTTTGTAGGGTATTAAGTGTAAGGAATGAATTGTTTCTCATCAGTTTTGCTCTGCCCCATTCTGGAATGTGAGTGTGATGACGGCCTGAGTCATTGTCCTCATAGCTAAAAAGCCAAGGGCTGTGTACCCAGGTCCAAACCATTCCTCACATAATCCCAAGACTTGCATTTGAATAGCACCTTTTCATGATGGCCGAAATGCTTGATAGCCGATGTGTTGCATTTTTGAAGTGGTGTTAACATTTGTAATGTTGGACACTCCAGACTGTACACAACAAAACCCCATCAATATCAGATGAGAAAATGTCAGATTCTAATCTTGCAGAATCAGAAATTGCTGGAGAAACTCAGCAGACCTGGTACTATTTGTGTAGAGAGAAACATAGTTACATTTTGAGTCCAGGGACCCTTCTTTCAGACTGGAATTCTATTAACTCTGGAGTCCAATTAACTCTCTTTGCTCTTCATAAATGCTGTCAGACTTGCTAAGTTTCTCCAGCAATTTCTGTTTTTGTTTCAGATCTTCAACGCCCAGTATTTTCTTTTATTTCTACTCTTATTTTGTTATTTCTGATTTCCCCCCTTTACTGTCCAATGACAGGTAAAACAAAAACTGGTATTGACACCAATGGCAAAAAGTCTGGTGCTGGAAAAGCACAGCAGATCAGGCAGCATGCAAGGAGCAGGAGAGTTGACGTTTCGGGCATAAGCCCTTCTTCAGGAATTGACACTAGTGGGTCAATCAGCAGGTGCCAACAGTAAACAATCAAACTGAATAGCTGTGAGCTAATTACAAATAAAGCACTGACTAAGGAAGTATCATCATGAATGACTCAGCAGGTTTATTTAAGGTACAGCTGAACCAGGCAGGCCTGGGTGACCATAAGACGTAGGAACAGAAGTAGGCCATTCGGCCCATTGAGGCAAAAGTGAGGTTAGCAGATGCTGGAGATCAGAGTCGAGAGCGTGGTGCTGGAAAAGCACAGCCGGTCAGGCAGCATCTGAGGAGCAGGAGAGTCGCTTTTCAGGCAAAAGCCATTCATCAGGAATCATTCGGCCCATCGAGTCCACTCTGTCATTCAGTGAGCTCATGGCTGATATGATAATCTTTAACTCGGCTTTTTTGCTTTATCCTGTACCCCCGATTCCGTTAATGATTAGAAATCTGTCTATCTCAGCCTTGAATATAATTAACCACCTGGCCCTCTGCAGTAAAGAATCCCAGAGATTTTCCACTGTCAGAAAGGAAAAACAGGGGACGATGAGTGGCAGGAGTAGGAAGTCTGGAAATGTATCACATTCCAGAATAAGCTACAACACCATCGAGAGCTTTCTCGGTGCCTGTGGGGAAATCCCCAGAAAAGTCAATGTTTAATCTGTGATACATTGGCAAATTTGCATGTAGCTACAGAAAGGGGATATAGGTAGGAGTGGGGGTTAGGAGAGATGTGGTGGGTTGGGATCGGTAATGTGTTATCATTCCAGAACTCGGGAGATTCCCATCGCAGCCACAGTCCAATAGCCCTTGCTGCGATTGCATTTGGCTGACAGGTCACTTCAGGGAGCTAACCTGAGGCTGGCTGGCACTTTTTGGAGGAGCCAATCCTTTCAGCACAAAGGGGGAGGCGTGAGGAAAGAAACAGAAACCAAAATTGCTGGAGACACTCAGCAGGTCTGGCAGCATATGTGGAAAGAAAGCAGAGTTAATATCCAGTGACCCTGCGTCAGACCTGGTACTATCTGTGGAGAAGGAAACAGGAATATATTTTGAGTCCAGGAAACCAAAGAGGAAAGAGTACACCAGGGATAGTATATTCAACACCCACCCACCTACCCACAGAGCCCTTGGACTGGGGAGACGTGTGTCCAAGTAGAATTGGAGAAATTTAAATTACAGAAGAGTTTGATTCAGCCCATTGCGTCCGTGTAATCACAAGTAGCATTATCCAGCCTATTATCACTCTGTTGTTCTGTAGCCCTATAGAGTATGGCACATTAAGTTCCAATGCAACATATGACGAGGGCTTCTGCCTCTATTATCCATTCATACAGATCTACCATCCACTGGACGGAAAGTTTTCCACTTAGTCCCCCATCCAATCCTTTATTAATTAATTTGTGACATCAAAATAAAGAAGTTGTCGGACATCTTTTCACAGGTTCCACGCCTCCACTCATGGTGATGATAGACATGAGCTTGGGGTCCAATTGCACAGTCGTCAAAACAGGTGTGAATACAATGGCTCAAATTTCCTTTATGCTCATGACCCAGATTCAAATTACCTGAGGTTTCTTTTCTCTCCCTCTTCCTTCCTGAAGACATCGATATTCAGTTGTTGTACAGATGCCAGTATCCTTCTGGCATTTTAGAGTTCAGGCAGGCTAATCAATGGTGCAGAGCAACCCAGCTGAGTTCGAGTTTATCTTCATCCAATGTTCAGTGCACAGCGCAAGGGTGCTGACTGGTTTCCCCAGCACAAGGACAGGGAGGTTTTCCGTATTATTTATCCTTGAGTGTGGCGGGTTGTGGCAAGCCCAACATTTATTGTTCAATTTTAGGTGCCCTCGAGAAGATGGTGGTGAGTCACCTTCTTGAACCACTGCTGTCCACGTGGTGAAGATCTTCACCCAGATTGATTTTTTAAATTCATTCACGGGGTGTAGGCATCTGTGACTGGGCCAGTATTTATTTCCCCCCCTGTCCCTAATTGCCCTGGGAAGGAGGTATGAGCTGCCTTCATAAATCACTGCAGTCCATGTGCCATTAGTAGGCCCACAATGCCATTAGGGAAGGAATTCCAGGATTTTGACCCAGCGACACTGAAGGAACAATGATATATTTCCAAGTCAGGATGGTGATTGACTTGGAGGGAAGCTTACAAGTGGTGGTGTTCCCATGTATCTGCTGCCCTTGTCCTTCTAGATGGAGGTGGTCTGGGTTTTGGAAGGTGCTATCTGAGGATCTTTGATGAATTTCTGCTTTGCAACAGGTAGATAGTCTTGTAAATCACTCAGTTCAGAGGTAGTTAATGACGGGTAACTAATTTTGGCCTTACCAATGATGCCTATATCCAATAGAGGTATAATGTTAAAAAACAACTCAATACCATTTGTTTATGATGGTCATGAAGTGTTGTTTTATTGTAGATGGATGAGTAATCTAAGCACAATCTAAATTTGCTAAAGGTAATTGTGTGCAAGACAAAATGAATATCATGTTCAGTTCAATAAAAAGTTGAAGTTCTTTATTTCATGGTCACAAAATGCTATATTTGCTGTAGTTCAAGGCTAGAGATGCTGTTGTGAGTTGTTATTACATACAAAGAGCTTTGATTTTCCTGTTTAAAGAATGATGAATCTGGGCAAAATAATTCCACTTCAACTACTGAGAGATGTTACCAGTATGATTCTGGCATGAATAGAATGGAGCCATTAGGAAATGATTTCTGCAGTGTGGTGGGTGTAGCGACATTGTAAATCCCTCTCTAAAGAACATGTTTACCATTCCACTACACAAAGCACACAGAAGTAAGTCATCCCCAGAAGACAATTTTTTTGCTGACTTCCCTTGATTGCTTTGTATTCAAAATACATGAAACGGAATGCAAATATTTTATTAGGAAGTAAGAATATGAAAAGTTCCCTGACCACGGGAAGGCTGAATCAAGCATGAAAATGCTATAAGATTTGGCAGTGATCCAGTTTCCTGATCTCGCCTGGGGTAATGAAGAATTGTCTTTCTCAGACATAGCTATTGTCTTTTAATGTAAAAACTTGCAGAATTCGTTTGTGCTCAATGATTAAGTGTATCTTGAAAAGGAAAGCAATTTAAAACAAAAAGTAACTCCTGTTAACTAACTGCACAATGTAATTGGTGTTGAAATGATTTGATTGATAATTCAGTGAAATGTTTTAGTAAGCACTCCCAGCCTGTAGATCAGGAGAATGCTGATTCTTGTGTTGTGATGAGCAGTACATCTCAGTCAGAATGACAACTGGGTAGGGCATCAGGCAACTGGGTATGGTCAGGCAACTCATTTGCAATGCCAAGTAATGCCAACAGCATGGGTTCAATTCCCATGTTGGCTGAAGTTATCAGCCTTGGCAAATAAAGTGGCAAATAACATTTGCCTTACACAAGTGCCAGACAATGATCATCTCTAACAAAGAAGAACCTAACTATCATTCCATGTTGTTTGAGGACATTACCTATCACTGAATTTCCTACTGTCAACATTCTAGGGCTTACTATTGTCCAGACCCTGAACTGGAAATACATACTGTGGCTGCAATCAGGTCAGAGGCTGGGAATTCTGCAGCAAATAACTCACTTCCAGTCTCCTCAGTGCCTGTCCATCACCTTCAAAGCACAGGTCAACAGCATGTTGGAATAGTGTCCACTTGCCAGGATAAGTGCAGCACCAACAACACTCAAGAGCTTTGATATCATAATAGGACAAAACAACCTGCTTCATTAGCATCCTAGCCATCAGCTTCAACATTAATTTTCTTCACCACCAATTGACACTGACAGCAGTGTTTATTCGACAAAATGCACTGACCATTTCCTCATCGACAACACTTTTCAAAACTGTCACCATAGAATCCCTCAGGTGGGGAAAAAGACCATTCGGCCCATCAGGTCCATGTCACCCACTGGGGCAGCACGGTGGTTCAGTGGCTAGAACTGCTGCCTCACAGCACCAGGGAACCGGGTTCGATTCCTGCCTCAGGCGACTGTTGGTGTGTAGTTTGCACATTCTCCTCCAGTGCTCCGGTTTCCTCCCACAATCCAAAGGTTAGGTGAATTGGCCATGCTAAATTGCCCGTAGTGTTAAGTACATTAGTCAGGGGTAAAATGTTGGAGAATGGGTCTGGGAGAACCCTCTTTGGAGGGTCAGTGTGGACTTGTTGGGCCGAAGGGCCTGTTTCCATACTGTAGGAAATCTAACCTTATCCCTGAACAGCATCCCACCATTCTCTCAGTGTCACTTTGTCAAAATTCTGGAAATGCCTACCTAACAGCAAAAAGAGGGTGTCTGTACCCAATGGCTGTAATGGTTTTAGAAGGAAGCTCATCACCTTCTCCAGGGCAGTTAGGGATTGGCAGTCGCATCCACATCCCATGAATAAAGACTAAGTGCCCCTAAGCATAACAGCAAAGATTTCCTTTTTATACTCGTCAAACAAATACCCATTTCATTAATTCTGGAATTGGGCAAAGTTAGCTATCAGCACTTTCATCCAAGTTTAAACACGTTTCATAAAATTTACAATGGGATTTATTCAACATATGGTTTTCACAGTAAAATGGTGTAATGCCTGCATTCCAAATGCAGCACTCAATGTGTGCACAGTAAGTTCACTCAAACAACAATACTGTAATGACCAGATGATTTTGTTTTGGGCTGTAATGTTGATTAATGAATGGATATCCCTGGCCAGGGGATACTAGGGATAAATCTTCTGTATTTTGAAACAGTGCCCTGCGATCCCTTATAATCACTGAAAGATTGATGGGAGCACATTTGTAGCAATTCATCCAAAAGTTAGTAACTCTGTGTAGCGTTCTCTCAGTCCCACACTGATGTATGTTTGTGTTCAAGTTTCTGAAGTGGGGCTTACCTCACAACGTTTTAACTCAGACGTGCATGTGCTAACCACTGAGCAACAGGCAACATGACTCTAACAATCTGAATGACAGAAGATAAACATTTAAAAAACTGTTATTTGGGGAAGAAGAGTGCCAGATGAACTGTGCAACAGATGTGTTCATGGTACCTTACTGATAAGTGATGCAGCAATGAGGATCACAGTGTTTTGTAATACATTGTTAGGAAATAGGGAATTACTTGCAATCATATTCTCTCACCACTCCATCACTCTTAACTGAGGGTCTCCAGTATTTTCTTTCATTTTTGCTGACCCTTCGCTGCATTTTGGAAAGGCATATCAGGTCAGTACTTATACACTTAATGGTAAGGTCCTGGGCAGTATTGCTGAACGAAGAGACCTTGGAGTGCAGTTTCATAGTTTCTTGAAAGTGGAGTCACAGGTAGATGAGTAGTGAAGAAGGCTTTTGGTATGCTTTTCTTTATAGGATAGGGCACTGAATATAGGAATCGGGAGGTCATGTGCAGGACACTGCTTAGGCCACTTTTGGAATATTGCGTGCAATTCTGGTCTCCCTCCTATCAGAAGGATGTTGTGAAACTTGAAAAGATTCAGCAAAGATTTACAAGGATGTTGCGGGGGTTGGAGGGTTTGAGCTATGGGCAGAGGCTAATAAGCTGGGGCTGTTTTCCCTGGAACATCAGAGGCTGAGAGGTGACCTTACAGAGGTTTATAAAATCATGAAGGGCATGGATAGGATAAATAGACAAGGTCTTTTCCCTGGTTTTGGGGAATCCAGAACTAGAGGGCATAGGTTTAGGGTGAGAGGGGAAAGATTTAATAGGGACTTAAGGAATAACATTTTCATATAGAGCACGTGTATGGAATGAGCTGCCAGAGGAAGTGGTAGAGGCTGGTACAAATACAACATTTAAAAGGCTTCTGGATGGGTATATGAGTTGGAAGGGTTTAGAGGGATATGGGCCAAATGTTGGCAAATGGGACTAGATTAATTTAGGATATCTGGCACGGACGGGTTGGACCAAAGGGTCTGTTTCCGTGCTGTACATCTCTATGACTCTCTGACTCTGTGGTGACACTGCCTGAGAAGGTAACATCAATTCCACATGTGCGGTGATAAGAACCATCTCAGCCTCATCTCCGTTCACTTGACTGTCTTTAATTTGCTAGACTTTGTGTCCAATATCCTACATGGAATGAGCAGAAAGTTGTTTCAATTTAATATTGGGTAAGTGAAGACTTGTCTCCAGTTCCAATTACATGCTTTGTTCTCTGGCCATCAACTCCATCACTCTCCTTGGTAAATGTATAAGCTTGTAGCCGGCCAATGTAATTTTGGTGCTATATTCGACCCACAAGTTGAAGTTCTGTTTTCACCTCCTTAACTCCGTTTAACTCCATCCCTGCGTTGTCGTGTTCCAGTGAAGAAGATTGGTGCTGAAAGTGCCAGCTAAATCCAAGTTGTTGTTGAGAAAAGGTTTGCCCAACAGTCTTAGCTGGAGCTGAAGCCCTTTAGGCATCTTCCCACACTTGATAATTACTGTTTATAGCTTTCATACATTCCAGCTAATGAGTCAGTGGGCAGTGAAATGACCAATAAGCTCTTGTAGAATAATGAGCTGTGTTCATCTCTTCCAGAAACACATGGATGTGATATATTTACTATCTCTCATTAAACAACATTACAACATGATAGACATCACTGCATCTCCGGTAGATAAAACATTTTATGTAGTGGTTGGTATGAAGAGTAAATGAAATGTGCTGGTGTTTTTCATAAACCTTTTGAAAAGATGAAAACCAAAAGGTATGAAAATTGCCTCTGTAGGTTAGCTACTGACTGTGGCAAAAATCCTTTCAATTATTATCAAGCAACATTATCATAATTAAGTTTTTATAGGGCACGCTTTTCTTAGTGGAGTTAAGCAGCTGGAACTCGAGAGGCAATATCTGTGGAAACAAGACTCACTCTAGTCTGCATTATCACTTTACAAATAAACCTTTGATAAATCTACATAATAAAGCTCGTGAAGACAGTTGGAGACCAAGCACATGTGGAAAGGGCTTTGTATAAAGTTTTTATTCTGCACGTGTGGTCTCTGGAGCCCCAGCACAAAATCTTTGGAATGACAAAGCTGTTTTGAATTCACTTTTGCATACATGTCCTGTCCAGACATAACTTCAACAAGCACATTATTGAAAGGAAGGGGGGAAGGAGGGGGGTGGATTGTGGGATTGGTGGGGGAGGGGGGAGGTTGTGGGCTGGTGGAGGAGGGATGGGGCGTGGAACCAGGATGAAACTTTTCATTATGAGCTAGTACAATAGGTTTGACACACTCAAAATATGATGTTTCTGAATATCTAGTGCTCTCCTTCCAAACAGTCTTGATGTCGGGACACCCTGTAAAAGTTTGTGATGAAAAGATATAGGAGATAAATCATGGTTGGAGAGATAGTGCAATGAGTAAGGATTCAGGTTTTTGGTTCTTTGGGATCACTTCTGGGCAGAAAAGATCTATTCAGAAGGAAAGAGCTTCACCTGAACTGGAAACAGACCAATATCCTGACAGGGAGATTTGTTAGTGCTATTTTGGAAGCTTATAAACCAGTAGAGAGGGAATGGGGCAGTTCCTAAATAGCAGTAAAAAGAGAAGGACATATGATGATGGGTTCTGAATCAGAAAAGATCAAATTAATTAGAAAAGGCAGACAAGAGCAAGTCAGAGAAGGAGATGATTCTGAAGCATTAAACTGCATTTATTTCAATGCAAGGGGTTTTACAGGTAAGGCGGATGAACTGAGGGCATGTATAGGAACATGGAACTGGAACATCATAACTATTACAGAAACTTGGCTGAGGGAAGGACAAGGCTGGCAGCTCAATATTCTGGCTTTTAGATGCTATAGGCATTATAGACAGGGAGATGGTGGTGGGGGGGGGGGAAACTACCTGAAATTCTTGGGAATTATCAGCTAGGATGTGACAAATGAGCAAGAAACAAGAGAAGGCCATTAGGCCCTTCGAATCCACTCTTCCATTCAATAAGATCATGGCTGATGTGTGGGAGTGGCACGGTGGCTCAGTGGTTAACACAGCTGCCTCACAGTGCCAGGGACCCGGGTTTGATTCCAGCCTCAGATGGCTGTGTGTGTGGGTTTGTACATTCTCTCTGTGTCTATGGGGTTTCCTCCCACAGCCCAAGGATGTGCAGGATTGGCCATGGGAAATGCAGTGCTACAAGGATTAGGTGGGTCTGGGTGGGATGCTCTCCAGAGGGTTGGTGTGGACTTGATGGGCCAAATGGCCTGCTTCTACACCACAGTCATTCTAACTCTATGTTCTGGCATCCTGATAACCTTTCATCCACTTGGTCATTTATCTACCTTAGCCTTGCAATTATTTAAAACTTCTGCATCCACTGCCTTTTGAGGACAGGGATTCCAGACAGATACAACCCATCAAGAGAGAAAAAAAACTTCCTCATCTCTTGAATCATTATTTTTCTCTGCATTCTTATCAATGCTATTTTAAACTCGGTGTTAGAATTCCAGTCTGAGGAGTGGGTTTAGTCCAGCTGTTGATACTCATTGATTCTATGTGCATTTACAGATTGCCCACATTGTCAAACACAAGCTGCCAATAAAATGATCCATTGTCTTCAGTAAAGCAATAGTAAAAGAGAAGTACTTAAGCAGATACCTTCTTTTAGGCACTTCTGGAACTCAGGAGCCATCGATATTAGATAATCATCAAGACACCAAATCAGGAATTCAGAGGCAACCTTCTTTATCCAAAAGGTGACAAGTATTCACTACTACAGGGAATACATTATGTTGATCACATCGATTTATTTAAGCAAAAGCTAGACATGGTAATGAAGGAGAAGCTTGTTTTGATGGAGTTAGATGAGGAAGGATGGGAGGAAGTGCAGGTGGGAAATATATGGATTAGTTGGGCCGAACGGCCTGGTTCAATTCTATATATCCCACATAATCTTATGCTCCATATCTTTCCCCATTCCTGATATGCACATTTAGTTTTGGCTCATATCCAAGCTAGTACTGAGCAAAAGTTATATGGCTGATGGTGCCTTCATTCTGATTAAGTTCAATCAGACAGGAGGTATAAAACCCTGAACAATATTAGAAGGAGAGGGTTTGTCTTTGTGTCCTGAGTAAAATTCATTCCTCAAATAAACAGCCCCAACAAAACAAGTAACTAGCCTTATTTTTGTTTGTGCAATCCTTGTATCAATGCCATGTTCTTCCCTAAATCATAACAGCGACGAACTTTGAAAGTCAGTCACTATTGTGCCTTCTGTTGGCAATTGTTAGCTGATGATCAAGTATGGCAAATGTCCAGTCAACTGTTTTACACTGCAATTTTAAAAATAATGGAAAAATCTATTAAATAACTATAATGTAAAAAGAAAGTGCTGGAGAAATTCAGCAGGTTTGGCTGGGGACCTGATAGGATGGATGTGAAGATCTTGTCTTCCCTTGTGGAAGAGTCCTGGACCAGAGGGCTCAATCTCAGAATAAGGAGTCTTGCATTGAAGACAGAAATGAGGAGGAATTTCTTCTCTCAGAAGATAGTGAATCTGTGAAATTCTTTACTGCAGAGGGCTGTTGAGACTGGGTGGCTAAGGCTGAGTCAGATGGATTTTTAATCAGGAAGAGAATGAGGTGTTTTGGGGGAAAGACAGAAAAGTCGAGGTAAGGATTACCAGATCAACCATGAACGCTTGAATGGCAGAACAGACTTGATGGGCCAAATGGCCTACTTCTGCTCCTACAGCTTATGGTCTTATTGTCATCTGTGGAGATAGAAACATAATTAACATTTTGAGTCCAATGACTCTTCTTCCATTAGGCTAGATTTGAAATTTCCTGTACAAGCTGGATGAAGGAAGAATGTTGGTTTTGAAGGTTTGTACACTGTCATTTCACTGATGCAGTTACAGCTATGTAAGTGTATGGTTTCTTCTTGCTGCTTGTGAGAACTTGCTTTGATCTAATACGCTGCCAAGTCTCTTATATTTCAGCAGTGCCTATATCTGCTGTAAAACAATTTGAAATGTCTCAAGAAACCGCCTGGTACTTTCTGGGTGTCCTTGCAATCCAAAGATACAGGGGTTCAAGAAAACAACTCACTACCACCATCTACTCCAGGGCAATTACGGATGGGCAATAAGAACCTGGCCGACTCAGTGGTGCCCAGGAATAGGCCATTCAGCCCCTGTGAGTGTGACCTGTGATTCAATAAGGTCATGACTGATCTGATTATAGCTTCATATCCACATTCCCACCAACCCCTGCTAACCTTTTACCCATTTGCTTAACACAAATCTTTCTGTCTCTGCCTTAAAAAGCTATTCGAGGACTCTACTTGCACTGCCTTTTCAGGGGGTGAGTTCCAAAGACTTAGTCCTCTGAGAGGGAGGGAAAAAAATATTACCCAATCTCTGTTTTAAATGGATAACTTCTAATTTTTAAACAGAGATGCTGGAAAACAATTGTCCTGTGAAAGGAAACAGCTTTTCCACATCTAGCCTTCCAAGTCCCCCAGGACCATGTATGTTTCAGTGAAATTGGCCTTTATTCTTCTAAACTCCACCGGATACATGTCCAGCCTGTCCCACCTTTCCTCATAAGAAGACCTGCCCATTTCAGTTATAAAGGAGGTAAAAACAATGACTGCAGATGCTGGAAACCAGATTCTGGATCAGTGGTGCTGGAAGAGCACAGCAATTCAGGCAGCATCCGAGGAGCTTCAAAATCGACGTTTCGGGCAAAAGCCCTTCATCAGGAATAAAAGCAGAGAGCCTGAAGCGTGGAGAGATAAGCTAGAGGAGGGTGGGAGTGGGGATAGAGTAGCATAGAGTACAATAGGTCAGTGGGGGAGGAGATGAAGGTGATAGGTCAGGGAGGAGAGGGTGGAGTGGATAGGTGGAAAAGGAGCTGGGCAGGTCGGACAAGTCCAGACA